>NW_026068066.1:2259366-2299909 GCF_014885135.2 Alexandromys fortis | reverse complement strand
GGGGGAGGGAAAGGGGAGGCGGTGGCAGGGAGGAGGAAAAAACCTTTAATAAAAAAATAAATAATAAAAAAAAACAAAAAAAAAAAGAAAAGAAAAGAAAAATGCCCATGATAGGTGCTAGAGAGATGGCCCAGTGGTTAAGAGCATCGACTGCTCTTCCAGAGGACCCAGGATCTGTTCCCATCTTTCATATGGCAGCTGCCTTTAACTCTAGTTCCAGAGAGCCTGATGCCCTCTTCTGACCTCCCTATGCACCAGGCACACCATGCAAGGCGTCCATGTGGCCAAAACACTCATACACATAAAATAAAACAAAAACAAATAACAAATATTTTTATAAGTCTTTTTTAAAATGCCTTTGATATTAATAGAAAATGGAGATAAGAAAAATCGATCCTTTTCTTTGAGGCCAAGGCTTCATCTTGCAGCCAGGAAGCCTGTGGGTCCCCCCTCACATACCGGAAGAGGACCTCTGATAGTCTTACTAGGTAGTGGTTGTTCTACCTGGAGCCACGCTTCCAGAGCCAGGTTCTCTCAACCAGGCTCGGAGTGGCTTGTGGGATGGCTGCCCCTGTGGGGTCTCCTCAGTCAGCAGAGTAGTGGGCTTGAGGCAAGGGAGTGACGGAGATGGATGTGAGAGAGGACACATAGATCATTTTAGGAAAGCACATACTCTTAGGTGCAAAGAGAAGACCAAAGCCAACAAGAGACTACATCATCTCGGAAGGAAGAGCAGCTGAGGAGCCCAGACTTGAGAAGAAAGCCCTATCATGGAGGAAAATAGAACATGGGGGAGCAAAGAGAGACAGTTAGCACAACACACAGCAAGCCTGACCCTTAGGGAAGGGAAGGAAGAAGTATGGAAAACAGTGGGTGTGCAGTTCAGCTGGTGGAATCCACGAGGCCCTGAGTTTGATCCCCAACTGCCACGCACACTGAGTGTGGTGGTGGGTATGCCGGAGTCCCAGTGCCACGCACACTGAGTGTGGTAATGATGCATGCCTTGATCCCCAGTGCCACGCACACCGAGTGTGGTGGGGATGCCTGGAGCCCCAGTGCTTGGAAGGTAGAGGCAGGAAGACCAAAAATCTGAGCCTGTCCTTCGTTACCTACGCATTAAGTCTGAAGCTGTTCTAGGATATAGGGAACCTTGTCTCAACGAAACAAAACAAAACAGAAAAAACCCTGGTGTTCCTCAGAGGGGCCCTGGAGCCATTTGGTTATATAACATACCTGCTCTGGGTACTTAGCTAAAGGATTTCATGGCAGTTAAAAATGCACCCCGCTGAACCAGATTCCCCTTTGTTCAGCAACTGTTATTACTTTAAAGATAACCCTCTGTGGAAGACCATAGCTTTGCCAGGAAAAACAAGGCTCTGACATGGCTAAAGTACGTTACAATTTGTGGCTGTGTACCCAGGATTTGACATGGCGTGGTGTTCCGTTTCAACCCAATTTAATTATATGGCCCTTTCGTATACTGTCGGTGGCTCACCCTGGTAGAGCTTTTTTCGCCTCATGAAAAACTGGCCATGATTTGTCACGAGGGCCCGGTTTGCGGAGCAGCCAGAGGAGAGTCACTGCCCATCATTCGGGAATTATGGAGCCATAACCACCCTCTATTTACATATACTGCTGAGACAGTAAAAACAGCAAATAGATTTCTTAAACTGAGACTGTAGACACTTCCCCCGGGGCTCTGGGCCCTCACTGTGACAGTGACGTATGTGAGTCTGAACAGCTCTGCTGTCTGTTCCTGCACCGCATCATCCCACGGACAGTTTATAACATTCTAATAATAAAGCGGACTCTAAATTCAGAGTCAGGCTGCATGAAAAGTAGATGCTAACGCAGAGCAGTCTCAAGTGATTGTGAAGAATGTTTAAATCCACTACGCAGGCGGCTGCTGAGTAAACCTGCAAAGGGGCCGGGAGGGAACCAGCCGGCCAGAAGGAAGCCTGACCCAGTGATCACCACACAGGCCCTGTGTCAGGTGGCAATCCTGAGATCTCAGGCTCCTGAGCCTTCAACTGGAGAGATGTTCAGTGCATTTGTGTCTCCTCCTTCCCCCTTCATTTCTACCCCCACCTCCCATCTCTCTCCTGCTCTCTCCTTCCCTTGAGGATATCCCTGGGGAAGACACGACTAGACAAAACATTGCACCCATCCTTGACTGGCTCCCCTCCTGAGATTCTCAGTATATTGTATATTTTCATCTCCATATAGTATGTGCATGTGTGAGCGTGCATGTGTGCAAGAGAGAGAGAGAGAGAGAGAGAGAGAGAGAGAGAGAGAGAGAGAGAGAGAGAGAGAGAGAGGTGGATTAGGAGGGTATAAAGGCTAGACAACATCCTTAGGAGTTATTTTTCAGACACTCCCATCTTTACTGATTTGAAGATTGGCTGGTCATTGAGCCCCAGGAGTTAACTGTCTTCCCCTTCCCAGTGCTTGGGTTACATCACTGTGTCTAGCTTTTAATATATGACTCCTAAGGATAAAACTCAGGTTTTCACACCTGCAAAGCAAGCACTGGCTGACTGGAGCATCCCCCAGACCCCTCTCCTTTATTTTGATGCCTTGCATCTTTGTAGAGTTAAGAGCAGAGTTATTTTCAAGACACATCTCAAAAGCAGGCTCTAAAGACCCTTAACTCTTGATTATCTTCCCAGGGTGGCAAGTCAACGCCTCCGTCAATTTAGTTTCTGGTAAAGTTCTATCCAAGCTTGGATAGCAGCTCCAGTCAGTGCAGTGACAGCAGGTGGCTCCCGAAGTCACACCTTGCAGGGAACTGAAGTCTAGAAGGGTGTGGGGTGTGTGGAGGGGGGAAGAGGTAGTTGCATCTGCAGTCTGGCATCCAGTTACTGGCTAACACGGATAACCTGCAACCATCAAGATTATGCAGAACGGAGGGTTCAGAAGGTCTGAGCATCCTCTCCAGGAGGGTCCTGGGGAAGGATGGTGTGCTGATTGTGAGGGGGAGCCTCCCACAGGTGCATGTCCTCCCCTGCCCTTAGCGCCTGCACACAGGTGCACTCACCACCAGAGGGCAGACCGCTGCAGCTGCCCCCGTGCAGACAGGGATTGCGTTGGCATGCATCCGGGTAGAGCACGCAGCCCAACTTCAACTCTGTCAGACCCACGACTTCCGCGAAGCTGCTGCGCTTGTTTTGGAGGGGCAGCTCGTTGTGATTAAGCACCACCGAGTCCAGGCAACCCTGGAAACCACCGAGGACTTGGGTGACTCGTGTGTCCGTCAGACTGCGGATGTTATCGGCCTGCACCAGGGCACCAAAGAAGATGGCACTCTCGGTGCTTAGGGTCTGGAAGTACAGGGGCGCCCTGCGCCGCTCCACATAACTGTCGTCCAGGGCCAGGCTGGTGAAATTGCGATTGAGCTCCAGGAAGACCGAATGCCAGCTCCCATCGTTGACAGCGCGGCTAGAGATGCCCAGGATTCCGGGGCCGCTGCCACAGTCCAGCTGGAACCACAGTTTGCCTTCCACGATCTGCACAGGAAGAAATGCAGAGCCCTCGTGAGTCTAGCTCAGGAACGCTCTGAACCCAACCTGTCAGGTGTTCCATCCAGGCCTGTGTCTTCACCTGCGTGAACTAAGCCCTCCACTACCTGCCAGGAAAACATTGGCCTGAGGAAATACTTCTCAGATTTTCCTGCTGCCTTTCTTTCATAGGGGCGACCAGGAAGCTCACAGTGGTATTTAAAAAAGGTTCTTTCAGCGGATCGTCACCCCTTTAGACTCACTACGATATCTTGTTTGTTTTTGCACTCCTCTCAGTCACAAGAATGAGTTCCATAAACTCAAACTCACCAATAATCACTGGACACCCACCATGTGGTAGTCATGAAGCTTACGCGATGGAGCCAGCCCTTCTGTGGCTTGCTAGTCTAGTAGGTGGATGGCCACATGTTAGCTCTGCAACATCCTCCCCGAATCTGTTTGCAAGAGTGTGATGTAGGAGAGACGAGAGCCAGATAGAAGCAAGGCTTCCTGGTGCCCCGCTCTGTGGGTACTGTGGATTTTAAACTCTCTGTGTTAATCACTGATGTCATTCTTAAGCCCGTTTTTCCTGCATTGTTCACAGTATAGACAAGAGGAACTCCCAGAGTGTACAGGCTTGGCTCCTGCAAACAGCAGGGGTGGCCAATCTTCTGTCTTCCCTGGACTACACCATGAGAAGAATAAATGTTTATATTCCTTTTTTTGTCATCTATAAAAATATGAAATTCATATTCCAGAACTTCACAATTGAGTTATAAAATGGAAATTATGGAAAATCTAATAACATTGAAGTGAGTTTATAGTTTTGTGTTGAGCTGCATTCATAACTATACTAGAGTGTGTTGGTTAGGAGTTAGGCACCCCTGGCTTAGCACTCACGCGTGTGTAACAACACAACCTTCTGGTCAGCTGTTTGCACTCTGGGGGTGTTCCAGTCCCTCGACAGGGTGCTGCAGAGGAGACCTCGGGGTGTCATCCTCATCTCCTGGGGACTAACACCAGGGAGCATTGCCCATAGGTGAGAAAGATATACCACAGAAGGATCCTAGCCGTCCATGTAGACCCAGGCTCCCCTGCTGTTGAGGAGATGGCCTTTGACCCTTGCTTCTCCACTCCGGACTGTATTTCTTAGGAATGCTATATGGCATCAGGATTGAGGGATGGCAGCTAGGTCCCTTTGTAGCCAAGCTTAAATTTGGGATCTAAGGGATTTACAGCTGGGCACCGTGAGACATGGTTCTGTGGACTCCAGTGCCCAGTTGTGAATGGGGTAGGAGTGGTCTGTCTGTCCTGACAGACGCTGACACCTGCATTGCTGTGCAAAGGACATTCTTTCATCAAGAGAAGAAAAATAGAAAGGAAGGATGAAAGTGACAGACCAACAAGGACATTCATTCCGTGTCACCAGCAGCTAGCGAAATGAAATGTTAAATGGATTTTTAGAAATGAGCAGATCTGATGCTTGCATGGCATGTTTTCCTTGAGGAAGCACCAGTGGCTTCCACAGCAAGCTCATCCTCACGAGCATTCTGTCTCCGGAAGGTCCAGAGTCAGACCATCCAGTGACTCTCACCTCTGCTTTGGGACTCCATCAATTGTCTCACCTGCAAGTCAAGGTCACAGATTTGTGCCCCATTGACACTGGGAGCCTAGAGAGCAGGGCAGAGCCAGGGATTCAGAGAATGCGAAGCTTAACTCCAGGTCTGCCTGCATTATCCTGCTCTCTGGACAGCATGGCTCTACCTTGGTGGGCTTGGGTTTGGAGAATGGAAAAATGTGCTGTGGAGCCTGCTGCAGAATGGCTGGCATCATACATCTCTCTCTCTCTCTCTCTCTCTCTCTCTCTCTCTCTCTCTCTCTCTCTCACACACACACACACACACACACACACACACTGCTCTGTAATATACCTATTTGGATGTGAAAAGGGCTGAAAACATACATTCATTTCCAAAGAGCTTTCACCTATAATCGCATGCAATTGCTAGCGTTTGTTGTTGTTTAGCAAACTAGACTGAATGGCTATTGTAAATTGCAGCAAACTTGCGCAGGGACAATGCACAGCTAATACCCACATCTGTATTTGCGTGTGAACAATAAACTGATAGAATACAGCTTTGGATACACCTTTCACAGAAGCCCATCTGCTGTAGAGCCCCATGGCTACAAAACACTATCCCCAGTCTTTCAGAGAAAGTCTGGTGGTGAAGGTACAGTTCACGGAAGTGTTCCAATTAACATATTACTTGGTTCATTCCCTTCCCCCATCACTACTCATTGTCTGTGGGTAATAACCAGAAAGAACTGACATGTGTCTGATACATGTGCACACATTAAAATTCTGCAGCTAAGGAACTAAACTTATCCTCCATGAATACTGAGCACAGTTAAGTCTCCCCTCTCCCTTTTATAACTTAACAGCAGCAGGATCGCTAAGTGAAAGAAGCCAGGTACCCACAGTTTTTACTATTTTCCCCAAAGAAACATCACCTGCATCTTCATGGTTCTAGGCATTTTCAATCATCAGACTTGTTGCCATGACACTCTAGAATATTGGTGTCAAAGTTACCCTGTGAGAAGTTAATAACAGGAGGTATGCTATGCCGGAGATAAAGAACACTTCCTTCTCTTTGAGTTATCTGAGTCCCCTTCTTATGGGAAAGCCGTACTCTAATATTAGTTAATTTTTCTCTGTCAAGTTTTAAAGCATTTTTCTTTGCAAAAGATGAACTTCCTCAAATCAGAGCACCAGTGAGACACGGCAGTGGAGACTGAAGTGTGTCTGAGCTGTGGAAGGTTTGGAGTCACGCTATTGAGATGGCTTATCGGTTGGGCAGGTGGGCAATTGTTTTCGACGATATGCAAAATTCAGAGAAAGATAGATAACCTTGTTATAAAACATCGACACCTTTAGAGTCTTGTGAAGTCAGTGGTGTGCTTTGACCAATTTGTAATGGCTAGGGAATTAAAAGACAAGAAATCAGACCCATAAAAGTCATTTTCAAAGGAAAGGACTTTGAGTAGAAATTATTAAATTATGGGTCTCATTGCTTTGGAGCCTTAGTGTGTCTCTGTAGGTTCAGTGTAGCATAGTCTTGCTAGAGGGCTGTGTTAGCTAGCTTTATCGTTGCTGTGAGCAAAGTGTTTTACAGAACCAGCATAGAGGAGGCTTTCTCTTCAGCTTGCACTTTCAGGGCACCCGGTGCATCCCACCCAGGAGGGTGTGATGGGAGCAGGACAGCTCCCATCATGGTGGTCAGGAAACAGAAGAAAAGTAGACTCGGAAAGGAATCTCCCACATTTGAGGTGGGTCTTTTTCTCCATTAATTATCTCTAAAAGCCTCTCCCAGCCATAGCTAGATGTGTGCCTCATGCATCCCCTAAGTACATCTAAGTCTAATCAAGCTCTCAATTAAGACCAATCATCACAAGGGTCATTAAGTAGTCTCTGGAAAGGATACCTTCCGTCATGTCTTTTCAAGGCCACTTAGTGGGTACGGGACATATGGGGTACCTTAAGAAAAATTATAACTGGATGAGAAAATAGGAAATAAATAAATGGGCGGCTGTGCCTCTTCTTGACTCCTGGAGTGCTCTTGTCTCACGCTAACTGTGCAGTAGTTGCTGCTTGTCAAAGACGTCTGTGAATTCCTCCAAGCCCCAGTCTCCTCACAGACAGATGTGGGCACTGCCTTTGGGGAGGGGGTGGGAATCAGAGAGAGATACATGAGAAAGTATTCTGCAGCCTCTGTGGTCTGTGATGGAAAGACCTGCCCACACCACCTACAAACATACCCTGTATTTTCTTCAGTTCTGGGGTATGAAGCCAAATCGGAGAATAATCTGGTTAAACGACTTATTGACATATCACATTCCTTAATATGTTTTTATATTTAAGAACATTTCTACATTAGCAACCGAGGTTTCCGTCTGCTCTCCACTTGTTGCCAAGAGGTCTGACGCCAACGCTCTGAGCTTTGACTTGTCCTCATGTCAGCTCTGGAAATCCGACACTTTGCTCTTAACAGGCATGGAGGGGACTGAGCCCTTTCATACTCCATTGCCTTGGTTGCCAGGAAGCTCAGAAGTGGGTTTGTGCTCGACTAATGTATTTTCTATGCTGTTTCTTCAATCATGATATTTTTCTTTTCTTTTTTTAAACTTCATTGATTGCATTGTAACCTTTTATTTTCATGTCAATGGTCCTTAGATTTTTATTGCATTTTTGTGTTTATGGTAAGTCTCAAATCTCTTTTAGAAGCCAGGGTTGTAATGGGAGATGGAATGACAAGTGTTTTTTATTGCAGCTAGGATACAATGATACGTCTGTCCATGATGGTCTTTGTCCTGATCACCATGCAACTCTTTACTAGTTGTCAGGGGATGCCCTTTGCCCCCTAATTGTCTTAAATACATTTTTACAGAACACACTCTGCTTGAGAAAATGCAGGCAACAAAGAGGTGCAGTTTAGGTCAGGATTTCGTATTAGTGGCTGAAGCAAAGCACAAGGTGCTCACTGTACCTAAAGCCAAAGAGATCAAATCTTCCGTGAGGCTCAGTGTCAGCAAGCCCCCTATGAAGATACTACTGGCATCATGGGTGAAGATCTACCCCAGTTCAGCATAGCTGCCTCCTGCTCTCGGCAGACCCAACATGTGCAGAAGAACAGAGAGAGGGCAGTGATGGCCCACAACCCAAGGCCTTCACAGAGGGTCTCTTCAAATAGCAACTAGCCTTAGATTATTGGAATTCATATTTAGGAATTCAATCATCCACTTTCAGAAACACATTTGTTTCATGCAGTATCACACACCTGTGTGGCGAGTGCTCCTTCAGGGGCTTCTTCTTTTCTCTCCCTGAGAGGTACACTGGTAACACACTTGCCTGGACAAGATTCAATGCAGGATCGACTCATCCTTATTGGATATTCTGCTCCCTCTCAAGCTTAGTGCTACGCAGGGATTATCTAACAGCAAATATTGACATCACTTTAACCTGTTAGAGCTTGGAAGAGGAGAGGGAGGGCCAGAGGTACCAGGCCCTGGTGGCTCTGGGGAGGCTCCCTCCCGTTACATTTCTAGCTGCTCCTGTTGGATGCTCAGTTTTCACTGGGCAAGTACTGCAGACTCCTAAAGAGCCCGAGCAATAGCACAGCGAATAAGAGGCTAAAATAAAAACCGAGATACAGAACAGGACAGATCAGGGAAGGCTATTTTTCCCACACTCCCATGCCCAGACCCTGGATCTGGTCTTCTCTATCCCCTAGACCCCAAAGCTAGATCTGGTCTGAAGATGCACAGGATGTGATCTGTGGTCAGCTGAGCGAGAATGTCAGCACAGAAAGTGGAGGGGAGCTTGGGGGCGAAGAGCACGGGGTGGGATATGCTGCCCTGTGGGCTCAGGCCTCAGCTCAGTAACTGAGCAGCCTCGGATGGATATGCATAACTCTCTGGGTTGTTCTTCTTGATCAGGTAAGTGGGGATAATATGTCCATAGAATATTAATATTAAATTTTAAATTAGAAAGATGCAGATACATCTGTTAGTATTCTTGGTATAATTGTGAAGGCTCTAGATTATTATGTACAAATGCCAGGTTTATTTTAAAGGAAATATGGCTACTTTAGGCGAACTTCTGAGGTCAAAAAAGAACTTAATAATTGGATAACTTCCCAGTCGAAGAGAGGGAGGAGTGATAATATGAGCAAAGGGGTAAAGACCGTGATGGGGATACTCACAGAAACAGTTCACCTGAGCTACGGAGAACTCAGTGACTGCAGAATGACAGTGAGGGAACCAGCGTAGAATCAAACTAGACCCTCTGAATGTGGGTGACAGTTGTATGACTGGGGCAGTCTGTGGGGCCACTGGCAGTGTGACCAGGATTTATCCCTACTGCTTGTACTGTCTTTTTGGAGCCTATTCTCTTTGGAGGGATTCCTTGCTCAGCCTAGATATAGTGGGGTGCACCTTGGTCCTGTCTCAAAATGATGTGTTAGAATTTGTTGACTTCCTATGGGAAACCTTACCCTTTCCGAGGAATGGATGGGCAGTGTGAGGTGGGAGGGAAGGTAGGGGAGGAGGGAAGAGGGGTGGGAGTAAGAACTGGCATTGGTATGTAAAATGAGAAAAGATTGTTTTTTAAAAAATAAAAAATTAAAAAGTTGGGTGACTTGGGTCATGATAGGATATATAGAATATCTGTGCCCAAGATCTTCTACTTCCTCCCCAGAGACAGTGTGGCTAGCCAGAGTATGGAGAGACATGTGGTGGACATGGACAGTCAACCCGTTAAAGAACTGGCCTTGTCTTGGAATTCATAGAGAAGTCTGTCCTAATGAGCTGTAGGGTGACTAGAATATAAATACATACTCTAGCCCTTTCCATAGGGAGATACCTATTCTCCTCCAGCCAGCTTTAAGATACACCTAAACAGAAGGATGTTGGTACACTTTCCACCCCGTTTTGTTCTCTTTTGTCCTGAAGTCTGTTCTGGTCTTTCAAACTCACAAGACAATAATTTCAGTATCTCCCAATCTAATAGCCAGTGTAGCCATATAAGAAACGATTGTGTTGGGACATGGCGGCTCACTCTCATAATCACAGCATGGAGAGGTTGAGGCGGGAGGTATGTTTTAAGTTTGAAGTTGTCTTCACAATAATGCAGATCACTACAAGACAGAGCTGCAGAAGCATGAAACTGTTTTTACGAACCTTCAGAATCATGCAGGGGTTGGCCCGGGTGTACATTATAATCCCATTGCTTTGCAGGGTTCTCAGGCGCAGGGCTAGCTTGAAGTCCTCTTCCTTGCTATTTTCAGAAAGCCGGTACTTGATGTAGCTGTTTCCAGCAAAGCTGAGAGAAGTGTGCCCTGAAAAGACCATTCCAACGGCAAAGGCGTTCATTTAAAATCCAGAGATCAAGGACCCCACCACACACACAGCAGAAAAGCTGATTACAGATCACAAGCAGGTAAGGGTGGAACCCAGGGATCTCAGGGATCTCAACTAAAGCCAGTTCACACAATTCTACGTCATTAAATTATTAACCAAATTCACCCCACTTATTTCATGTTCAGAGTAACTTGGTGAACTCCATACTGTGGATTTTCTTAGTATCATTAGATTCTTAATTCCCTCTTTCCAAACTTTGTATTATTAAAAGGTATCATTTGCTTCCTCCCCCACCATTGCCTTCCCTTAGACATGTAAGAGTGTGGCTGGGTCAGGCAGTGCATGCCAGAAATCCCAGCAATAGGAGAGGTTGCTGCAGGAGGCTCTCAAGCCTAGATTATAGAGTGAGTTCATTGTCACCCTGAATGACTTATTCTCAAATGAAAAAGCAAACGAAAGCTGTAGCTCAATTATAGAGAACTTGCCTTGCATATATGCGGTTCTAATTCAATCCCTCATAGTGAAAAATGAAATAAAATAAAATAAAAAGAATTTTCAGTTTTATGAAACAAGGACAAGGCAGTGATGCTACTCTTGTGGAATACTTATGTTCTCCAGGATCTCAATGCCAAACAGCCAGCTGGTGCCAGAGGCTGAAGAGAGGAAGCCCTCTGCAGTCACAGTTCCGTTTGCTAATCATGCACTACAAGGCTTCCCTTCTCAGGCTCTCTCTCTGTCTCTCTCTCTCTGTCTCTCTCTCTCTCTCTCTCTCTCTCTCTCTCTCTCTCTCTCTGTGTCTCTCTGTCTCTCTCTCTTTCTCTCTCTCTCTGTCTCTCTGTCTCTCTCTTTCTCTCTCTGTCTCTCTCTTTCTCTCTCTCTCTGTCTCTCTCTCTCTCTCTTATCTCTCTCTTAGAAAAGTATAGGCTTAAGATTGAGGGTCAGGAGAAAAGAGGTTTTCAGAGGAAAGTCGGGCAGAGCGGCTAACATGGCTGTGGGCTTCTCGGAGCAGAATCACCCCTTCCTAGCCTGTGTAGCCCAGCCCACTTACTCACCCGATTCTGAACTCACCTTGTTCTGAATTAACCCTCTTTTTAATTCCTTAACCCTTTCTCCAACACAGTGCTGCAGCAAACAGATGGATAGCCACGTAGAGTGAAAAGCAGGGAGTACGGAAATAAAGCAAATGGACGATGGTCATGAGCAAACCAAAGTTCTCCATTTAGAAGTTGGCAGGAAGGGATGCTGTGTACTTGAGATGTGTGCTGGGGTAGGAACACCTTCGTGACTCTCAAGCTTCCTGGTTTTCCCTTCATTTCATGGGCAGCTCTAGACTGAACACCAACCATGGTGGAGTTTGGTTCCTATTTTTATAATAGGACTTCCCTTTGCAGAGAGCTTCTCAAGGCCCCGTTCTGCCAAATGCCTTATACATTGGCATGATAGCTCCTATTCCCACAATCACCAGTGTGATTATCATCCCTTACACTGCTCACTATTGCCCACAGCCATGCTGTTGGGTATGCATTACAAGAGATAGTAGTTCTCTTTGGTTCCAAGATTGGCATCGGTGTGCCTGGGTGTTAAATGCACCTCACTACCAGTGTAGCAAATGAAGAAAGATGCTTTGAGGAAAAAAAGAAGTGAAATCAAAGTGAAATGAGTGGAGAAAAACATCAAAGTGGATGAAGATCCGAAGTAGGAAATTATTTGGATGAAATGATGTAAACACTGATTTTCTTCTTTAAGATGCAAAGGTAAACATCTCAGATTTCCACAACATGGACTCAGCTAGAGCTCCACCCGGAAGAGCTGTCTTACTTGGTGTTTAGGGCTGGGTTTATTCTACGGGAAGCTGATGAGCCTGGCTCACATCTACCTCCTGCTGGCCTGGGGTTTTTAACGACAGCTTGGTGCAGTTTTCTGAATACCAGAGGCTCTGTCTCCTCTGTTCTTATAGCAGGACTCTGTCTTTCATAGCTGCACACTCTCATCAGCCATGAAACATGACCGTGCACCCAGGATGCGGCCTCGGCTTTACACAAGGACCTCCGCTTTACCTCTCGTTAGCATAGACCAGCTGAGACATGTTCCAGCTAAATATGAGGGTGAGCATAGGCCATGCTCCATTCTGAGGGTAAGTGTCGGATGCACCTCCATGCGTCTTTTGGAGGGGCCTGGGCAGAGACATTCACACAAAGAGAATGGTTCAGGAGTGGAGCTCCAACCCTGAGCTGGCCATGGCTCCGTACCTGAGCATTCTCCAAGCTTTCCTGCTGGACACTGGCAGAGGAAAGGTCTCCTGCTGGCCTCGTAGCCCACACATTGCATGTCCTCTGGACACGGCTTCTCCACGCAAGGATCCTTAGACCCCGGACACACTCCTCCTGTGGCAAAGGCAGAAGAGGCATGATCAGGACAGTAAAAGATTCAGCACCAACTTTATGGATCATAAGAAATTGTCAAGGCTTGGGCTTTATGTGATCTCAAGTGAGCCACAAAGGGTCCACCCAGAAACGTGCATTAACATGGTCAACATGGTGTATTGGTATCCATCACGGATCTCTGTGTCTGTCAGGATTTTAGGGGCATGCAGAAGCAGGATAAGGGCAAAGGAAAATCCAGAGCTCATCTTATTAGGACAAAACATGCCAAAGTTTTATTTGAGCCAATTTCAGCTAAAGAAAGATCACCACATCGACTCTGCCAGGAGGTACCAAAGGTTTCCAAAATCCTAGCATCATTTGCAAGCACCGTGAGCTTATCTCTTTTCTGCAGCCCAATACCACTCTGACTTGAGGGCAGATTGTAAGAGATGTTAGCTGTTGATTTCAGGGAGAGAAGGCATGTGTGTGTGTGTGTGTGTGTGTGTGTGTGTGTGTGTGTGTGTGTGTGATGGTTAGGGAGTATATATTCCTAAATAAAAGTCTAACTGTAAATTGTGAAAGCACAGTTTATTTAATTTCCTAATCCTCTCTGTCACGTGGTATTTTATTGATTATCTATAAGGAGACCCTGACAGCTATTAAAAAAAGCAGAATTATCCTTGTCTTCCACTCCACTGCTCCATTCATGCTTGGTCAGATGAAAGTTTAATCCCTTAGAAGTGAAATCCCTGGGAGAAGATTAAAACGAACTAGGGCCGGGGTGAATTAGGTCAGAACTAGGGTGAAGGCAGGTACCACCTGTAAGTCCCAGTCTCTGACCTCCATCTTTGGAGGCCCCGTCCCTGTGCCCGCCAAACCTTGACCTCGTCCCCGAGAAGGGGCATGGTAGCCTGCCAAAACCTTGACCACTTCCCCAGTCTACTTAAACTGCTCCCTGGAAAGTCCCTTCTGTGTCCTCCCAACCTCAGTGGTCGTAGTCACGTTTGCAGCTTCCTGGTTTCCCCTCGGGGCCACCCTAGAGCTCAGGAATCCCATTAAACCTGGATATTCTTTAATTTGGCTTGTTGTGATTTGGCTTGATTGGGATTTTTTTTTTTGTGGGCAGAGAGCTCGTGTTAGGAATATTCCTAACACTGCCTATTGAAAGAAGCAGGTTTTTCACAGGCCCCAGAGTATTTTAAATGTATTTAGGACTTTTTCAGCCTGAAAGAGTTTAAGGGCCAAAGGACTTTTGAAAAAGTGAATCAACTGAAATTAACCCTCAAAAGCAACGACAGTTAATATCCTCAGTAGCTTAGTGCTTGCTGGGGTGCTCCTTCCACTGAAGGAGGAACACCAGACTTAAGGTGCTGCCTTCACTGGTACGAGCTGGTCCTTGAACATGCTCCTCTCCACGGCTCCTTCCCTGGCCATTAAGGCTGTCCCATGATAGTCATCTCTTTGTCCAGGAGAAAGCAGGAATGTGAGCTAACTGCCTATAAACATTTTTGGAACTGCAGTCCTCAAGAGGAACATCCAGTACTAGCAAAGTCAGGAGTCACCAATCCCATCTGCCGCTAGCTGGAGCCCAGTTGCAAAGCTCACTCTTGGCATTGCTGCAGCTCTCGGTCTTAGAAGATGGAGGAATTTTAAACTCAATATTTAGAATAAAAATCAATCTTGAGATTTATTTCACCCCAAGTCTTTATGATTTCATATACTCACCAGTATTGATGAGATATCAACTGATGTTTGACCATCTCATAAGCCACTTCAAGGAGCTCTGATGACCAGTTTTAAAATAACTTTAGGTGTATTTGTTCAACCAATAATAACTTGTTGAATTCATTCAACAAGAACACTAAAAATATTAATTCAATAGAGCAAGTGAGAGCAATGAGCTAAGAAGCCAGGGCCTACAAAGATGGCAGGAAACCATATCCACAGACATGAAACGCACACATACATTACATATCAGATCACTGTTTGACAGGTGTGTGAGATCAAGGGATGTCCCAGAAAAGGGATGGTATCTCCTGTGAGAGCATCAGCCCTCTTTGGAAGGAGGAGGTTTATCCAGGTTATCTGGGTAGACCTTCCAGCTAGCAGTAACTTCCAAGAGGCCCCACGTGCAGTAGTTTATGTACAAAAATCTGTTGCTCTCCATCTGTTACATTCCTGCGCCTTTCTGTTTCAGGACACCTAGGCATCCGTCTCCAGATAACTCTACATTTTTGACACACCACTGTAGATATTGCATTCATTATCTGTTATGGTTTCATGTGACTCTACACTTCTAAGAAATCTTACATTCTCAAAACTCTGATTTAAAAGCCACCATTTCTAAAAAGAAAAGATGGTTAGGTGAGTTTAGACACGTGACAGCAATAACATTTATTCCTATAGACGATGCGATAATATTTTTGAAATTAAACTAACATTTGTGAGAGTATCTAACGAAAGGTAATGATTAGGTTTCAGAGGACATTCAGAACTGAGGTGTTTCTACATTTCATTCGCGTGTGGCCTGTCCCCATCGCTCTCATCGTGGTAGTTAACACAGGACTGTTCACTTGATCTGCCGATTCTCTGACTTTGTGATAAAATGCAAATTCACTTACCGGCAATTGGATTTCAAGCTCACAGCTCTTTTTCTTCTCAAGGCTTTGTGTCATAATACACAAAAATGCATATAATTAAACCACAGCCACCAATTAATGAATGTTTTAGATCCAGTCCCCACTAGGGAAAAGCAGCATTAGTATGTATGAAAAATAGTGATACAAATATAGCAAATGAATTATAAAGTGAATAACAATATTCCATATATAATTATGTACATGTGTTTTCATTCTATCTGATTGTGACTTAGATCATGCCTTCCTTCTTTTTGCTTTTAATAAGCTCTATATTGGGAAGGGGACATTTTTGGGGTAAGGAATGTTACTCTGGCAGCTTTAGGTACCTGCAGGGGCCCTTGGCCTTCATGCCAACCTGGGATCTGCTTAGCCATAAATAAACAGAAAATCCCGCTGCCTTTCAGAGAGCTCGGTTCACAGACCCACACTCTGGTGGCTTAAGGAACCCTAACATCAAACAAGAGTCTGCAGGCCAGTCTGCATTCAGTATGCCTCTTTGGCAAATGCAGTTGGGTCAACAAGTTTATTCCAAATAAGTGCATAAAACTATTGAAAACAGGCTTCCTCTGTGCAGGGAAGTCTCTACATCAAACACAGTTATTCTCTGCTCCTTGTAAAATGGCATAGGAAGCAGGTCCTTTTTGAAGCATATATTGTCTGCTGGCCTCTGATGGACTTAGGGCTGGGTTCTGGGAACACTTTGGGGATTCATGCTCTTTTCAGTTGAGGTCTAAAGTTTTCTAGGTACATAGAATGCAGCCTACCTGTGTGGGCCTGCAGGGGTTGACCCGATTTTAGGAGTCCCATGTTTATGTCATTCCTTCTCAGGCAACTGTGCACACCCATTACTGTTGAGAGCTTTACAGACCCTCTATCTGGTGGCAGAAAGTGGCTCATCAGCTCCCAAGTACCAGTTAAGAGATGACAGTGTCAACTCCTGTTGGCTTCTGGGAGGAAGTTTATCTTACTAACTATTATTAAATAACCCAGGTTTAATGAACTTGTGCCGTGCTCTGTGACAGCTCAGGGAGCAGGGACCACAGATCTGCATGTTCTTCATCTCCAGGCATCCGTCAATGTGGAGCGAGCATGAAGGGAGAAGGCTTCCACTCCATCAAGTCAAATGACTCTATTTGTCCTAGGCCACTATAGGGTGGGCGGTGGGAGCCTCCGTCACAACACCAAGCAGGAAGAATGAGCTTCCCCAGGGAAAGGGTGAAGTGTGAGAGGAAAGGTTCCTGATCTTATTGACAAGTGGAGGACCTGGTTAGTTATTTCATTTATTTACTCTGTGGTCTTGAACATGTTGCTTGGCTTTCCTGGATTGTGATTGCCTTTCAGAAAGTCAGGACAAAGATTTTTCACAGTGCTGTGGAAAGGGCCAGGGCCTGAGAAAATAGCTGCATGGAAACCTTTGAAAGAGGCTGCAAAGCTGGTGACGCTAACACAAATCGCAGAGACCCGATCCTTTCACCTGGTGCTGGATTTGGGTCAAGACTTATAAAGTGAACAATGATATGGAATACAATATATATTGGAGGTATAAAATCAGGCCTGGAGCCCTTTATTCTTCATGCTCACAAAGCCCGTGTAGCTATGTGTCTATGCTTCCAACCACATCCCAGGTAAAGCCTTCTGCTTTCTCTAATCCGCTGATAGCTCTTGTCTTCACCCTGTGTACAGTCCCTTACCTCCACCTCTGCTCCAAAGCCATTGGTTTTCCACCTTAGGTAGAGTCCTCCTGACTTTCTCCGTCTCAGGCACAACCCCTCACCTCCACCTCAGGCACAACCCCTCTCTTTCTAGGTCTCAGGCATGACTTCTCACCTTCTTCACCTCAGGTACAACCCCTCACCAGGTCCACTTCAGATACAGCTCCTCAGTCTCCATACCAAACGCTGCCCTCACCAGGTCCACTTCAGATAAAGCTCCTCACAGCCTCCATATCAAACACCACCCTCACCAGGTCCACTTCAAGCACCCCTTACCATCTCTTCGTCATTCGCAGTCCCTCAGCCTCTTCCACTCCGGTTACATCTGTGTCCCTCCTCCTCCTGCTCCTTCTCCTTTGGCTCCAGTGGCTATCTTCCCTACCTCAACTGTGGCTGTTCTTCTAACCCCAGGGGAATGCATGTGGGATGTGTCTGTTCTCCACAACTTTTCCGCTTTCTGAGGTTCTTCTCAGGTGGAAATTTAGGTCTCTTTCTACAATACTGACAACAGAAAAGCCACCTGAGCTTCATGCGTCTGCGCAGTTCAAAGGGTGGTTCCTTGGAGACTTTTGGAAGCTCTTGCTTCCGTATTTACGATTCTCCTCATTGCCACAGTATTCCCAGAGCCCGTGGGATTATGACTGATCCAATGGCTAATCCATCAGCTTCTAGCTGTAACTATTAAGCTGCCACTTGGAGCTGAGTCCATGTCTTGATTTATGTCATTGCTTCATTATGCTGAAGAATCCAATAACTAATGCTAAATCTTGACCCCAAACCCACATGATTTGCTGAGAGGCTGTGTCTTGGTAAATGCTGTGTAAGTCAGTGAGATGCCTTATAGATGCCTGCAAGAAGATATAGGACCTACTCTCCTAAGAATCCAGATTTGAAGCAGTCTGTGTAACTTTCCGTGAAGTGGAGACATGGCCAGGTTATACAGTATGCTTGGCTCAGCCATCTTTTATTATTATTATCATTATTGTTAATATTTCACTAATGACCAAGCTTGGTTTTATTCAAGACATCCTCCCTGGAGCCATCTTGTGTGGATGGAAAGTCCTCAGACAGTTAGCACCAACAAACTCTAGCCTGAGAACGAACCCAATTCAGAATTTGTTTTTACTTTGCAAAAGCTCAGAACCAAGTTTCAAGTGTTATGCTGCCTCAGAATCCCTCATTTGATTTAACTAAGCTCCCCTTCCCTGTCCCATGGTATCTATTCCAAGGGCTGTCCTACTCCTTCCTATCCAGCCCAGCCCAGCTCTGCTACCTTCTTGACATCATGATTCTGTTTTAGGCTTCATCGGGATAAGGACTGGGCCAACTGTTCCATCATGCATCTTCACACGCTGCCCAAAGCTCGGGCTATTTTCTTTACTGCCTCCTTAGCTCCACATGCATTCTTGATTGGCCAGATCCCATCATTAAACACCCCTGCTTCCAATATCCTTCTCGGACTCCTCCAATTAAAACTGGCACTTCCCTCCATTTTATCTCCTCTGTACTCCGATTTTGCCCCTTCTTACTCTTGGTAGCATGCTATTGTTTATATCAAGGAGTAAAAGAACACTGGTGTTTGGTTGAGAAAAGAGGACCCACGGACTCATAACCATTCCCGTTAGCTATCCAAGGCAGGTTGCAGAGCAGGGACGAGCAGGCAAGGTTCTGTGTGTTTGTCAAGGCTGAATCTGTGTGAGGCAAAAAGACGGATTTTGGTGGGGCGGTATACAATCATCTGGAGAGACCCTGGGCTGGTGCTTAGACTTTAGCTGCATTTTCACGTCAGGGATGAAGCAGACCGGATATCTGTGGTTGGGTTGGGTGCCTTCCAAGCTCATCTGATAGCTGCCCAGAGGTAGCAAGGTACCGTGGCCGACGACTGCTTCCAGTAAGACGGCCAGATAGGAATCTTGGTTCAGCCATTTATGAGTTCTGCAGCTGCGAACCTGTCAACAGACATTCTCACGTCTCGGGTTCATCAGTTTTTAAAGAAAGCTGATTCGTTTATAGGGTCACTGTGTCCAGGGTTATTCTAACTGTGTAAAGTAGAACTGGAAACTGGTCATAGACCAACAAATATTAAGTCTTTTGTCCATCCCTACTTCGATCTGTGGGTGCACTGTACATTTCAATGCCTTGGCTCCCACAGTCTTCATTATGAACCCTCACCCCCTCCCCTATGGCCCCCTGCCCAATTCCAGGCATTTTGCCAGACCCCACTCAGTTCCCAGTGAGGCAATATAGAAAGACAGGAGAATTATACGGACCTTGGAAGAAAAAGAAGCCTCTCATCCCAGAGTCTGGTAAAGGCCTTTTGCCAGGTAAAAATCAAGAATTCTAGTACAAGTAACATTGACTGTAAAGACTGCAGTCGTAGAGAAAGTGTTTCTATTAGGAATATTAAAATAATAAACTCAGCTTAAGTCTTGAATGTCTACGTCCTCTAGAGGGCCCCCCTCTCTTCTGGATATTTGCTGAGAGTCTCAGAAACAAGTAGACTGACTTTGTTTATGGCGAGTGAGGCGACCCCAACTTCCTGCATCCTCACCATCTATGCCTTTCTCTAATTAACTGTAGTCTTGTCTGATACACCTCAGGAGCCACCTTGTGATCTTGTCTAAATCCCTTAGCAATCTTTCAACCACAATAACTTCAAAAACACTCAAATCATATTTATGATGGTAAGGAAGATAGTGAGCTGTGACTGTCTTTTGAGAAGCCCACACCTAAGCTTTTGGGTCTCCCTTTCTTCCTGTGTGCCTCTCTACTAATCCCGGAGCTTAAGATCTATGATAAATCCTTTATCAACTCCACCTCTGTGCTCACAAGTGCTCTTCCCAAGTTCATTTCTTTGCTTAACTGTCCATTTCAGGCGTTATCTGAATGGAGCTGAGATAAGGGAATCGCCAAGGCTCCCAACCCCACCACAGCTGACACCATCACCTCCAGTGCCCAGACGCTGCTCCGCGCAGCTGCTGTGCCCAACCTTGCTGGTGGAGGGCATGCCTGCTGTCTTACTCATCCTGCCTAGCATAGAGCATCACTCATGGAAACGTCCCAGCCATCTCCCTGGGCCCTCTAGGTTCCATTCTCTGTTTCTTATCTGAATCAATATGACAAACCAGGCAGCTGCTTCTGCCACAGTGGCTATAAACACACTGACTTTAAATGCTGATGGTCACCTTGGGAGCCTATTCTAGACAATATGTCCTTTTTGATATATTTCTATTTCATATTTTTTGAGCAGCTAATGAAAAATTTAAAATGAGTATAATCAGTATAGTCTCACGTGTTGTTTTGACGCCCTTCCCTTTTGCTTACCCGTGGGAGGGCCATGACATCTATCACTCCCCATTTAACTTGATGTCAGACTTCCTGACTGGCATGCCAACGCTCATTGACTTCCCAGTGTTCACGTGGAGTCATCTCAGGACACCAGAATTCTGCGCCTCGTCTCTCTAGTTTTGTTCAAAGGGATTGTCTCAGGGTAGCTGGGATTTAATGAGCTTATTTGGCAGTAAAATTCACATTGGATTCCACTTGTTAGCACAACTCAGCATTTTGGTTCAAGATGCTAATGACGATAATTGGACCCAAAAATCTGCATGAGAAAAAGATGAGCTAGAAGTTGGGAGGGGGGCAGAGTACTGAGGCCAACTCTGTACAAACATCACTATATGGCCCTAAATGATCACTACACTCATTTATCATGCTAATTATTCCTCCAAGTGGTGGCAAAGACCACTTAATGAATCTGTCAGTCTCCCAGGATAAACAGAAGAAGCGCCACACTAGTGTGTGAGTTAGAGAGTGGGTGTATGCGTGTCTGTGTGTGTTGGGGAGAGGAATATCTGTTGAATTCAGGGATCCCTGATTTTTAATAAATGAAAAGATGCCTCAAAAGCTAGTACCTGCGAATTCTTTACATTTCTTTGTTTTACTTTTGATTCCATGGAAACTACAGAGAGGAACAACAGCTTGCCCCTTGAGCCCAAGGGAGAATTTATTCTTCTCTAACTTGTGACACTCCTCCATGTTTGGTTTCCTGCCCATCAGCAGTAGAGGCACACGCGTTGATAGACTCCTGGCTATGAACCAAGCCTACTGTCTACACCTGACTATGAGGCTTGGCACCTGCTGCAAGCCGGTTGCAAACTATGTCTGAGACACCATCTGTCTTCCCGGGATCACACTGACCACTCTACGAGGAAATACGATTAACTGAGAAGTCTTAGGGAGCACATATCCCTGAGATTCTGGTTGATATGTAGAGAAAGGTAACTGCTATTCTGATGGAGATCTGTTACATTTTGTTATTTCCTCCACCCTACCCTTTTATACCCCACTCAGGTATAAAATGCCTGAGTAAACTAAGCTGAAACTGAAAGGTTTGGTTTGGTTCATTATTTCAAAGGCGTTGACCCACTGTCACTGGTCCTCACGGCCTGAGGTACAGCAGACACCATGGTGAGAGACAGTGATGGAGCAGTTGCTCACCTCCAGGCAGCCAGGGAGCAGAGAGACACAGAAAAGAGTTAATGAACAATCTCTTCAAGGTATGCTCTTTGATCTATCAGAGCCACCTCTACAAACTATCCAACTATGCATTCATGAGTGGATTAATTCACAGATGAATTTAGAACTGGCAAGCTCCATCAAAGCCCAGCAGTGGGGCTGAGGTGATAGATAAAAGACTTTCCAATTCTGAATTCAGACTGCCCCCAAACCCACATAAGACACCAGAGCACAGACTACAGCGACAGGACAAGCTTACTAGATAGATTAATCAAATTAGCAAGCTCTAGAGTCAGCAAGAGACCCCCGCCTCAATACATAAAATGCAGAGAGAACGAGAAAGATGCCTGGCATCTGGCCTCCATATGCACACACACATATACACATGTGCACACGCAGGCACATACGGGTGAACACATGTGCAAGTATACATATATTACACACACACATACACACACATTTTAAACAAATTCTATCAGCTGGAAACTAAGCCTTCAACATACAGGCCTTGAGGAAACAGTTTCTGATCTCTGCATTGAACCAGTGTGAGGTCATATGCAATCTTGGCCAAGACACACAGCTCTCTTGTTGGAGGTTATCCTTGCATTGTCTGCTGAAGATGAGCCTGAGCCAGATATTTCCAACTCTATTTATAGTACATTTTAGAATTTTTCTTTTCAGCTTCATTTTAAGATTGACTTAGAGCCGAGGACTCTCCTGACCAAGCCAAGTCTCACTAGAGAGAGGCTTAGGGTGTGTTCGGAAGGCCTCCTCTTCTCTTCCCAAGGGGCTGATTTTGTTAAATCATTCATATTCTAGGTTTCTTGAGAGTAGGAAGATTTAAAGGGACCATAGCAGTCCTAGGTGGGGACATGACCTTAAAATATTGCATTTAGAATACCAGAATAATATATAAACCACAGAGCAAATCTTTGCATTAAAATAATAAACAAAAACAAATAATAAATAATCCACTATGTCTTTCCTATAAAGACACTTTGCTAAGCTGGCTAACCCCCATGACTTGAGCTCATATTTATATCTGAAGAGCCCCCACATATTTGGTTTCTGTGTAAACATTCCATAGAAGGCTTCCCTGGGCTACAGGAGGGTGCTTGCTTTCTCTCCCTGAGCTTCTTTCCAGTAGTCAGGTGCTAGCAAGACCGCCTCTTCACTACTGGCTCCTGAGGAGGCTGTGCGCTTTGCGTTGGAATCCTCACTGTCTAGGACATTGCTGCCTCAAAGCATTCTGCTTTCCTCTGAGTTCGCAGAGTCTGAGGATTGATGTGTTGTTGCAGTTTCCCCTGCAGAGTTCTCCCCGTCCTGTCCTGAACTCCTTGTGAACCCTGCCGTGAACCACCGCGTGGGTTCTTCAACACAGTTTTGCTGCATAAATCAGTTTGTCTGCAAAGGACAACTAGACAAGACCTGGACAGCTGGCACTCATAAATTGTGCATGGTGGCATCTGCCAGAAATGCATTTCCCTAGCATGCATGTGCTGAATTACTTTGTAGCTCGCTTAAGTACATATGCTGCAGATCTGGCTGTCACTGCATCGCTGATGAAAATGCAAACCAAAGTCACTCGCACCAGAGGGCACGAGTCCATTCTTTAAGGACGCTCAGAGGCTGTCAAAATGGCTCCTTGCAGGGGGCTGAGGTCCCCAGCCTTCCCTTTGATGAGCTTTTTCTCCAAACTGTAACCAAAATGGTGCTTAAGAGGCCTGAGCTGCTGCCTGTCCTCAACTCTCCACAAGGAATTTTTATAAATGGCTTCTTATAGCCACAGTCCCTGTGGACCGAGTTCACGTTGGATAGAGCAACTCCAGTGTGATTTTCTTAGAGAGGGCTGTGAATTTATGGCTCCCAAGTCAAAGAGAGGAAAAGAGCCAGATAGAACAATTCTTCTCACTGATTACTGAGGGCCTGTGACTGTGTAGCTATGACCTTTGGCCAGCCAAGGTCAAGGTTCAATGACAAGCAGGAAGCTTAGCCTGCTCTGCTCTGAGGTTAGCCTGCCCATTGACTGCACTCATAGACATCTGGCTTGCTTTTCAGGGAGGCAAATGGAGCTGCTATTAACCTGTGCTACAGCTTCCTAACTCATTTGCCAGCAGAACCCTCTAGCATGCCTGTTTTGCACCCTTTGTAATGGACATACCCTACCCCATCGCCTCTGCCCTTCTAATCAGTGGACGTATCTTGCTGCTTCAGGGTCCTTCCTAATTCTTCATCCTAGCTAATGGCTGAGGGTGGATATGGCCCTCTCTAGTCTCATTTGTCATGGCTGCCACTTCTTCCAGAGGGGGAAGCGCTTTCATTCTCACTGGGATGGGTTCCTCTCTCATCCTTTAAGCTCCCCTCTGGCAAACCCTTCCCTGATCCCTACCTGAGTTTATCTCTGCCTACAGGAAGCTGCCTTGGCTGAGCCTGCTGTGGGGTTTATACTCCAACAGTAAGATCAAAACAAGCAGCAGCAAAGGTTGCAGCATTTCGTGCATCAGCTGCTCTTTGTGCACAGTGACATCAATGGCACTTGGGTGTAGACTAAGCTACAGTTCCATGACTATGGGGCCCAACGTTTCCCTTTTCTAGTTTCTTCTACAGCCCCAGCATTTGTATTAGGCACATGAGATTTACTGTTTAGATGAATGAGTGATGGAATGCAAGAGAGGCATGTCGGTTTCCCTCTGAGTTCTCAGAGGTGGGAGGTGGGGGGGGTTCATCTTCACCGTTAGCTTGACTAGATTTGGAATCACTGTGGAAATACCCATGTGTACCTACAAAGGTGTTTCTAGAAAGGTTTGATTGATCTGACAAGACCCCCCTGAATGTGGGCAGCATCACCCATGGGCTGGGGTCCTGAACTAAATAAAGAAGGGAACAAGAACGAAGCACCAGTATTCCCTGCTCTCTACTTTATGACTCCAGATACAGATGCGATCAGCAGCATTGATGTCCTGCTGTCATAACTTCCCTTCAATGACAGACTGTACCCTCAAACTGTGACACAAAATAGACTCTCGTTTAAGTGTCTTCGCCAGGTATTTTGTAACAACAATGGGGAAAATAACCATTTAGCTGAACCTACCATCACAGGTGCAGCGCACGTTCCTATAGAAACGCGGGCACACGAAGCTGATGCGAGCTGTGCTGTAGGTCATGAGCGCGTGGGAATCCAGCGACAAGCCTTGCTCACAGTGCTGCTCCTGACAGTCCAGTCCTGAGCAGTTCTTCTCCAAAATGGCTGCTATATGCATGACGTTCTCCAGGTGCCTCCTGGCGTTGGACAGCTTCTGGATCAGGTAGGCTGGCTTGTAGAACTCACTGCTGCGCATCTCCACGGCAAACAGCATATCTAACTGGTTGGTGCCCACCACAGGCTGGATGCTGATAATGCGCAGGCTGTCCTGCTTCTGGGTGAGGACCGCATTCCGCAGGATGCGCCGGAACCCATGCATGTGCAGCCCCACAAAGTCCTCGGGGGACACATTCTCAAAGCGGATGGTGACAGTGTTTTGCAGCATCTCATGCACCAGTTGCTCCACGTGCACAACGACATCGATGGGCACTTGGAAGCGGCCATCACTCACAGAGACGTTCAGGACGTACTTCCCACTGTCCAGCCCTCCCAGGGCGATGATTTTCCCATCATGACTGTTCACTTTGAACAAGCTCTTCTGCTCTGACTTCAGGGCAAACGTGAGCACATCATACATGTCCTGATCTGTGGCATGGATCTTCCCAATGACCCCACCAGGAAAGTCATCTTCCATGGTGACAATGAAGATTTCCAATGGGATAGCTGTGGGTTTGTGGGTGCTCTCCTCAATGACCCTCACCCGGATGTAGGTATGAGAAACTTGCTGCGGTTTTCCTGAGTCCTTTGCCTAAGGATATCAAGAGGTGGACAAACAGAGAGCTAAGACTAATAATTGAAATGTCACCCTGAGACAGCAGCTCTCTGGACCTTCTACCAGGTTCACTTCTTCCTCCCTTCCTTGTCAATATTGTGAAAACTGCTGAGGTGGGCACTTAAGTAGAGGAGTGGTTTATCACATTCCGTCCTTCTCTGGGGCTGTATGATGGGCAATAAAATGTGTCAACACAATCAAGCCAGTGGGGTGAGCTAGGAATGATGGTCAGGATGCTACAAGACCCAGCTTGCCCACACCAGGCTTGTCTTATTTTAATTTTGGACAGAAAACCGAAAAAAATATTCCAGCAAGGATGTTCTCACTTGGAGAAGGAATCATTGTTTTCTGTTGGATTCTTTCCTTTTGGCTGGACCAGGTGACACCTTTTGGCACACAGAAGAAATGCCATTACTTAAATGAGAATTACATCATAGGAAGATTTAGGATACAAAAGATGACACACTGAAGGGGAAGTGGGCAGCTCAAAAAAGAAAACCCTTCTCTCCTAACAGTTGAACCGATGAAACAATAACCTTGACAACAGGTCTTTAATGAACACCTGTCATGCATGATAGAGGGTTCAATGGTGTCATACTTCAGAATAAAGTCAGGTCCCCATGGGTCAGATCTTCAGGGATTCAGTGACCCTGCAGACAGAGCTTCCGCAGAGAAAATGTATCCTCAAATGAAGATGGCAGTGGGAATCCAAGCCCTGGGCCATACAGGCTTTGAATCTTAGCTTTCTACACATTTTGTTTGTGGTTTTGAGTAAGTTTTACTTGATCTCTCTGAACTTTAAGCTTTGCAACTTTAGCACATGAATATAACAGTAGTTTCAGCCCCTAGTGTTCTTGTGGGAATAAAAAGAGGAAGTGATTACGAAGTGCTCAGCACAGGCATCACCCATACAGATACTTAGCAAGCAGTTGTGTGCACTGTTGTTTGCACCGTTACCATCAGTATCTATTTATTTGGATATGTGAATCAAGAGATGCCAAAATGGAGACTTCCCGGAGGTAAAAGAAAGTTTGGTAAATTAGGTTGAATTTGGAGTCAAACAGTGGCCACCTCAAAGGATATTGATGATTTTGAATTTTATAGATCTGCCAGAGGTTTCTCACCCCTATGCAAGAGGCCAAACAACTATCAGAAAGGAGTGATGTCACTGGACAGAAGGTGGCAGGACAGGGAGCCTGTGCCTGAGACAGATGGCGAAATGATGCTCAGGACCCTGGCATTCAGAATCTAAAGACCAGAGGCTGAGGGCCCAGGCTTGCAAGGCTTGCCAGCGATGGACACTTTTAGCTTAGCTGGTAAGCACTTTCCGTAGGCACTGGATGACTGTAGGATGTTTGGGTTATGTTATCTGTATCATAAACACCCAGCTCTGTCTTTACAGCCCTGGGACAGTCATAAAAGCAGAAATCTATAGGTAAAGTTGTGCCCTGATAAAGCTTTTTTGACAAAATGAGAGGAAGTGGGCTAGGGAATTTTCATTTTCTTGTCTCTATAATACAAAGTAAAAGGATTGGCCTGGGATGAGTGAAGAAATGGATTGGAAGAAAATGAAGTTGGAGCAGGCTCTCACAGAGAGAGTTTGAATATGGACGAAAAGGTAAAGTAACAGGGACCCTTGGAGGAAGAGAGGATCTTGTGGATGTTTCCCATGAGGAAGTCAGAGGGCTAACTGTGGGAGATGTGATACCCACGCTCTAGGCTGGCGTGCAGAGAACTGTGCTGGGCAGTGAGAAGACACTGAAAATTCCCATTGTCCCTAGAGTTTATGTTCTGAGACAAGGCATTGTTTATATAGCTGAACACTGAGCCACTATAGCCACCCTTCACAACGTCAGGCAACTTTCTGTGGGCAACAGTGGCTTGAACACCATTCAGGTTTATGGCTAGAATCCAAATGTTGGTCTAGGCAAAGTCCCAGACAGGAATTTCATGTGCTTGATCACTTATGGCTCTTTTTTGTGATCCTTGCACAACTCACGACCGCCATTTCTGCCTCTTTGTGCTTTTTTTCCCCCACACAGGCATTGAATTTGGGGTTAGAAGAGGAACATTCCTTCACTACCATGAGCTACTATTTTGACTTAGTGAAGGCAGAAGGGACAGACATGGGAGAGAGCAGCACCCAGTGTGGACAGATGGCCAAGCTGTACCTGAATGCACAACAGGTATTCTGGGGACTCCACGTGCCGGAAGACCACCGCTGACCTCAGGATCCCGTGCGAGTCCAGCACAAACTCCTCGTCTTCATTTCCCGACAAAATAGAGAAGGAGAAGGGAGGCCCATTGTGAAAAGAGTCTCTGTCTGTCACCACAAGCTGTAAGATGCTGGTACCCACTGGCTTGTTTTCCTGTATAAAAGAGTGTTGCAAAAAGTAGTTAAAATAAAAACAAAACAACAACAACAAATAAAATATCATTACTGGCTGGGAGTGCTTAGTTAGAGCCAGGCGTTTGCCATAAGGAATGCCCCATGGTACTTATTTCTTCTGAAAACAGGCTGGGGTTGCAAGCATCCTCTTTCCCATCTGTAGTAGCCTCCTCACTGCTGGGCCAGGAGACCACAGTCTCTGCAGATGACAACACAGGCCTTTGACTGAACAGGTTCCTAGGTTCCAAAGATATGTCCAGGTCCCCCCGTCCATGACTCTCTGAACCTATCTACAGAGCTCTGAGTCATATCCTTCATAGCTTGTGATTATCTTGGAAATCCACCCAGGGCCCTGCAGCATCACCCTGCTGGGAGGGAAATGTGGGTCCTCACCCTTGTTACAACATGATTATGCTTTATTGTGATTGCGTGGAGGCCCAACACTGTAACACGGTGTCACATTAGACATTTTGGGGGGACATTCCAGTCAACATATAAAACCAAATGGACCTTTACAACCAACCCCACAACTCGGCTGTTTCATGTTCTTCTAGGGAAAAGAAAGTAGATAGCACATTTATCAACTTGAGAAGGAGGAGGGGCAGTCTTCAACTTTAACAACTATTTTGGAAACTTGGTATGACAACAGGAACATGAGGATGAGTCATGCCTTCTTCTGGGGTCAAAGTTTATCTTCTTCACTCTGAAAGCCCTGGATGAAGTTATCTGTAGCCAAGGCCAGTATCCATCTCTTTGACTCAATGCGCTAGACTTTGGCCTTAGTGCTGTCTAGGCTGATGTTGGCTTTAGGTGTTCGCCTGCTGATGACATCAGCTGAAGGGTTAAGATGTTTGGGTCCCAAGAGATGAGGAGCAGGGTACAGGATGTTGGGGGAGCCCAAGGCTCATATGCTGATTAATTTATGATAACTATGTGTTGCTGAGCATAGTGGCTCACACTGGTATTTCTAGCAGTTGGGTAGCAGAGGCAGAAAGACTGTCATGAGTTTGAGTCCATTCTAAATTATAGAATAAGTTCTAGATAAGCCATGGCTCCATATACTGAAATTTAAATAATGAAAATTTAAAATTAAAAAAGAAAGAGAAAAAAAAGGAAGCAGGGAAAAAGATAACCAGGTGCTGGGATAAACCCAATATTCTGGGTGTGAAAAAGGGAGGAATCCTTGAAAAAGGAGCAGGAGCAAACCTCAGAGGTTTCTGTTCTGCCCCGTCTCTGCCTGCTTGAGCACCAGGCTGCAGGCACTGCCTCTCTTTGGAGCCCACCGTGGGACCATGTCATCCCAGAGAAGATTTACTGCTTTACACAGACAACATACTCAGCACCACACAAACAGAAGATTTATTGATTTGTTTGCTCATTCTCTGAAGGCCATTTCCTCCTCAGAAAAAATAGAGTGAGAGAATGTGTGTCCTTGGGGTCACCGTCTAAGAAGGAAGGGTGTGAAATTACAGACAAACCCAGCCTGCAGGGGAGGAAGTCCTGGCTGACTTCCGCATCTGAAACAGTCTGTCCAGCTGATGGATGCATGTCATAAATGGAATGTTGAGAAGGCAAAGTATATTTTGTCTGAGGAGGGCACAGGGCGGGGTGAGGCAGAGAGTGCCCCTGTAGGCCACAACCACAGAGATCTAAGAGAAAGAGGGGAGGAGGGACGGGGAGGAGGGAGGAGAGCAATCACATCTGTGGCTGCTGGCAGGAGCAGATGAGAGGTAAATCAGAATGTCTCCAGGAAGAGCTGAGATTGCACTGGCAATGGCCAGGGATGAGTAGACAGGGTAGCTTTTGTTTCATGAACATCTCAGCCTGGTTACCTGACAGCTCAGTGTCACTGTGTGAAGGAGGCTGGTTATAGATGGCCACACTCAAGATCGTCCATCTTATCCCAAAGGGCTCTCTAGAGACCCGAGCACTCTCTCCTTTCACTCCTTCTCAGAGGCTCAAAGAGAACTTGAGAGCCACTTTGACAGCAAAGCCAGCACAGTGAGAGCTGCTTCTCCAGAACTCCTGTGGACCCGGAAGACATGAGCATCTCTAGCTGTGTCTCAAGTCTTCCACACTCACAGTCTGGGTCAGCACATCTTCCTAGCCTGGCTCTCAGCCTCCAGTACCCTGCTCACGAGCTAACTGCTGAACAATAGGCTAATGGGGAAGCCTGGCGTCCACCCTGAAAGCAGAATGCCAGCTGTAAGTTACTCTATCCTGCAGCCTGACTTTAAGGCAGGCGTATTTAAAGCAGTAAATAAATTGCAATAAATTGCAATGGAAGCTGAGCTTAAGGAGGAGCTGCTCTATCTGAAGTCCTGGGCCGGTTCCTGTTGATATCTCTCTACTCAGAACAGGGATCTTAAAGATAGCCTGTCACTGCAGAAGGATTATTCATATTATGTGCTTACATGATAGATTCAAGTTCAAATCCTGACTGCTTTCCAGCTGCATGATCTTGAGAAGACTATTCATGCTTACAGATCTTGGCTCTTTCAACTGTAAGGTATGTGTGCATGGGATGGGAGAGTGGGCATCGGTCTACATCCTCTGTGACACACAGTGATGGGGACAGGCTGTGTCTGTGGACGGGATGGGAGAGTGTGTGTTGGTCTACATCCTCCGTGACACACAGTGATGGGGACAGGCTGTGTATATGAAACATCTAATACTTAGAAGAAACAGGACTCAATAACTATTCTCAACAATTGAGGTGGTTGCTTTCATACCTTCTCTAGGAAGAGACAAGTTGATACTGGATACTCATAACCTGTAGGCTATATCTAGGTCCCAATGCAATAGTACTGAGAGACAGGTCTGTTGAGGTCCTAGAGTCCTCAGAGAGAAGCCTAAAGGAGCATGTTCATCTCTTTTGCCAAGTGAGGACACAGCTAGCAGTCACCGTTATAAACAGAATGCAATCCCTTGCCAGATACAAGATCTGGGAAAGCCGTGATCTTGATCTTCTCAGCCTCTGAGACTGTCAGCAGTAAACTGCAGTGGCCAGAGTCTCCAACTCTAAGTTATTTTCCATAGAAGAACTCAACAAGCCAGAGTGGAGGAGGCTGAGCCACACAGGTAGTAGCCAGCTGGCAAGACTTGCTTACCTGGATCACAGCGGTATAGTTTGCAGGTGTGAACACTGGGCTGTTGTCATTCACATCAGAGATATCAATGTTGACAGTTGTAGTTGAAGACATTGCAGGGATGCCACTGTCTACTGCTTGGATGAGCAGGGAGTATCCTGACACCTGACAAGGCACAGAGGTGACATTAGGAACCGCAGAGCCTTGGCCTTCTGCACATGCTCAGATAACCTGAAGTCTCTGGCTATGTCACCTTTTCTCATATCCCGATGACTTTGGCGCCATCATCATTTGGGGCTGGATCTTTCTCTGTTGGGAGCTGGTTTATGCATTTCAGGGTGTTTAGAGATGTCCCAGCCTCTGCCCACTAGGATACTGCCCACTTCAGCTAGTTTTCCCAACAAAACCTGCAGCCTGATAGTTCTGTCTCTTCCTGAGGGGAGGAGCCACTGCCTTTAAGGCTGGGCCTGAGTCTTTGTTTGATACAATTGTCATCACTGACCTACACCGCTGATTTTGATATTCCTGGGCTAGAGGGCTGTATCACTAGACGATTCAGTTTGCCTCTTAGTATTATTGCTCTGGAGTTCATTTCTAGATTTCACTTTCTTTGAAAACATACATTTCAGTCAAGGATTATTTCAGAATGGGACAAAGGGATTTTGGGAATCACTTTTTTCCTCGAGTGCCTTCAGATGATTTTTCCTGACCAGCTCACAAAGGACTGAAGATCCTGATGAAACCAGGGGCAGCGTCCTGGTTGAAGGGTTCTTCTTTCTCTGACTCATGATGGACTAAATTTCAATCTATGCAGGAAGGTACATATTTGTCTTTTTTTTCTAAGATCTCCAATATCTGCCAGAAGCAATTATCAGTATAAAATTCTTTCAGAAATCTAACCCAAATGTCTACCTGCATTTCCTTGCTACTCATAATGAGCCTATGCCCGTGAGTCCAGTGATGGTGTAGTGGTGGATGGTGAGGGATGACCCAAACCCACTCACCCGTTCCCGGTCCAGTTTCTTCTTAACCTTCACAAGTCCCAAGAAGGGATCCACAGCAAATTCATTGTCCCTATCTCCACCCACAATGGAAAAACGAATCTGACCATTGGGCTTGCTATCCGCATCTTCTGCTATCAGCTTCACAGAAAAGAAACAAAGCAAAGACAAGGTATAATGCAAGAGAAAGACAAAAGGTTGATCCTTAGCATCTCCGGCTGGCAGTATTCTAGAACTATGCATGATAAGTTCCCGGGGGGGGGGGGGATGATTGGTGGGACAAAAGAGGGCAGCAATAGCATGGAACATTTATTTCCTTATTAATTTGTACCTTTCCAGAGTCTGACATCAGTTGGGCCTGATTTTCATCAGGTTTGAGACCATGATGACAGACCCCAGAGCTAACGGACAAAGCCAATTTCATGACCTCTTTACAGTTCTGCAAACAGTATTCTCAGCCACTTGGGCTGGCTGTTTACCCAGTGTGGCTGGCTCGGGAATCACTGGGAGACACAGCTCTGAGGACTATTTGAGGGGTTCTATGGATGACATCATCCCTATGAGTTGGGGCCCTAGAAAGAATGGAAAAGAAGATTACAGAAACCTAGTGGAGCATTGTTCTCTGCTTCCTGACTGGACATGACTAGGCTTGTTCTTCTATTGCCATGCCTGTCCACCACAGTGGGCCGTGCTCCCTCTTCAACCAGTGCTTTTCTCACACTCACACTGGAGAATCCCCGTTCTCCAGTAGGACGATATCCACGTATTTCCTCTTTAGTCATGGGTCAATTACTCTGTAGTCGTGGATTAGCTGCCTCGGAGCTTTAAAAAGCTCATCTACGCTATCTTGCATTTTCTTTAAAAGTATATACTTCTGTAAGGAAAGCAATTACTAGAAATTTATAGCTTGATATAAATGAACCCGTAGGACTCCTTCTAACACACAAACTGGAGAAGGAGCTCTTCAAAGCCCACGTGTGACAGACATCCTTGAAACACTGAACGGAGGAGGGGAAACAGAGTCTAAGACAGACCTCACTCATTTCTCGCTGTGAGGATGTTTTGTCCCAGAATTCAGATGCTGCTGGCACCTACCAGAATGACAGAGTCCCCCTCCAAGGCATCCTCACTGATGACGGCACTGTAGACATCTTGACTGAATCGAGGAGGGTTATCATTCACATCTGTGAGGTCGATGCTGACGGTGGCTGCAGCGCTCAGGGCTGGGGTGCCCCCATCTTTAGCTTCTACCACCAGGTAAAATCTTTTGCATACTTCATAGTCCAGAGCTTCCAAGACAGAAATACCCCCTTCAAAGGAAAATAGGTAAGTTTATATTTGATTAGGGGGAAACCTGGTTCAGCTGTTCTGTAGGCAAAGTGTGATTTATATCATCCCTAGCCAAGACTGTAAGTTTGGGCATTTGCTTGTGAGTCCCTGAAAACTTTGTGGAAGTCTAATGAACACTGCCAGTTAAAGCATAGCCGTCTATCAGACACGTTCCTGAAGAAATGGGCAGTGCTCACAGTTTCTGTGATAATTCCAGGCTTTATTTTAGGCAGTAGAAGTTTCTACTTGTGAAACCAGAGAGCTGGACAGGGACAGCACCCTGAGCACTGTCTCTCTAGTCTCTGAGTGACCCCGGGGAAGGAAGAACACGTTGTGTGCACTTGTGACTGGAGGGCACTGCCCCCCCACCCCGTCATCAGGTAACCACTCATGGCCAGCGCTGAACTGAATTAACCACACAGCTGCTGTGCCCATTGATGATGTGTCCATCTGGAGTGAGCATGCACAGAGGATGAAAACACAGGGACTCTCAAGGCAGGGTGGCATGAGGTGAAAAGGGCTCCTGGAAATCGGCAGCCCTTCAGTGTCTGCAGCCACATGGCTGAGGTATTCACACCCAGGTAGCCCAGGAGTCCATACTTATGTAGCCCATGTGTTTACACCTATGTAACCCAGGTGTTCACACCCATGTAGCCCAGGTGTCCACACCCACATAATCCAGGTGTTCGCACCCAAATAGCCCAGGTGTTCACACCCACATAATCCAGGTGTTCACACCCACATAATCCAGGTGTTCACACCCAAATAGCCCAGGTGTTCACACCCACATAATCCAGGTGTTCACACCCACATAACCCAGATGTTCACACCTATGTAGCCCAGGTTTTCACAACCACAAGGAATCACGTGAACAGAAGAAAAGAAGGGTTCTAGTTGAGGGCAACTTTTAAGATGGACTCTGGGAGGGAGCCACCCACCCTCCTTGTCCCAGCCCTGTCTGGTAGTGACCGTGTACAGTGCTCTTAAGTTGCTAGCTACCTACTGTGCCTAGAAGACAGTTCCCAGGTGTTTGTCTTTCTCTGGAAAACAATCATTAGGTCAAATGAGAGATCATTTTCTTGGGCATAATCAGCCAGAGGACTCTAGTGCTAAGACTGCCAATAGTTTCCTTCAAATTATGGTGGAAACAGAAACTGTACTTCTATCTAGAGCCCATTTTGATTCATAATTGGATTTTCTGAGCACTTACTACCCTTGGAGCTTAACTTTTCCAGTTTAGTTACCTAATGACAACTTTAAACTATCCTTAACCACCTCCCCATGGTGTTCATATAGAATTGTCATAGCTGGACAGGGTAAAGCTAATGCATATCGCAGTGAGTGAACTCTTCATCCAGTTTGATCTGAAGTAATGATCCTAATAAACACTTTCTGCTGGGAGGTCCTGCTAATGCAGCCTGTCAATCAATACTACTTTCTTTTACTCAAGGGTACATTTTTACATTTGTACACAGTTATGTCATGACAGGATTAGAGTGTGCATTCCTGTGCCAGGGAGAAAAAAATTCAAATATTAGATAATCCACTTACGAATAGCGAAGGGTGGGGAAATTATTGAACTGCTCAAAAGTTCTGTTTTTCTCATCTGGAGTATGTGAGCTATACACAAAGATTTCATAGGACGGCAGAATACTGCCAATGGTGATTGAATGTTGGTGATCATGGTACTACCCTTTTCCTATGTGCTGACTTAGGAGAAATGGCCTCCTCTGCCATCTCGCACAATAGCGACATGTTTCCTGAGTGATTTAGGAAATGGGCAAAGGTCAGAGGTGTGAGGAACTTACCTCCTGCCTGGAAAATGGGGATAGCCTGGACTATTAGAGAATAGCTCCTCCAGAAGGGTGCACACCAAAGGTACGCTGAACCAAGAGTAGTGGAAACCACCCAGATACACACCGTTTGGACTGACAACAAAGCACCGCTTGATGTGCTGGGGATCATGGCCACTGTCAGTCATGACCAGAGAGTGGTCAGCTATCTGTAGGCGGAGTACAGGGGCAGCTCATCTCCTGTTCCCTTCCTACCATAGGCACACGAGATCCAAGAAGAGCTAACAGAAGGGAGACACAAACACACTCTTGTGCTTGAATGTAGACATCACAGCTTCACAGCTGCTACACAGAAAACACACTGCTGACCCAATCCTCCTAACTAGGTGTTCCGTAGTCAACGCATGGGTCAAGAATTTGCCAAGTGAGCCCACTGCTTGGTGTTTGGAATTTAGAAGGATCATTGTTAGGAGCTGGGCACTGAAGTCTGCATGCAGGCCCTGCAAGGGAGGCAGGAGGATGACGGGATGGGAAAAGAAACAGGAAGCACTATTGGAATTGTCATGTACCCACCTGTCTTTGGGTTGATCCTAAACTTCCCTTGTTCATTCCCAGACCGGATGAGATACGTTATCTCAGCGTTCGTGCCGATATCTTTGCTGGTTGCAAACACAGAGAGAACTTGGGTACCAAGGGAAGTGTCCTCAGGCACCGTTACTAGGTAATCCCTCCTCTCAAACACAGGGGGGTTGTCATTGATGTCCAGGACGGTGATGGTGACCGAGGCGAGCGAGGAGAGGGACTGTCCAGGACTCTGGTCGGTGGCCCGGACACTGATGTTGTAGGATGACTGCTGTTCTCGGTCCAGAGGCTGTTCCAGGATGATGACGCCAGAGGAGCTGTCGATGGAGAAGACCCCACTGGCTGAGTCCTCCAGGGAGTACACAACCTTCCTGTTGATGCCTGTGGGAGGAGACACAGGACGAGAGGACAAAAGCATAGCACCAAGATATTCGCTTTTCCTTGCAAAAGACCTTCCCGGGGCAAAAAGCCATTGTGGAAATAGCTCTGGCCATACTGAAATGAAATCTTCAGTTTGCAAAAGAGAACAAGATTAAAGTTGGTAAATTGACAACAAATACCATAATTCTTTGGTTATTATTAATATATAACCTTCCTCAAATTAATTTTCCCCAAAGAAAATTTAGAGGCCAATAGATGTATGGATAACAGTGTACCCCAAAGAAAAGCTGAAACTAATTAACCAATCACTTCAGCACGTTTTTATTGAGAATCTACCAGGTGTTACTGATGGTGACGGGGGTTCTAGCCCCAGATGAGAATCTGAAAGCACCTGACAGCTGTGAGATCACGGATCATGCCTTAGACATGAACAGGGTTCTTCCAGCTATGTTCATAACAGATTGAAGGCCAACACAGGAGAGAGGCACCATTCAATGACCTCCCATAGGAATGTAGGCATACTATAAAGGCAGCTTGAGCAAAGGCCCGGTGTTGGCAGGGATTAGAAAGCACCGGATCCCATCTCTTCTGAGTACTGGGGGAGCAAGGGAAGAATGTGGGGTTTCTGCTGAACGTGGAGGTGGTGAGGGATGTTTGCTGATGTGGAGCTGGCAGCATATGGGGTGCCACAGAAGACAGGCTCCAGATGACTCTTCCGTGCAGTTGAGCAACTGCAAAGAGAGAGTTCTCAGCTGTTGAGACAGATGTGGGACAATGAGGTCTGGAATGCAAGACTGGAATTCTCATGTCGAATTGAAGGTGCACATTTGATGTTTAATAAGGATGTTAGGTGGGAGAGGCTGGCATTCAGAAAAGAGGCTCAAACTGGAGTTACACTTCTGAGCATCATCAGTTGCGATTCATGTACAAAATTATGAGAATGGTTGAGGCCATAAGGACCATAGAGGGAAAAGGGAAGCCATGGGGCTGGCAAGGGGGAATCTCCAGGTGAAGGAGAGCACCAAAAATGTCACCTTGGCATGAACTCAAACAAAAACATATCAGCCAAGAATTGCCCACCAATAGATTCCTGAATGACACTGGCTGAAGGTCGTTTTCATTAGAAGATTCCAGTTATTCCAAATAGGTATTAAAGCCTTAGATTTGCTTCAGTCATTAAAATTCATAAGAAGGAAAGTAGAACAAATTTGTTGGTGAAATCAGCTCCATTTTGATCATAAAATTCTCTTTAAAATAGCTTTTATTTTAGTTTTTAGTTATTTTGTGTATTTGTCTTTTTGTGAGGATGCATAAGTGAGTGTGAGTGGCTGTTGGCCCAGAAGAGGGCGTCAGGATCCCAGGAGTAAGAGTTACAGTGAACTGCCCGAGAGGGTTCTGTGAACATAACCCTGGTCCTTGGCAAGACAGTGGGCACTCTTTCCTGCTGAGCCATCACTTCCAGCCCTCATAAACACTCTCAGTGAGAAAGCCACCTGTCAGAGGCCTTTGGCTATGATGACCATCTGTGATGCCATTTGTAAATCATGGTACCTGGAACACAGGTTTTTCTAGTGCAAGGCTTCTTGTACATTTCCTAGCATGACACCTTGCCAAGAGGGGAGGGTGGCAGGCATTTGGCAAATAAGAACTGAACATTTTATTTCCTCATATACAGTTTCCTTGAAAAACAAACACAAATTCCTGGCAAACCAATAAAATCAAGTATCTGGAAGGAAAGCCCTAAATCGTACTGTATGACTTTGACTAAAAGGCCAATGTAGAGAGCACGTTCTTGGTCCCCTTCCCAAGAGTCCTTTTTTTTTTCATCCTAAGTTTCATCATTTTCTTTTATTTCTGTTGCAAAATAACCATCCAGTTATAAACATCAACTTCCAATATTTGTATTCAGACTGGAAACAAATGACAAATGGGCTTTCTTCTTCTAGTCTTTTCCCTTAACTGTGGCTTCAGGGAAGGGCTGGAAGAATGAATTCTTCCATAGAAATTCCTGATGTGGACAGGCATGCAGAAGGGATTGAGTTTGTTCCTTGAAAACAATCACTTGGCTAAGTGTCAGAACAGGAGCGCTGGATGCTGCCTAGACTGTTTCTGTATTCTCAAGGCTGTGCTGAAAGCCACGGAGGAGTGTTTGCAGAAACACAGCAGCAGCTGACACGAACACATCACACACGTTTTCAAATCACACACATTCCCTACAGGTTTGAAGACCACCCCAGCATACGGCACACAGTTCTTTCCCAGAGCAGGAGGCTGAAAACCCAGAGCCTCTCATGGCTGGGACCTACTAAATTTATTTCGCCGGGGCAGGAGACCAGGGCTGAGGGCCTGGCTTGGTCCTCTCAGCATCTTTAGACATGAGGGTCATGGAGCTAAGTCTTGCCTTCCTGGATTCCTTGCTCAGCTTCCTGGAGGTGTTGTAGGAGATTTTACCCCTTCAGGCCCAAAGGTCAGTTAAGGAGGAAGCAACTTCTGATTCACTGTTGAGAAACAAGTTGAATTAAGAGAGACAAGAAGGGATGGCTCGCAGCGAGGTCAGTTGGAATGTGCTTTTAGTGGACCTTGGCTCCCTTTACTGGGACAGGTTATTGAAGTGTCATTAGAAAGAACATGATGTCATTCAGTGGTGGTACACGCCTTTAATCCCAGCACTTGGGAGGAAGCGGCAGGCTGATCTCTGTGGGTTTGAAGCCAGCCTGGTCTATAAAGTGAGTTCTAGGAAAGCAAGCAAGCAAACAAACAGTTCCAGGCCTGCAACTTTCTCCTCCAACCTCCTAATTAGAACTCACCTCTACGAGGAGGAGATGCTGTTCTCCTAATTCAGCGTTGGCCCTCCTGCAAGAGGGTTGTGTTTCCATGGCTCATATGAGTCAGCCACCCTGGACCAGATTGATTCTGCTCACTGCGACTTAGTGGCAACTCTTTCCTGCTTTGCTGTAACAGAATAGTGGAAAGCCACATTTCCAGCTTCTCAGAGTCTCTGAACTACAACTCCTCCCACCCCCACATCTCTAGACATCTTCAAATTCTGTGTGTGTGTGTGTGTGTGTGTGTGTGTGTGTGTGTGTGTGTTTCCAGTGGACTTCCAGTTTTTCTCATGAAGCATCTACTGTCAGCATGAACCAGAAAATCCCTTCCCTGCAAGCTGGGCCATGAGGAGCTGCTGGAATCTTGTGGATGGAAAGGAAATGGAAGATCAACACTCTTCAGTGACTGCCCGAAATTCAGCCACAGAGCCTAAACAGTTTATTGCTTCTGTGAAAAGCAATACCTTGTGTATTGGGATCATCCCCGAAGAGTCAAACCAATGTCAACACACTCGGCCTTATATCTGAAGCTGTCAATGGTATTAACAGCAGCACCAGGTTTGAAGAGATGGTTCAGTGCTTGCCTTCTAAGCTTGGGGACCTGAGTTCAATACTTAGAATTCTAAGGAAAATAAATAAATAAATAGTCAGCCCTGTAGCAGAGTCCCAGAGCTGGAGTGCTGGTAGGAAAGATACTTTAGGTTCCCTGGCCAAGCAACCAGCTAGCCTACTTGGTGAATTTCAGCCAGTGATAGGCTTGTCTTAAAAAACAAAGTAACATCCAAGGAATGACACTTAGGTTGTCCTTGGACTTCTACATGCACATGCGTGTGCACACACACAGACAGACCCACAGACACACACACAGACACACGCACACAGAGGCACACACATGCACACATGCATGTACACACACACAACAACTCCAAATCAAATGGCAGGAGTCATCAGCACCACAAGAACAGTGAGATTTCTTAGACCTGGGTTTTAAGATACGTGTGCTCTCCTTTTTAACAGTCTCCATAGGCACCAGGAGCCTTCAGGATTGGCTGCTTCCAGTCTGGTGTCTGATGCTGCTCTGTCCACCCTGCAGAGGTGTGTTCGTGACATCTATGTGCTCTTTCCACCTTCATATGGTCTGTCCCACAAGCCCTCCCACCCGACACGTACCAAATGGCTGTGAGCAGGTCTGTATAGTGGAGTATGGAGTACATAGCAGAAAAAGAAATAACTTGAAGAAATTTGAAAAGGTTTTCTTATTTAGTCTTTCTAGAAATTATTTTTATTTATTTTTTAAAATACATATGCATATTTGATGTATTTGATAATATCATCCCTAAACCAGGGTCCCCATCATTTCTCCCTCCTGCACTTAAGTTACCTTTCATATTTATTTCTTGTTTACTGCATCTACTTAATGCTGTATGTGCATATGAGTGTTGGGTCATTTACCATATGGGGAACACGCCTAAAAAGTGACGTTCCCTCCCTGGCAGGCATCAACAGCCAGTAACTCACCAGAGAGTTGTAAGACTCAGGTACCTCTCCTGCCCCCACACTGGGATTCTTTTTTTTTTTTTTTTTTTTTTTTTTTGG
>NW_026068066.1:2251754-2258369 GCF_014885135.2 Alexandromys fortis | reverse complement strand
TTTATTTATTTATTAAAGATTTCTGCCTCCTCCCCACCGCCGCCTCCCCTTTCTCTCCCCCTCCCCCAATCAAGTCCCCCTCTCTCTTCAGCCCAAAGAGCAATCAGGGTTCCCTGCCCTGTGGGAAGTCCAAGGACCACCCACCTCCATCCAGGTCTAGTAAGGTATTGGTTTTGTGGGAGCCAAATTCTTTTTATGAGCCTACTGTTACCTTGATACTAAAACAACACAAAGACTCAACCAAGAAAGAGAATTACAGACCAATCTCACTTATGAACATAGATGCAGAAATAATAAAATACTAGCAAACTGAATCCAAGAATACATAAAAAAAAATTATCCACTATGATCAAGTTGGCTTTATCCCAGCAATGCATGGATAGTTCAACATATGAAAATCTGTCAATATAATCCATCATATAAATAAACTGAAAGAAAAAATATGATCATATTATTAGATGCTGAAAAAGCATCTCAAATTGGAAAGGAAGAGTCAAACTTTCGTTATTTGCAGATGATATAATAGTATACATAAGTAAACCAAAAAAACTCTACCAAGGAACTTCTACAGCCAATAAATATCTTCAATAATGTTGAAGGATACAAGATCAACAAAAAATATCAGTAGCCCTCCTATATACAAATGATAAAGAAGTTGAGAAAGAAATCAGAGAAACATCACCTTTCACAACAGCTATGAATAACATAAAATATCTTGGGGTAGCACTAACCAAAGAAGTGAAAAACCGACTCAACAAGAACTTTAAGTCTTTGAAGAAAGAAATTGAAGAAGATACCAGAAAATGGAAAGATCTCCTATTCTCTTGGATATAATAAAAATGGCAATCCTGCCAAAAGTGATCTATAGATTCAATTCAATCCCCATCAAAATCCCAACACAATTCTTCACAGACCTTACAAGAACAATAACGAACTTCATATGGAAAAACAAAAACTCCAGAATAGCGAAAACAATCCTGTACAATAAAGGAACTTCAGGAGACATCACCATCCCTGACATCAAACTCTGTTACAGAGCTTATAGTAATGGCAACAGCTTGGTATTGGAATAAATACAAAGAGGTTGACCAATGAAATAGAATCAAAGACCCAGATATTCATCCACACACCTATGAATATATGNCCGGCCGCCTGGCTAGCTTATGCCCCGAAATAACAACACACAAACTGTATTCTTTTAAACACTGCTTGGCCCATTATATCTAGCCTCTTCTTGGCTAACTCTTGTACCTGGACTAGCCCATTTCTAATAATCTGTGTAGCCCACGGGGTGGCTTACCAGGGAGATTCTAGCCTATGTCCATCCTGGGTCAGAGCTTCATCATGTGTGCCTCAGAGAGCAGAGCTATCGTGTGTGCCTGGGAGAGGGGAGCATGGCGTCTCTGAGCTCACTTCCTCTTCCTCCCAGCATTCTGTTCTGTTTACTCCACCCACCTATGTTCTAACCAATAAAATGGGTCAAGGCAGTTTTTTTATTTTTTTTACCCAATGACCTTCCTCTATCAGTACAGACATTGAGAGCAGCAATAAACAAATGGGACCTCCTGAAACTGAGACGATTCTGCGAAGCAAAGGACATGATCAATAAAACAAAAAAGTAGCCTAATGAATGGGAAAAGATCTTCACTAACCCCACGTCAGACAAATGACTAATCTCCAAAATACATAAAGGACTCAAGAAATTAGACATCAAAATTCCAAATAACTCAATTAAAAAATGGGGTACAGAACTAAACAGAGAATTCTCAATGGAAGAATCTCAAATGGTGGAAAGACACTTAAGGAAATATTCAACATACTTAGCCATCAGGGAAATGCAAATCAAAACAACTATGAGATACCATCTTACACCTGTCAGAATGGATAAGATAAAAAGCACACAATGATAGTTTATGGTGGAGAGGATGTGAAGTAAGAACACTAATCCATTGCTGGTGGGAATGCAAACTTGTACAGCCACTTTGGAAATCAGTATGCTGGTTTCTCAGAAAATTGGGAATCAACCTACCTCAGGATCCAGCCATACCTCTTTTGGGCATATAACCAAAGGATGCTCAATCATGTTACAAAGATATTTGTTCAACTATGTTCATAGCAGCATTATTCTTTTTTTGTAATAGCCAGAACCTGGAAACAATCTAGATGCTCTTAAACCAAAGAATGGATAAAGAAAATGTGGGACATTTACACATTAGAGTATTATTCAGTGGTAAAAAAACAATGACATCATTCCATAGCCACATTGATGAATATCTTGCATATCACCATAGAACCTTCATCTGGCCATGGATGGAGATAGAGACAGAGACCCACAGCAGAGCACTGGACTGAGCTCCCACGGTCAGTAGAAGGAGGGAGAACATGAGCAAGGAAGTCAGGACCGCGAGGGGTGCGTCCACCCACTGAGACGGTGGGGCTGATCTAATGGGAGGTCACCAAGGTCAGCTGGACTGAGACTGAATGAACATGTGATCAAACCGGACTCTCTGAATGTGGCTGACAATGAGGGCTGACTGAAAAGCCAAGGACAATGGCACTGGGTTTTGATTCTACTGCATGGACTGGCTTTGTGGGAGCCTAGTCTGTTTGGATGCTCACCTTCCTGGACCTGGGGAGAACAGGGAGGACCTTGGACTTTCCACAGGGCAGAGAATCCTGACTGCTCTTAGGACTGGAGAGGGAGGGGGAGGAGAAGTGGGGGGAGTGAAAGGTAAATGGGAAGAGAGGAGGAGGTGGAAATTTAAATAAATAAATAAAAGACATCTTGAATTTAGCATGCAAATGGATGGAGCTAGAAAATACCATCCTGAGTCAGATAATCCAGACCCAAAAAGATGAATATGGTATGTACTCACTCATAAGTGAATACTAGGTTTAAAAAAAGTATATGGAGCCTATAGTTCATGATCCTAGAAAAGCTAAGTAACAAGTTGAAGCCTAAGAGAAACATATATAGATCCACCTAGAAAGTTGAGATAAACAAGATCACCTGACAGAACTGGGAACATAGGGATGGGTGGAAAAGGAAGGATGGAAGGAAAAGAGGAGAGGAGAAGGGGGGCGAGGAGAACTTGAGGGAATGGGATAATCGAGATGGAGAAAGGACAAAGATGAGAGTAAGGAAAGAGATACCTTGATTGAGGGAGCCATTATAGGGTTAGCAGAAACCTGGCTCTATAGAAATTCCCAGAAATCCTCAACTAAAACCCTAAGCAATAGAGGAGAGGGTGCCAGAACTGGCCTTGCCCTGTAGTCAGACTGATGAATATCTTAAATGTCACCATAGAAGCTTCATGCAACAACTGATGGAAACAGAGGCAGAGACCCACATCAGAGGACTGGACTAAGCTCCCAAAGTCCAGCTAAAGAGTGGGAAGAGTGAGAATATGAGCAAAGGGCTCAGGACCATGATGAGTTCACCCACTGAAACAGTTTACCTGAGCTAATGGGAGCTTACTAACATTAGCCAGACTGGGAAGGAACAAGCATAGGACCAAACTAGTTCCTCTGAATGTGGTTGACAGTTGCATGGCTGGGCTAGACTGAGGTGTCACTGGTAGTGGCACCAGGATTTATTCCTACTGCTTGTACTGGCTTTTTGGGAACCTATTATCTTTGGATAGATGCCTTGTTCAGTCTAGATATAATAGGGAGGGCCTTGGACCTTTCCCAAAGCAATGTGCCTTACACTCTGAGGAGTGGATAGGGAGTGGGGGTATATGGGGAAGGAATGGGAGGAGGAGAGGGAGTGGGAACTTGGGTTAGTATGTGTAATAAAAAGATAGTTTATTTAATTTTTTAAAAAAAATGCTGTTGAGTATATGTTTAATTCTTTAGAAAAGAAAACTTGGTAACTATTTAATATTCTACAATGGATATCAGCTGAATAAATTAGGGTCCATTGATATGCAGATAGAGTGCTTTGTAAATGTCATTTACTATAATAGATGACATGGGAATCTGTTTATGAATCAGCATAAAAATGCAGGTCATAAAATAGTATCAAGTTTATAAGTTTATTTTTGTGTAGAAAAAGCTGAAGGAATTCAGCTGAAATGTTAACTATTTTGACATTGTTTTTCACATGTGCTTAACTTTCTAGATCATATACAGTGGGCACAGGACACTTTGCAATATATAAATAAACTGTTAAAAAAAATTCATGCTCTCAGGAAACAATTCTTTAATACCAAGCTTGGAAAGTATCCAAGTTTTCAAGAGATTTTTCCAGCCCAGCTTTAATTCTTAATGTACATACCATTTGAAGTAATTGTGGGAAATTAGCCTACATATTGTGTAGGCTTTCGGCTGCTTGTTTCCATTGTTCATTTCAGCTCATCATGCTTAGAAAGATAGTAATGCGACTTAGAAAATTGCTTTTGTCAAAGGCCCCATTATAGAGTTACTGCAAAGAGTATTTTTAAACGAAATTTTACTCTTTAATTAAGGCAATTAAAGGAAATGGCTGGCCTAAAATTCTTCTCTCATCTTCAGGAGAAGGCAAATACGATCCCAGCAAGCCAAAGAACTTAGGTTGAGTGCTCCTGTTTTATCTTTCAAATATATGTTGGGATAATATAGAATTAAACTGAAGATCCTATGACAAAGTCCAGGAACTAGCAATACTTTTAGCTTAGCAATTACTGTCCTTTTAATATACTTTCTAATGTCTTCTGCCTTAAGTGCCATTTAAAAGTTTTTCAATTGGTGATGACTAACGCTGCAGCATTCTCCTGGGCAGAATATTAACTCCCAGGGTCTGAATCTCCCTTTGAAAGGTCCAAAAAAGACAGAAAGCTGCCTTGACTAGGTCAGGGAGCCCCTGCCAATTGTGTCCAACATCTCCTAGGTGATTGCCAAGTAAGTTTGGCGGCAGCTGTTTCACTGGGTCTGATGACAAGATTGTGACCCCAACCCAAAACAAAACCCCAGGCCCTTTGTTTAGAAACATGAAGACATCCAGCACAGTTACATCAGAGAATTAAATCAGGAAAAGGCTCCTGTAAGTAAGGGACATTATTCTGCTTAGACAGCATGCTCTATACACCCAAGAAGCTGGCTCCTGTGCAGTGAGATTCCCTGTGACATGGAGAAAGCTACAGATCCCATAGCCTTGTCTTGTCCTAGGCCTGATGGAGTTAATTGTGGGTAAATTAATTATTCTACAAAGGGAGCTTTAGAAAAAAAATCTCGCCATCTTTACTAGTTACCGGCTTTCTGTGTTATGCTGTGACCCAGTGATGATACTCCAACATTGAGATGAACACCAGACTCATTCATTCACTCTTCACTCAGGCCTTTGCTCGTAAGTGCCTGAGGACTCCTGCTGCACAGGACATACTCAGCATCTCTAGCACTTCCGTGCAACCTCAAAGGTCCCTAGTTTTTCAGGAGACAAACATACAGAATGGATATTAGGAAGGATTGGTCAGAAGTTTCTCAGAGACTAAAGTTACTCAGTCATGAAGAAAGAGTAGATATTGTCAGGAGTGCTGAGGTGGAAAAACCACAGATAAAGGGAGCATTTGGGGAGATGCAAGAGCAACGGGAGTTATGGATGCTCACAAGAAGGCTCCGTGTTGATATAGCTCTAGCAGTAGTGTGAGGCTGCCTGTTCTCTTTGTCAGCTGAGAGTCAAGAGTTCAGTAAAACCGACCATTTCTAGAGTAAACTACACACTAGGCCTAAGTACCTGAGGAGGGAAATCAGCAAGGAGAGAATGACGCCTGCAACCGGTGGCTTGGAGATGTGATCACAGAACAGCGGAGTGTTCCGTGATTCCTAAGATGGAGGAACTCGCCAGCAGATGATATCCAGAATAATGTCTGTCAGAGAGGCCTCACGGTGGGAGGTGACTACAATGAAGAGCCTCAATGTGTCCTAAGAGTCAGGAAGTCAAACCCTGGGGTCCTTGGCATTTTTACACAAAATGCCAAGAGTAGGAAGAAATTCCCCAGCTGCGAGTCTTCCTCGAGGCCATCCCTGCATTACTGTGCCTTGCACAGGGCCTGATTCAGTACAGGGAGTGTGCCAACGTGTGCGTGTGAGTGGGGCATGGCACAAGCCACTGTGATCACTTGGGAGAAATCAAAATTCTTCACTCAAGCTTCTTTAGAAGGAATTTCTTTTTCATCTGACTAGTGTTTTGATCCACACTTGGAGAAGTTGGGTTTTAGAATGGGTAATGACAACAGTAACTTAGGTGTCAAATGCAAAGACCCCTAAGCTGAGCAAGGCATTAGTGGTCACTAGAGAAAACACATAGTTCAGCCCTACCTACCTTACTTCAGCCTTCCCGAATCAGACCTTAGTCGTGGAGCATGTCCTGTTGCTATTTTAGGATGTTTGTTTCTTTAACCCTTGGTTGTGGAAAGCTTCCCAGAGGATTCTGAAAGCATCTATAATTACAGCCAGGGGGTGGGAACTTATTCAGATGGCTGGTAAAGGATTGGATTGCTATATTCAATCCATTCTTTTTTTTTAATATTTATTTATTTATTTATTTATTTATTTATTTATTTATTTAAGATTTCTGTCTCTTCCCCACCACCGCCTCCCATTTCCCTCCCCCTCCCCCAATCAAGTCCCCCTCCC
>NW_026068066.1:2165209-2251127 GCF_014885135.2 Alexandromys fortis | reverse complement strand
TCTTTGTATATGTGTATGTTTGCTTGGCTGTGGATACTTGGATGTCAGTCTGTGGGGGAAGAAGTCAACCTTAGGTGTTGTTCCTCAAGTACCATCTATCTTTTTCTTTATTTTTGAGACAGCATCTGTCAGTAGTCTGGAGCTCACTGGTTAGACTAGGCTGGCTGGTCAGCAAGTCCCAGAGACAGACCTCTCTCAGTCTCTAGTGTTGAGATTATGAGCATGTGCCGCTCTGTCTAGTGTTTTATTATCCAATAGATAAAAGTCTTGGAGTACATTGTTCTCCAGAAAATGCATTAAATCGCTCAGTCCTCACAGAGGGTTATTTAATTTTAGTGATATTTTAATAATCCCTCAGCCTCCTTCAAAGATTTAATATTTCAGACAGTATTGGAGTTGGGGGAAGGAAGATACAAACGTACATTTAGCCCTCACCTGTGCGGCTCAGCGGTAATGATTTCCAAGGCATCAGGAAAATCATTGATTAGATATATGATGATTAAAGGAGAAAGGTAGAAATTAGAATTGAATCCATCTTGGAATATTTTCCAGGAGAAATCACCATGACATAGAGTATTGGCTAAAGGTGTTAGGGTCTTCTCTTCAAAGTCTTCGGTGGTCAGTCTCTGAGTCTCTTCAAAAAGTGACAGTTTGGTCTAGATTTCAGTAGCGATGTTGTAAACATCTACTAGGACTGTGATTTCCATGGGAAACAGATCTCACATCCACCCATCCCCCAACTATGCCAAAGTAACTGTGGTGCCTGAACCCGTCCCCATGAGGCTTGCCATGGAACTGTGTAAGACAGGTCCAGAGATAACACTCTGCAGGGAATTCCTAGTGATGCATGGGTAGATAGAATTTAAGATGCTTATGAATTTGCCTTCATATATTTGTTTCTTTTTTTAAGATTTATTTATTAATTATGTACATAGTGTTTTACCCACATGTATGCTGCAGGCCAGAAGAGGGCACCATATCTCATTGCATATGGATGTGAGCCACCATGTGGTTGCTGGGAATTGACTCAGGACTTCTGGAAGAGCTGTCAGTGTTCTTAACCTCTGAGCCATCTCTCCAGCCCCGCCTTCATATATTTCTATATTGCTCCTTATCAAGTTGTTTGGGACCCTAGCAGCATAGTATAACGAATGCATGCTATACCGGGCTTTCTAGGTATTAGAAATCCGGGTGTGACTTCGTTGGCTGTCTCTCCATTATGGTTTCCTATGAAGTAGCTAGTGTGTTGTCAGGTGGGATGTGAGTTCATCTGCCAGCTCAGTGAAGGGCAGCAGGTTGACCTTCAATCTGACTCTTGTAGTTTTAGGTGAACTCTGGTCCCTTGCCACGTGGGCCTCTCATAGCTCTGCAGTGGTTGTTCCCTAGTGTGAGTGATCTGACAGAGAATGAGAGGGAACCTCTGGACTGACTGTGACCCCTAAAATTCATGTGTCAAGGCTCTCGACTTTAAGATGTGGGATGGAAGACTTTTAGGAGGAAATTAGGGTTAAATGAGGTCATGAAGAGAGCTTAAGGGGAGGCAATGGGAGCTATTCAAAAAAAGAAAGAAAAATGTTTCTCTCCCAGCTAGTATACACATGAAGGGTCATGTTAATCCTAAGTGAAGAGCCAGGGGTCTGCAAATCAGGCGTGCCTGCCCTAGTCCTAACCAACATGTCCTGGCTCGAGAGCACGAAGCTCCAGAACTGTGAAGAGCAGTTTTCTGCTGTTTAAACTACCCAGTGGTTCATTACAGCAGCCCGAAGTGACTCAACAGAAGCCACAGCTACAATAAATGTCATGACCTTCTTAGGCCCAATAGCCAAATGGTGCCAAGGGAAGAGCACATTACAGGAAGCAAGTCACTGGGCTCAGTGTTAGAGACAGCTACCAGAAGGAGAGGAGCTGTGGTGCTTTGAATAAGAATGAGCTCCTTAGACTGATGTATCTGAATGCTTGCTTGTCAGGGAGTGGCACTATTTGAGAAGAATTAGGAGGTATGGTCTTGTTGGAGGAATTGTGTCACTATGGGTAGGTTTTGAAGTTTCAAAGGCCCATGTCAGACCCAGTTTCTCTCTCTCTCTCTCTCTCTCTCTCTCTCTCTCTCTCTCTCTCTCTCTCTCTCTCTCTCGATCAAGTTGTAACTCTCAACTACTTCTCCAGAACCGTGCCTGCCTGCATGTCATCATGCCCCCTGCCATGATGAGAAAGGACCAAACCTCTAAAACTAGAAGTCAGTACCCAATTAATTATATGCCTTTTATTACAAGAGATGCCCTGGTCAAGGTGTCTCTTCACAGCCATAGAACAGCGACTTAGAACATCACTGAAGTTTTCATCTTTCTTAATCTCTATATTTGAAGGCATGTTCATTTACTGACATAGGTAACAAAGCCAATGTTGTATGTGGTGCCCGTGCCTTTGCAGCCATACTGTGCTGGATCTTGGTATTTACTATGTTAAAGAAGACATGCACAGTAATACACAGACACTTCAGAAAATGCTTGCATTTATATATTTAATTTGTAACATTCCTATTTTATGAATTACAAATGTTATTCTGAGAGATGATCTGTCGCTGTAACCTAGTGTTAAGGTGTTTGAGATGCAGAAATAGAGTTCTTGAGTGGTTCTCACGTGTGTGAGGAACAGCAGGCCATGCTTTCCTGGGCACCATCTGAAATGTAAGTTACCGCTGTGCTTTGCATTCTTAACCACTGAGTCCTAAACCCTGGAGGATGGCCAACACAAGGCAGCCTCTGGCAATAGGACTTTTACTCTTTTGCATAGTCAACCTAGTGAGTTTGCTGCTTGCTGACTTCTGAGGGCTCCTGACTAGTCGAGTCTCTCATTTCCATCCAGCCTCCAGGTGACACCAACACAGATGGTCCAGGGAACTAATTGATCTTTAATATCCCAGTCCTCCTGAACTCCCTTTTATGATGCCTGCTATCCTATCACCAGCTATGGTTCAGAACACGTTAAGTCTGCAACTTAGTCATAGAGTAAATGAAACAATGACATGTCAACTGAAGGGTGGTTATGCAAAGTGGGAATAATGTATCTGAAGCCCTTGGCACAGAGCCTGCCATAGAACAGCAGCTGTAAAGGTGGATGCTAATGGCTAATATCTTTTTTTTTTTTTTTATTTTTTTTTTTTTTTTTTTTTTTTTTTTTTTTTTTTCCTTCTTTTCTTCCCCCTCCCTCCTTCAAGCCCCCCCATCGTCCCCATGCTCCTAATTTACTCAGGAGACCTTGTCTTTTTCTACTTCCCATGTGGATTAGATCTATGTAAGTCTCTTTTAGTGTCCTCATTTTTGTCTAAGTTCTCTGGGATTGTGGTTTGTAGGCTGCTTTATGTTTAAAAACTACTTATGAGTGAGTACATGTGATAATTGTCTTTTTGTGTCTGGGTTACCTCACTCAAAATAGTATTTTCTAGATCCATCAATTTTCCTGCAAAATTCAAAATGCCTTTTTTTCTGCTGTGTAGTACTCCATTGTGTAAATGTACCACATTTTCCTTATCCATTCTTCATTCGAATGGCATTTAGGTTGTTTCCACGTTCTGGCTATGTCAAGTAATGCCTTTAAGATACCAGCTTACTAGGGTGTGGTCTCTTTGGCTTGAAAAAGCAGCGGTAGCCACTCGCTCCCTCTCTTGCTTGGGACTCTGCTTCCTGCTACCAGATTCTTTTCCTGGTTATGCAGAGGGCTGTTGTCTGGAATGGCGATCTGTAAGTTTTTCCCTTTAAATAAATAACCCTTTTATTAATCATAATTCCAAACTGGTGTGGGATTGTTTTGCGACTACTCCTTTATCTGGCACCAAACTTGGGGCACAACCCTGAGATTAAGAGTCTCATGCTCTATGGACCCAGAATTCTGTTCTGTCTACTCAGCTTACCTAAGTGCTGTCCTATCAAAAGGCCAAGGCAGTTTCTTTCTTCAACCAATTAAAGCAACACATAGAGAGAAGAACCTCCTACACCAAACCAATTTCCTCCTGACCCCACAGGCTGTCCCCTCCCCAGCACTGAAGGTGGTACACACTTCAGATTGCAGATTCCCCTCTTTGTGCCTTTGAGGTCCTGTGTAAAGGTGTCAAGTCATTGGATGTTTAGCCACGTCCTCACCAGATAGCTCTCATGGAGTAAGTGATTAATATATTTACTTTTCCTCGTGAGGAGATCAGAAGGGTGATCATGGAAGCTGGTGCTTTACTTTGCCCATCAGATTTGAGAAGCTCCAGTGAAGGATAGAATACTCACAGGAAGGCCCAAGCAGTACTTCACATGCCACTCCAGGGAGAGGCCAGGGCACTTGATGGTCACTTCTGTTGGTTCAAGCATTTCACTAACATACTTTCCTGTGCTCTTTATGGTTCTCAAGGATTGACAGACTAGAAAGGAGGAACGCTGGAGAGATTCATCTGAAATAGTTTTGTCAAAGGTATCTGGAAGACCCCCAGTGCTTCCTTTAGAGTACACCCCCTTCACCGAGTGCTTCCTTTTATGTTCAGGGCCTATACTTTCAGAATGAATAGCTGATCCAGCCCATTGAAAAACCATGTATGCTATTATATGTACAGGAAGGCTGGTTTATTCCAGTTTCTGTTCCCTGACTAGTGCAGGACCCATTATACCATGGTCCTCATGAAAGCTTTGCTGCACAAATGCCCAGTGAGCAAAAATGTGCTGTGATTATTATGTGTCCCCTAGGAAGGACGATGCAGGAACATCAGAATCACACACTCAGGTCAGAATGGAAGAATTCTTCAAGAGTTTTCAGGTTCCTTGGTCTTCCTGATTCCTTCCTTCCTGTTAATAAAGGGATGTCTCTCCTGACTTTACAGGAAGGCCCCCATCTGGTAGACGCAGAGTTTTTCACATCTCTTAATGCATTATCTGTCTGTACCACATCTTAGTTTGAGCAGAAAGAACCCTTGCATCTGTTTCCTAAGGTTGAGATCTTGATGACCCTGTCTTGCCATTGACCTAGTCCCTTGCCAAAGTTTGCAGATTTCACACTGAAAGTCTCACTCCGGGTCTCCTCTGATCCTTCTCATTTTGGTCCTGTGACCTTTCTCAATACCTTTATAAGATGTTTTTTTCATACCCTCGTGTGTCCTGTTCTAATCCACTTTAGATGCTCTGCTGTGTTAGTCTTCCGCACGCCCAGAATTGATTATCCAGTTCTTAAACAAGCTCATCCATTTTCTTTCTTTGATTGAGTACGTGTTCCCTAGCTTTCCTGAATGATCATAGACACACCCTGCCCTATTTTCTGGTCCCAGCTCTTTTTCTCCGTCCTGGACTGTTTTCCCAGGTCTTTAGTTGGGTTTACAGAGTTCCATCTTTATGGCTTCATCTTCATGGTCCATATGTCTTCCTTGGTCTATTCTTACTGAAGATTATTCCCAAGTACCACTTATTCTGGGGCTCTATATTTATGACTTGCTCATTGACCATCGAATTGCTTGAGGATATCTTTCTAAATAACTTATCTGGGAAAGTCTTGCTGTCCTATTTACAGTGCTTGTTACTTGGCTGCTCATTAAGTATTGGCTACGTAGAAATAAAATACTGGAAGTGTGCTCTGAGCCTGCGCACTTCTGAGATTTCCCAAATTCCAGTTCTTGTGGGATTACAGAGCAAGAAGGAAACATCTGGCTCATTAGATCCATTCCTTTCTTTGTAGTCTTTATTAGTAATAAGAAAAACATTCCTCCCCACATCTCAGTATCTAGAAATTGGCATTTCCATGAACCGTGGACTGTAGCATGCTTCCTCTGCACAAACACACACGCTGTTTTCATGCCTTGCTGACTAAAATGGTCACAGTGTTTTTGTTTTGATCCCACACTCTGTGTTTCTTTTCATAGGAAAAAAAAAACCCTCTCAAAATGAAATTCTGATGGGCAGAATAACTATCCATTTAATTAGCTACTGTGTTCTTCCCTACCCGAATAGTCCCCCAGTATAGTCTCTCTTTTTTTAAGGCATGCAACCACAGTGCTTTGTAAGCCATGGCTTTTCTTTTTCTTATCTCTTTCCTAAGCATGCTTTCTCACAGGCTTTGGGCTTCACTGCTCCTCTACAGAGCCCTTCTCACAGCACACTGCCTGCTAACCTGGGGGGCTGACCTCTATCCTGCCTTAACTTAGCAGCATAGTGGTTTTGCCCTCTTCTCTTTCCCATTCTACTCCAGGAAATGGCTGAGATTTACAGCTTGCCTGCCTGGTGCTTTTGTTTGAATTCTAATAAAGTTGTTCTCTTTGAATAAATTTGGCTTTGTTTGACTTTAGGAAAAACAAAACAAGCAAAACCCAACAAAAACCAAACCCTGAGCTCCTAAGAACTGTTAATAGTTTAAATGTCTACTAAATCTAACATATTAACCCCAAGAGATAATGCACTAAAAGACCAAAATTTCCTTGTCTTTACTGAAAAGATTATTAAACTTTAATAAATTTGGGGTCATGAAGTCATGTCACTATTTATGAAGCTGAGAATATATTCATTTTACAGGAAAACTAAGAACTTAATGCTAAAATCTAGATAGTTACCATGCTATTTCTTAGAATTCATTAAATGGGTGTGAAATTATCTTGTCTTCCTTTATTTTATTCCTAATGGAAGAAATTCTTATGACTTTATTTTTAGTTCATTATAAATTATTCATTGGAAGGACCTGCTTGACTAAAATAAATAATACGTTTAAAATGAGAACCTAAAGAGTGAAGGTGTAAGGATTCATAGCAAAGTTTCTGGACGTGGGAATTCATGGAATCAGATTTTGGATTAATATCTTGTCATTTCTCAACAAAGCAGAGTGACCAAGTATGTAATGCAGCCAAATCATGGTTGTCAGAGTTCACTTGGACCCGCTGGTGTCTGAGGAGGCTGAATCCTCCAAGGTGAGGGGCACTGCAGAGGCTCCCTCAAGGTTACTTGGTAAAGGCATCAAGGACTCTGTGGTCCACACTTTGTGACACGTACCCCCTTCCCTCCAACAGCTGCATCTCAATGCAAACACATCAATCCCAAGACTCCAACAAAAGCATTTGATAAGGACACAGAAGTTCATGAGCTGACACCAGTAAAACTGGTTTACCATTTCATGTAAAGAAATATCCACCCTTCTCCCCTGACAGGGTTGCTCTGTGGCTTTGGAACCTGTTCTTGCACTCATTCTGTAGCTCAGGCTGGCCTCAAACTCACAGAGATCCACCTGCCTCTGCCTCCTGAGTGCTGGGATTAAAGGTGTGCGCCACCACCACCCGGCTAAAGAAATGTTCTTAACAAAAGTCTCCTGAGCTAAATGGATTCATACTTATCACGAGAAGTCAACTCAATACCTTGGATGAACCTGAAACAAATTATGCTTAAAGAAAACATGCCAACCTCAAAAGGGTACAAATGATATGATTTTGGTAAGTAATATTTTAAATATTATTCTTTAAATGTTTAAATTATTGTTTATTATTTATTTAAATGTCAAATTATTTTATTTTAAAATAATAAATTATTGCTTATTATTTATTTAAATAAATTATTATTTAAATATTAATTATTTCAGAATGATTTTCTTTAAGAAAGGTAGAAGTTTCTTTATTCTTCTCAAGAATAGGTTGCAGCTGTGACTGGGTGGTATCATCAGTTAGTGGGGACCCTGTCTGTGGCTACCAACCAAGCAACTGTAGCTATTACCACATGATAGGACCCGAACACTTGGAATTCTGATCTTTTGAGTGCTATGGTATTTATTTTAAAGTGCTAGAGATTAAACATTCAACAAGAACCTGACCTTTATGTAATAACAACGAAATCAAGCTTTGTTTGGCACTGTAAAAGGAAACGAAACACACTAGACGGCTGGATTCAGCTTCATAGCTGAGTGTGAACTCAGCTTCCACACATTTGATTGGTCCGCGTAGTGAATCCCTGACTCAACCACCTGATAACCATCATATGCTGCTTGCTCTAATCTTTCACTTTAGGAAAGACAGAGAAATTTACCCTGGAGACCTGTGTGATATTGGGGCCACCAAAGATCATGTCTTAAGTGCTCAGTCATGACACTTGGAGACTGTCTAATGACACCGGAGAGACTCTGCTGTGAGCTCTGATCAGCCCCCCTAGCACCTCCTCGGCTCGGTGCACAGGCAATGGTAAGGTGCCCATTTGTTCTACACTGTCTACCACACTTCTTTCATGGAGTAAGTTCTCTCCTTCCATGTTTGCTTGTGTTTCATGATTTGAACTCAGGCTTCCAAAGTGAGCAAGTGACAGGAACTTTTAATTGTTGAGTCATTGGCCAGCCCTGTCATGGTTCTTTTGAGAAAATGAACAAGAGTCTGGTACCATACAGGAAGTTTCCTAAGGTTGACACAATGGCCAAGCACATCTATTTCCTACATTGGTGTCTGTGGTACTCAGTTCCTTGGTCTCCATGGGAGGCTCTTTGAAGAAGCCTTCTACTTATCATGGAAAATGCGAAGATCAAGATATAATAAATATCCTTTGATTTTTCTTCTTCCAGGACTTTCCAGGACTTCCAGGACTGTCTGGATAAACGATCAGAATTTAAATATCCCTCCTACCCCATCTGCAAACCTGGTGAACTGACCAGACAGATGTGAAGAAGGACACATAGCTAACTGTGTTCTTCATCATGTACATCACCTCTGGGGCCACATCTCTCAGTCCCGCCCCATCCCACCCACACATCGTCCAATCGCATGTGCAGTGACCAGACTTGTGTGTCTGCTCTCTGGCCGCTTGAACACAGCTGGTCACTTTATGAAGGGACTGAACGGCAGAATTCAAGGCTTTCAGCTTCTGAAATTTTATCTATAGGCTAATCACACATCCTCAAGTCGAATTTTAAATTGTTAAAAGACTCATTAGCTTTAATTCTGTCCTCTTTCCCCAAAAGTCTCCAGATAAGAGTCCAGAGAATGTTTTCTAATCTTCATTTGAAAAAGATTATTTGCAGTTATTACATAATTATGTACTAATAAACATTCTTTTCTGCTTGCCATTTTCCACAATAATATCCATGCTTTTAGAGGACTCATCTTGGCCTCAGAATTATGCTAATGTGAGAAGAGCAATAACTCAAGTGTAGCCTCTAATTTCTGGAAGGGGAAATATGCAGAGACCCTGGGTGCCACGTTGTCTGTCAGCTAATTATCATGCGTTTGCTTTTCCATTAGTCCAATAATTTTTCTGTCAATTCAGAATTAAGCAGAAAGACAGTGAATTATACAAAGACCTGCTTAGCAGAATGGACACACCCCGTCATTTCCTGGTCCTCTGATTTACAGCTCTGTGTGCCCTTTCATGTTTACATTCCATCCTATAAATAACTTATGCACTCTTAGGTCAACCTCGCCATTAGCTCCAGCCCCTTCCAGCTCCTCATCTCATTACAGAAAAGGGTTTGAACATAACTTTACTTGTGACTCTGGTTCCAGTTGTTCCTTCTCTCTCCACCCTCACTCTGCCGGCGGTGCCTGTTTGTAAATAATGGGGGTGGGGCTCTGGAAAACGCCAGTTTAAAGAATCCACTTTGGACTGGTAGCACATTTAACAATTGATCTTTGCACCGTGGGGCAGTATGATGGAAACTGTCATATTTCAGCGGAGGCTGTGACAGGAGTCTTCCTAGAAATGGAAACGAACTCTCCTTGCTGTACAACACAGTGTTTTAACTATGCTTCAGAGGAACAGGCAAATAAGAATGCTACTGTTTTTCTTTCTTTCTTTTTTTTAAATAAAAATCACAAAAGCAAAAGACCAGATCCTGTAAACTATCCCCACATCCTTAATTACAAGGTTGAGGGATTCCTAGCTCTCTCTCTAGAACTCTATAGGAGGACGGAAAAGGAGAAGGAGGAAGAGAACAGGTGGGGTTCTTCCTGCATTAGAGGCATACCAGCTCAGCAGTAAAAACCTGGCTTACTGTTACGAGTTCTAGCAGGAGAAGCTTCTAGAACCTACTCCTAGGCACAGTGTGCCATTGTGGGAGGAGCCTGGCTGGTGAACTGACTTACCAACATCAGGGTCCACTGCTTGCACTCTGGTCAGCAGAGCCTTCGTGGCCGTGTTCTCGTAGACACAGGCAGTGTAGTGGTTGGAGGAGAACACAGGAGGATTGTCATTCACATCTTCCAGGAGCAGGAGGACACTGGAGTGGCAGAAGCGGCCGCCCCCATCAGTGGCCCTGGCAATCAGGTTGTATACTGGGATTCTCTCCCTGTCCAACAGGGCCAAGGTTTTTAACTCACCTATGAAATGAAATAGCAGCATGTTTGTTATGGCTTTTCAAAAATGATCTTTTCAAGCAGAAAATCAATTGTATGAAGAATTCTAAACACAAGAAATATCAAGGACATAAGGCCTAAGTGCCCTGTAAATTGAAGAAGTACAGCAAATTCAATTTTTTAGGCATCAGGGAAATATCACAAACTTTTAGATTCAATGGAAAACCAACCACTTGACCTTCAGATTAATTAATCCTTTCACCAAGTTTCCTGAGGTTTTTTCTTTTGGTGAATGCGGGAAGCTCTCATAGAGAGATGGCTCTAGGTGTATAATTGTCCCGGTGTCCATGTCCCATAGACTCAGGGGCATAATATCCTGTTTCTAAACAGGCCGGTTTTTACCCCATCTTTTAGAGAGAAGTAAAACCACCCAAACTGGCTGGTTAACAAAAAGGTCTTGAGTGATGATTATCAGTGATTGTCAGTTTGGCAGGACGTACCAAGAATCGATAGGAGTCAAGGCTCCTGGCCGATTAAAGAGGGATTATCTAAATTGGAGTTCCTATGAGAGACTTTCGGATTATGCTGGTTGAGGCCTAAGAGCCCATCTTAAATACAGGAGCTGTGTAAATGGAGAGAGTGAGCAGAGTACTGAATTCATTTCTGTGTCCTGACTGTGGAAGCAATGTGACCAACTAGCTACCCCATGCCGCTGCTGCAGGGACCCTCATCATGATGGACTGGACCCTAGAGCTGTCTGCCAAATTCACCCCTAACTCTGAACATTGCTTTCGAAAGGGTCTTTTCCACAGTGTCTGGAAAAGCAACGAACATAGGTTCTAGCACCAAAGGGATCAAGCTGAGTCTACAAAATAACCTGGTTCTAATGGACTTAGCTCATATTTATGCCTCATTACCATCGCTCCTTCCTTCCCCACTGCAGACAGTCTCCCTCTACTGTCACCCCTTATAGGTAGAGTTGGACCTGATTTTGCACATGAGAGAAAATATGCAATATTTGTCTGTTCTTTCCTGCATATTACCCTCTTATCACCTCCCGCATTCTTGCCTCCTTCTTCCTCCAAAATAGCCTCTTTGTTACCTTTATGGTCAGATTCATGTGAATATTTGTACATATTCATAACTGTAGAAATTACTTTTGTGGGTGCTTCAGTGTCCGTAGAGAACTGCAAGTGTAGCGAGAAGCCGGAGTAGTTGCTATCTAGCGCAAAGTGTGACTTGTGGGTCTCTGCTCCTCTTAAATAACATTGGTGCCTTTGGAATAAGCTGCATGAGTTATCAGTGGGTTCCTCCTCGGTTTCCTTCCCGAATATAGCCAGTTCTCCAGCACAGGCCACACTGAGTCATTTGCCTCTTTTTCAGAAAGCTCCTGGGGGGTTATCAGGAGGATACCCAGACCCCGCACGGTCTATTTCATGATGCTTCTTCCTTCTCTCATGCTCTGACTCCTGCACCCTGCAGTCTTCTGCTGTAACTCTTGGAGTATTGCCTCGGTTTCCCATCTCCTTTCCTCAGAACAGCAGTGAGTTCTGTGGTATTCCTACACGGCTGCCATTGCGTGTCTTCTGGGCAGTCCTTTCCTGCACCTTTCCTTATTGAGGTTGCAGGTTGTCTATCTTCTGATAGGGCCCAGAGAGCTAAGAGCATATTCTCATGCAACTATGTCCTTGCTTCCTGGTAGGATCCGTGGGCGGGAGACGAGGGGAAGGCAGTGGTTTCCGAAGACATAGCTCACTGAGATGGACACAGCAGAGGAACCACGCAGGCTGTTTGCTCTTTACACTTCATTTAAAAATTCCCGCTAGATGAACCACCCAGTCCACAACACACAAATAATTTGCTGCCTCAGAAAATGACTTTTCCACCAGCTCTGACCTTCAATTCAGGCATCTGACTTTAGTTTACATAACCTTTTACCTTATAATTTTTGTCTGTTTATGCAAAGACATTTGGGGGCTCACAGCTTTGGAGAAACTAGGCATGAATGTCTAATAAAAAACAGACAAAAGTGCTAATAACAACCAGAAGGGAACCGAAGGGATTTCACCATGAAGAAACTTTCCTTACTAAGCATCACGCCTAGTTTGCATGGTGACCAGCATTTGAGATGCAATTCCTCTTCAAACTTTGTGAACCTGGTGTCAATTCTCAGAGCTGTGTGCTTATTTGATGCCAGTAAATGTGGGGAAACAGATGGAAGGAAGAGAGGGAGGGAGGGAGGGAGGGAGGCAAAGGAGGAGGAGAGGAAAGGGAAGTCCTGACCCTAACCAAATCAAGTCCCTGTGACCCAGAGTGCCCAAGTACACTATGAACTCCTTGTTTATTTCATAGCGTCTAGCACATCAGAGCCTCATATCAAGGCTCTAGCTGAGTAACTGTCTACTCTTTATGAGACCACACGGGAAGATAAACTATAACATGGATATATAATGGCATTTCCACAAAGAATAAATTTCATCTTACCACTTTCTGGATCTAGAAAAAATTCATTGTTTCCAGATCCATAGAGTGAGTATCGTATCTCTCCATTGGATCCAATGTCCGCATCCTTGGCACTGACCTTCAGGATGAGTTGATTTGATGGAATGTCTTCTGGAAGAGATGCTGAATATGCAACCTGGGCAAAGGTCAGCAAGAGTGAGACAATCATTATTACCTGTGGTGCAATATTCTCCATGACTATGTTACACCAGGCTGAATCATTACTGCCTGTGGTACAATATCCTCCATGACGGTGTTATACCATGCTGAATCATTATTGCCTGTAGTACAATATATTCCATGAGTGTTATACCAGGAGGAATCATTACTGCCTGTGGTACAATATCTTCCATTATGGTGTTACACCATGCTGAAATGTTACTATCTGTGGTACAAATTTTATAGCCACCATTCAAGCATTTGTTCATATGGTTTAACTTTTGTGGTTTTTTTTCTTTGCCTGAGACCATATTTCAGTGTGCAATGAAACTTAACAATATTCATGTCCTTACATTTTTGTGCATGTGCACCTACACATATGTATTGAGCACTCCCTGTATGTAAAGTACATGGATAATGTGACTGATAAGGACACAGTGGTGAAGGAAACAGATGCATCACTGCGTTGTGAGACATGACACTCTGACACTAGTTGTCCATTTCTCTGTTGAGACCCAATGGGCTCCTGAGATCATTTTCAGTCTTGACAAAGTCATGGGCAACATCTGGCCTTAGTGTGTGAGATTAAGTCTACATGCATCACTTTTCTAAGATGCAGAGCACAAATATTGTCTCTTGGTCCACAGTTAAGAAATAGATTAACAATTATTTAATTTTGCCAGAAAAATAATGCAGTCTAGTTCTTGTGTAAGCATTGTGCATTTGGACAGCAATGAAAAGGATATTTCACGGGGGACGTGGAGACCTCACTCGGCAGCTGGGCTCCAGTAAGAGCTATGTAATCTGCAAACAGGCAAGTCACCACATAGGGTCCATTTCTCGTATCCAGTGATTTAGAAAGAGGCTATTAATTAATTAAAAAGAATCCTTAAGAATTTCTTAAAAGTTAGCTTTAAGGCTCATTATTCCAGTTTAATTGGGGGAGTGGCATAGAGATTGGGTTCATGATCTTTCTGGTTATCTAGATTCCGTTCACAATGAAGACATTTTATCCCAGATTCTGCTCCCTTCCTTCTTATGTTCAATGGACAAGAACAGATGCTGCTCCAACTTTAGGGAGAAATGTGCAATGAGTTTGGCCTTAATTTTGGAGGAAGTAAGTCGGTTTCTAAGACGCAGTTTTCTCGCTGAAGCTCACCTGCTCACACACTGGGCTGTTGTCGTTTACGTCACTAACAATCACTTCCACCATGGCCTGTGTGACAAAGAGTCCATCAGAGGCAGTGATGTTGAGGAAGTAAATGTCTTGTTCCTCTCGATCCAGAGGTCTCTTCACATAAACCTTCCACTCATTCTGCACCATGCCCAGGGCAAACCGTCCTCGGGGGTTCCCTCCTGCGGTGGAAACAGAGCTTCTGAGGACTCAGAGTAGACACCCATATAAGAGCCTGTGGAGGAGCATCCAAGTGCTCCTAACTCTCTACCCTTATGATACTGGAAAGAGTGACAAGTCCCTTCATTTCTCCTGCACAAAAAGCATGATATTTATACACTCTTCTTGTGTGAGAAGTAAAACAGAAACTTCTGAGATAATGAAGTCCTCTTAGAGAATCTGGGGATGATCTTTTGTTTAGTCTCCCTTAAAGATAATCAGATTCAAACTGTGCACCATCAATTGGCTCCTCGGGATGATGCGATTGGCTTTCCGTTTGGTCTCAAGAGAGGCGGTATTACACTGTAGTTCTTGTCAGCAAGACAATTTCATTAGCTGCTGAGTTGATTATACAATCAAGGAGAGGCAGTTAGCTCTGTTAAGCTATATTTTAATGAATGCTTTATCATACAGCTGAGGTCTTCTCACAGGGACTGGAGTTTGGGGAGAAAAGTTGGCACCACACAGGCCAAACTCCTAGTAGTAAAAGAGTCCCAACCAGAGGCCATTTAGGAAACAGTTTAAAGGTAAGCATTGTAATTCATTCAAATTGATGAGAGCAAAGTTGTACAATGGGAGGAAAGGAGGTGAGATGGAGACCAATGGCCCAAACAGATTCGGCTTCCATTCATGAACCCGCATGGATACTAAAGCTTGGCACAGGTGGGAAGAGGGACGAAAACTTGACCTCTGCCCCCTAATCAGGAAATCATGCCAATTCTGACACCCAGAAAGGCTGAGCCAAAGACAATAGGAAGTAGTCAGAATGCAGAGGGAGGAGGCCATTTATTGGGCATCCAGTAAGTACTTATCCTCTGCGCTCGGCCACTATTGGAGATGGCAGGGATTCAGCAGCAGACGAGACCACAAAACCTCCTGCTTCACAGGGAAGCTCAGGATATAAAGGGGAAGAATGGCCATAGGTGGTGACCTGACTGACTGAGGAGCTGAGACAGCCCTATCGCTTGGGTTCCTCTGCGTGTAGCCCAAACCCCTACCCTATGTCAGACTTTAACAAAAGAACCCAGCAGCTAACCTCTGTTTACTATTCCACATTCATCAACAAGGTACACTTTTGTTTTGATTGCACAGGCATCCTGGAAGTCAGTATCTCTCCCTCCTGCCCCTTATCTCTCCCTCCTGCCCCTTAGGTGGCGCTCTGAACAGTCTGCAGCAGTTCAATTCACGGGTTTTCTTTTCCTTAAACATACTGTTTACCACTTTAATGTGAAGCTCGGTATGACTGTGTGCGCCTGTAATGCCAGCTCTGTGAGGCCTCTCTGAGATGGGAGGTAATGAGTTCATAGCCAGAGTGGGCCACATAGCGAGTGAAGAGAAAGACACCTAAAGTCATCTCTGAGCACAACAAACAGGACATATGAAAATATATTTCAAACTATTATTTTATTGTAAGAGTCGAAATGGCTCACTTCAAAAATCAATCTTTTTTATTATTTTTATAAAAAGGTAAGCATTTGGTCCTAGAATTCTGAGTATCACACTGGTTCCAGGGTCTCTTCACTGTAATGAAGGACACAGGATGAATGGACCCCAGTCATATTAGATGTCACATTGCTCATCGGGGGCAATGGTTCCACTCTTTCTACAGGGATTTTCTTTTTATCATGTGTAGACATGTTTGGTTATCATAGGATGGTTATGAGTATATACTGCTGAAATCCCAGGAGGGGAGGGGTCAGGTGTGGTTGTGAAACAACCTATCCTTTATAAAGAGCAGCCTAGCTCCCTTCAGAGACTTGCTCAGCCCTGGTGGTGGTGACTGGGAAACCCTGGCCTGGGAGGTCCTCCCTGTAATATCACTTTCTGCTACCACTGGCTAGAATTCAATTGTGCTTTAGTTGAATATGATTTCAGCACACACACACACACACACACACACACACACACACACACACACACAAATTTCACCTCTCTATTAACCACCTTCAATGCCAGCAAGGCCACGCTGTTCCTTTATTACATAAAATGATTAATGTTTCTTTGTTAGTCTGAGGCAGCATAGCCAACTTGTGCTACATCAAGAGTAAAGCTTAAATCTAATTAAAATCAGTTGGTGGTGGCTCTGCTAATAGTATGAGGGACTTTAAGCTGTGCTGTGCTCATTACTGTAGAGAAGCTGATGGGATGGCCCTTTAAATCATCTACTGATACTTCAGAGACTATGAAAAAACAGTTGAGGCCTGGTTTTCTTTCTAGTACAAAAGCGTCTCTTGGAGTGCCTCCCCTAGAAACAAAATACAAGTAAGTCAAAAATCCTTGCCTTTTTTGTCTTTCCTTACCAAGATGCTTTGTGTTTTAACTTCAGAAATACACTTTTTTAAAAAATGAAATAAGAGGCCAGGTTTCAGAGACAGCACAAAATGCGTGAAGTGTTCTTGCATGAGAAATGCAAGCTCCATAAAAGACACAAAGGAGAACCTCAGGCAAGCATGGCCTTCTCGAGCTTTCGGTGTTTGCTCTGGTACGATCTTATTCTGTGGTGATTAATTAACTTTTCCACTAACAGACTTAAGCAGAATCCGTGTCCTGGGGGCATCCTAATTAATTCATTCTTCACTCGGAAAAATGTGGTTTTTCTAAGGTGAAAGCCACCTGACTACAGGCATTGATGGATTATTTAAAATCTTTTGGCACGTGGCTTATGTTCTGGCTCAAAAAGTCTCAGCATCAAGGTGTTGGCTGCAAGGCCCCAAATGGTTTTTAGGAAAGACTTTTCCTGGCACTGTCAACCCTTCCTCTTCATCTCTACAAGTGGGTCATCCGCCACAGCTGCTCCTGAGCAGGGCAGACTTGTCACGCTGGCTGAATTCTGCAGCCTCACAGAGCAGTGGTGACACTTTGTGCACTTTCAGGGCCCACCTAAGGTGCACTCTCAATGATCTTATTTGTCTATCTTGGTTTTTCTGGTGAACAACAACTTTTTGGGAGGGAAGATAGGCAGGCATTCCAAGGAAAAAGGGCTGTCAATAGAAATATCCTTTGGTCCTAAGTTATGAACTTAGAATTTCTCAGCAAACTGTCAAACTGAGACTTCTAATTTTCATGTGTGTACGACAACATATTTCTATGACCAGAAGGAAGCTGCGCAGAAAGCTTAGTGGCTTCATCCTCCTGTTTCCTATCATTATTAGAAGGTCAGAGGGGAGTAAAGTTTAAAAACACCTCTTCCTACTAAAAAGAGCTATTATTTTAATTTGTTCAGTTAAAATATTTTGCTTTTTAAAACAACAAGAGGTGATAATAAGGTCGGTACCAGCTCCTGTACGAGCATTGTAGACTATGGCTGAGTGGAGAACCAACACCTGAAAATCCCCACCTAATCAGATTTCTCCTTCAGAACCAGAAAGTTCCACCACTCTTATCCTCAGCTAGCCTGCCTTTCTGCAGTAAGCAGACCACAGGGCAAAACTGGGTGATGGGACTTACCTGTAATGTGGTAGCTCACTTGGCGGTTTATGGTGGAGGTGTCTCTGTCCAAGGTACTGAGAACAGCTACCACCTCTCCCGGGGGGTCGCTCTCCTTCACTTTCCCTCTGTACACCTCATGAGCAAAGACGGGTGCATTGTCATTGATATCTGTCACCTTGACTGAGACCAGAGCCATGGAAGAAAGAGAGAAAGCCTCTCCAAGGTCAGAAGCCACCACAGAGAAGGAGAAGGTAGGGTCTGTCTCATGGTCCAGGTCCTTCAGTGTACTGATCCATCCAGTGTTGCTGTCAATACTGAATGCTTCCATTACCTTCTCAAGCTGGGAATCTGAGTGTAGGGAGTAAGTGACTTGCCCATTGGCTCCCCAATCCATGTCTGTGGCTCTCACCTGGGCAAGCTTGGTGCCGACAGGCATCCCCTCCATTATGATCGTCTCGTAGCTTGGGGTTTCAAAGACTGGCCTGTTGTCGTTCAGATCCAAGACCTTAACTTCTACATCCACGGTGAATACGATGTCCACCTTGTCCAGGGGTATAGTAGCTGCTACTTTGAAGTGGAAAGCTGGGCTGACTTCATGGTCAAGGCGCTTGTCGAGCTTGATAGTACCTGTCTCTTGTTCTATGATAAAGACACCCTCTCTGTTATTCTCTGGCCGTTCTCCTTTAACCGTGCTGAACCGGACACTCTGATTGGGCAGTATCCTCAGGGTGTCCACTGTGCTTCCAATGGCTGTATCTTCTGCAAGGGCAAAGGAGTACTGTGACTGGGTGAATGAAGGCAGGAACATTTCAGGGGGCAGGACATGGATGTAGACAGGGATGAGGGAGTGCCTGACGGGAATGCCACCATCTACTGCCTTCACGAAGAAAGACAGCACCGTATTTTTCAGTTGGTTAAAATTGCCTTTGGTCACCATCCAGCCGTTATCAGGATCAATTTCCAAGAGGTCAGCCACTGAGACTGAGGCCTCACTGTAGAGGGAATAAGTAATCCTAGAATTTGCACCATCTTCTGGATCTGAAGCTTGAACTTGAGTGACTAGGTGGCCCCTTCCGACATCTGCCCTGACACTGGCCCTGTACTCCACTGTCATGAACTGCGGGGCATTGTCATTCTCGTCCACCACAATCACCCGCACAGTGCAGAAAGTCGTTCTGCCGCCACCATCCAGGGCCCTCAGATAAATGCTAATATCGCCTTCCAGAGGGTTTTCGCGGTCCAGTCTTTCTGTTGTGATGATCTGTCCATTGTTGTCTATGAGGAATCTATCCTTGGCAAAGTCATTGATGATGGAGTAGCTGATCTGTCCATATGTTCCTGGATCCCCATCTGTGGCTGGAACATGAATGACCTTTGTCCCAGAAGCTGCATTCTCCCTCACCTCAGCTACATATGTGCTTTGTGAAAAGGCAGGGCTATACAAGTTTGCCCCCAGGACTCTGATGTGCACCTGCGCAGTGCTGGTAAACAGCCCATCGGACACAGACACATTGAGACTGTACAAAGGCTCCATTCGTTGCTTCCTGTGGCTAGACAGCGTGAGGACTCCACTCTTGCTGTCCATCAGAAAGCTGGTCCGATCATTCCCAGATAAAATGCTGTATTCCAAGCGGTCAAAGTCCGAGCTGTCTGCATCTGAGGCTTGCACACAGGTAACAAAATGACCCCGGGGGGCTAATTCACTCACATAGGACTCATAAATGAGCTGATTAAACACCGGGGGGTTGTCGTTGATGTCAGAAATGTAGATGTGAACCAGGACTTCAGTGCTCAGGGAAGGGAAACCATTATCAGTTGCTGTGACCCTCAAGGTGCAGTGTTGCACCACCTCGTGGTCTAGCATCCTCGCTGTCAGGATGAGGCCACTGGAGCTATCGATGTGAAAGTAATCCGTGCTATTGTAGGTGTCCTGGTCAATCTGATAATGTACCACCTTGTTGTTTCCTGAATCCGCATCCGTGGAGACAAGTTGCAGAACTGGGGTTCCGATGAGAGACGCCTCAGACAGTGTCGTGTTGTAAGTGGGCTGATCGAAAACAGGAGGGTTATCATTGACGTCATCCACTAGCACTTCCACGGTGACTTCAGCCCTGGCCCCTGTAAGAGCATCACTGGCTCTCACCGTCAACTTGTAAACGGATGTGGCTTCATAATCCAAAGGACTAATGACTTTCAGGACCCCCGTATCAAAGTCGATGTTAAACTGTTGGAAGGGATCCCCGTCAATGATGAGGTATATGATGCCCTGGCCTTCCGGGCTGGTGGCATTGATGCTGAGAATGGGAGTGTCCATTGTGACATCTTCATTGATTGATGCTGTATAAAAGGGCTTATCAAACACGGGCATTGCTTTGTTAACAATAGTGATGGGAAGTTCCACTGAGTTGGACAGAGTTGGATTGCCACCGTCCTTGGCGAGGATGGTGACCCCATAGTCAATGTTGGCAAGGTCTGCGTTGAATGCTTCTTTTAAAACCACATTCCCTGAATTTGGGTTAATTTCGAAGTGGCCATAGTCATCCTGCAAGACATAGGTCACTTCTCCATTGGCACCTTTATCTTTGTCGATGGCTGTCACCCGGTATACCAGCGTCCCTGGCTCAGCATCAACTTGCACAGCAGCATAGTAAGGGAGGCCCACGAAGACAGGAGAGTTGTCGTTCACATCTTCGATGTTGACTCGGACTACCACCCTCGCCACACGCAAGTGGTCTAGCTCACGACTGGCTTCCACCACCAACTCATACAACTCCTGTTCTTCGCGGTCAAAGGGTACTCCTGTGGTCTGAATGACTCCTGAGGTAGATTTTATCTTGAACTTATTTCCTGGGTTTAAGATGCTGTATTTCAAGGGCTCGTTAAGGCGGTTTCCAATTGCATTGACAATAGCGACTTTGGTTATGTTTGTGCTGTTCTCTGAGATGGAGGTGGAATAGAAACTTTGTGTGAAGTGGAGGCCACTGTCCATGGCTTCTTTAACCATGATAGTGACCATGGCAGTGCTGTAGAACTTTCCATCGGATACTTTGACTATCAGCATGTAATGGTCTTTGGAGAGATTATTGTTTTTTATGGTGAGCACTCCACTATTTGGGTCCATTAGAAAGTGATCCACACTGCCTTCCATGAGGCTATATGTCAGTTCAGGGGGTACCTCAGAGTCAGGGTCTGTGGCACTCACCTTCAGAACCTCCACACCGACGTAGGTGGGGAGAAGTAAGACAGTCTCGAACACAGCCTGCGTGAACACAGGCGGGTTGTCGTTCACGTCTCTCACCTCAATGTTGACTTCAACAGGGCTCTCTGCAGTCAGCTGGGGGCTCCCACTGTCTCTCACATGCACGTGGAAATGGAAGTGTGCAATGGCCTCTTGGTCTAGGCTGGCGATCGTTCTGATAGCCCCTGTGCTGGAGTCCACTGTGAAGAACTTCTTGGCTGTGGACTCCACGATCTGATACACCAGTAATGCATTCTGGTTGCTGTCAGCATCGGTGGCTCGGATCACCAGTGGGCTGTTGTCTCGGCTCCTGACGATGCTGTTGATGGGCGCAGCCTCGCTCAGGCTGCCTGAGTACTGTGAGAAGAGAAACACTGGGGGGTTATCATTTTCATCCACGATCTGAATGCTGACAGTGGCATTGGAAGCCATGCCTGCCATGTTAGTGGCCTGGATGATGAGTTGATAGGCAGAGGTCTGCTCGTAATCCAGAGCTCTCCGAGTGGTGATGACTCCAGAATATGGGTTGATGGTAAAGACCCCATTGATGTTTCCATCTTTGACCTCGTAAATGAGAGTTGACTGGCTGATGGCAGAGATGAGGATGACAGAAGTTCCAATATCAACGTTTTCATTGACTTCAGCTTGGTAGTCTCGGTGAGTGAATTTGGGGTGGGAGTTATCAGACACACTGATGGAGACGCGCACAATCGCTGTGGCAGACATTGGTGGGGAGCCTTGGTCTGTGACTTTAACTGACAGGACAAACTGACCCATGGCTGTCATGTCTGGCTCTTTGGAGATGGTGATGATGCCCAGGACGGGTTCAATCTTAAATGTGTTCCCCGTGTTTCCTGAAAGACAGAGACCAATGAGGGAGTGAGTTACATGAGGGTCATTGAAGCCTTTCAGTGATGAGAGTTAAAGCAAAAGGAGAACTTTCTTTCTATGATACCGAGAAGCATCCCAAATGGTTCCTAACAAAATTAGATCAGATCAGTAGCTTCCCAACCCAAAATAACATTACTAGCAACAATATAGCATTGCATACACATCTGAGCTGGGAAATAAGAGCTCTTACAGAGGAGTCCCTTCTGCTTGGAATATGTGGGGTTTCCTCATTCCTGGACCCAGGAGAAGAGGGATAGCTGGGGTTGGCATGTCCCTCCACTAATGCATCTGCCTCTGCCTGTGTGTATGCATGTATGCTATAGCTGTAAATATAAAATGGTTATATAATATAATATATATGTATATATACACTGGTACAGAATATGGCTGCATTTTGTCTTACTCTTTAGAAAGGAGCACTGTAGGAATGGTTTCAGAATACTGCCAAGGTGGCTTGCTTTCAGCTTGTACCATTGGTAGACTTTGGATGTGGGCGCCATGCTACATTTTCACATGAAAACTGGCTTTCTCCAAAGGTAACTTTGGTCAGGTGGGGAATTCTTCTAAGTCATTGCCTGCTTTTCAAGTTTTAAGGATTTTTCAGAATTCCTCTCCCTTTATCCTTTTCTTTTATCCCTTCCCTGTACTGTATGAATACACACAGGCACGGACCCAGGCATAAAAGCAGCTATCAGAAGCACGAGATAGTTCCTCTAATCTGTAGTCACGCTATTTGCTCGCCTTAGAGAGCTTTGGGTGAAGAGAGGAGTGATGATCCTGGAGACTGTCCTGGACACTAACGGGGGTCTGTTTCCTGGGAAATGGAGGCATGGGTGCTGCTGTGAGATGTCTGGCATGTGAGCTAAGAAAAGTTAGAGTAGAAACAGCATCCATGTCATCCGAGCAGTGGTTCTCCCCATGTGATGCAGAAGCGCACAGCTCTGACCAAAGGATGCTAACAGTTCATGTCCATGCACACTGATGTCAATGTCCTACTTCACAGTGAGAAGGCGAGCCCTGCCTGTCTAGGTCAACGGATGATGCTAAGGCATGTTTTCTCTCCAGTTGGCCTTGATACCCCTGCTGTTTCTTCTCTGTGGATACACGATACACCGTTCCAGGGTGCTGTGCTCCCATGTCAGGTCCAGGCTGAGCCTCTCCGCCCTTTCCCTCTTCAATATATCGACCTTCCCTTGAATTGGCTACTTGCCTATCCTTTCCTTCTACTCATGAATCTTTGGAAAATTAATATTGATTATTATACAAGATTCAAAGCTTTGCCACTGCCCCCACCCCTGACTTTGTTTCAGTCCAAAGTTAAAGCTTCAGTATGACTTTTGAGGCCAGACAAAAGATAGAAATTTTATAGCCCATTGGAAAACAGAACAAAATCTGGCTTATCTGAGGCTTGGGAGTCAAGTTTAATAAAACCCAGTTTTCTTATACAACCACCCGTCACTTGCTTCTCTTTCCCTCATGTTAAAGGAGCTTGCTCAGCCACTCTATGAGGGTCCTGCAGGTCCCAGGTCTCACTGTGTGTAATGGACAGGCAGGCCTGGAGATTAACTGTGTGTGTGGAGAGGGGAGGGGGCAGGCAAACCAGGGGATTTGGCTGTGTGTGTATGAGGGTCAGGCAGGCCAGGGTATATGTGTGTGTGTGTGTGTTGTGTGCATGCGTGCGTGTTTGTATGTGTGTGACAGGCAGGCCTGGGGTCTGTGTTTGTGTGTGTATCAGAGATAGGCAGGCTGGAGGTCTGGCTGTGTATGTGTGTAACAGGCAGGCCTGGGATCAGGCAGGGGTGGGGCGGGGAGGCCAGGTAGGGGGTTGGGCTTTGTGTGAGGGACAGGTAGGCCTGGCCAGGTAGGGGGTTGGGCTTTGTGTGAGGGACAGGTAGGCCTGGGGTAGGGCTGTGTGTTTGGGAGAGACAGGCAGGCCCAGGGCTGAGCTGTGTGTGTGTTTAGATGGGGCTGAATGACTGCGACAGGTTTGTCATATACAGTATAATTCTCATTAGACTTTTATGCATACAATTAAAAGCTTTTTTTTAGATAGTTATTATTCTTGAAACTTTATTTTTCTGGAAAAGTGGGTTTTCTATGTAAGATATATTTTAAAGGAATAGCTTTCCTTTTGTACTTTAGTCAGTTGTCAAAGCAATGATCGAGCTCCGTGCTCCAGTCCTGGAGGGAAAATGTGAGGGAAACTGTATTTTCAGGGATGTAACTATTATGTTCCTTGAGAACCTAATAGTAGTTTAAAAATTACTTGAAGCCCGGGAATGAAAGTAGTAAATTTATAAATATAATACAGATATAAATATCCCTAAGATGATAAGAAGGGCAGAACTGAAGCCTTCCCGCAGACGCTCGCAGTGACAGGAGGTGATGTTTATGGATGACACAGGAAAGGAAGAGATTAGATGACCTTAGGAAGAACAGCTGAGGATGGGAGCCTGCAACATGCTCGCGTGATAGTTCATATTCGTTTCTTAGTGTCCTGCTTTGTAATCTAGAAGAACAAAGATAACTTATTGGTGCGATAACAATACTCTGGGGTAACCAAGAGTTGCTAAGTAGGTCTAGGTCTGTGGAAACCCCAGCAGTAACATGTAGGGAAGCTCTGCGGGCGCCTGGCCATTAGTGAGCACCACCTTCTGTGTGGATGGCAGCACTGACCCATTTAAAATATGGCACTTAATCTAGGGGATTTTATATGTTATTGGTTTTGCTTTCTCTCAAATTTCTATTCCTAAGCGACTTTCCTATCATGCTTATTTTAATTCAGCTGCTCATTCAAAAGCTCTACATTTAAGAGAAGGGCAGGAAGCTGGCCCGTTGCTGCCATGGAAAGAATGTGCACTTGGCATTGCTCACCACAGACAGGCCACAGAACACTTCGGAACGTGCAGCGTGAATATTCAAAAACGGCAAGATGGGGAGGGACACACCAGATAAGGGAGACTTGTCATTTTTAGCTTCGTGTTTTTTTATTCTTGCTTAGATATTCCATCTCTGTCATAAATGTTTCTATCTATCTACCTTCAAACTGTCTATAAACTGTTCTTCAGATGTTAACATCCTTGGAAAAACACCAAGATTTATGACACACGCTCTCGTTTATTTATCTGTCTGGTTAAGCAAACAGTTTAGGTCCCATAGGCACCAACTGCTCTGTTGCTCGGACTGCCTCCACCCTAGGCAAGGTGTTTGTGTTCATGGTGGTGTGCCGGGCTTCCTGAAGTCTTCAGTCCACCCACTGGGAAGTTAACCCAACTGTGGTTATTTCAGTCTGAGTCCATGGTTTGCTGGTTTCTGGGTCTGAGACACTGAATTCATTACACACTTCTTTTCTTCATTTCGGAAAACTCCAAGATTGAATGCAAGGAAGGAAGCTCTTCCCTTGCTGCCAATATTGAAAGGCTAAGAACTTTATACACACCATTGCACAAATAGGTTGGTGAGTTCATGGGGCGGGCTGTGCTGCGGAGGGAGGGTGTCATGCTTTGTGCTGAGGTCTCTGCAGCTCTCACCTGCTTCTATGGAATATATGAGCTCTGCATTTTCCCCTTTGTCTTTGTCCAGAGCTGTCACTTGTAGAACAACTGATCCCAGGGCAGCTGATTCGAACACCGAGGCTTCGTACATTGGATTGGTAAAGTAAGGGCTGTGATCGTTAGCATCCTCCACGTTCACAATGACCCGGGCCAAGTTTCTTCGGTAAGGAAATTCCTGATCTCTGACCTTTAGGCAAAATATAAGAAGCAGTAGGACTAAAAACTTAAATCTCAAAGAACTCACATGGCTATGTTTGTTGAGAAAACAAAATGAGATCATGCATGCAAAGTGCTTGACCCAGGCTTGTACAACTACAAAGCACTCAACAGTGGTATGACAGGAGACGGGGTGGGGGGGCATTGAGAGAGGTTGAGATTAGGAGCCATCTGAGAGCAGGGCAGCATCATTTCTGTTGTTTCTCTGGATGCCTGGCCTGTGATAACCTGGGTACCACAAACCCAATTACTTCATTTGGTTTCCATAGTCATTTATTTCATGTTATATACTTATATTCATGGAATGGTAGACCGAGATTCTTCTAAGGGGTGGGATTAATGATACAGTATTGTTACAGTCATTCATTCATTCAACTAACATTTATTGCTATCTGTGATGTTAGGTTCATGGCATACATAGAGTGGTTCGGTAGTAAACTAGACGGTCTCTACCTTCATGAAGACTAAGATATTTGAAATGGGTGATACAGGCAAGCCACAGAAAGGCATAATACCAAGCAGTTAAATGCCAGCATGGGATACAGTTAAAGGCCCCCATAGTGAGTGCAAAAAGGCACATAAACTAACATTCAACTTCCTGGAATACAGAGCAAGGAGAAGAGGAGAAGGAATAATATGATGGTGATGGTGACAAGGGAGCAGAGCTCAGAGCCACTAGAGAACCTTGAACACCAGGAAGATGCATTCAACTACAACATCTAAGACCCCTCAGTGTGATTTTTCCAGACAAATTTGATTAATGACTTTAAAATTAACCTGAATTTCATATGGCAAAAGCTTATAAATAATCTATTTTTTATCCATGTGGCTCTGTTATTTATTATTTGATATATTGTTAATTGAATTAATACCCTTGCTTTGTTTGGTTTTAAGCTGCATCACTCCAGAGCCATGTGAAGACATTGGGCCATATCCAAGAGGAACTCTCAAGGAGAAAAGTGATTTCATGACTGTACATGGAAGGAATGAGCAGGTGAGGCTTGGAAGAAGGTGGCCTAAAGCGGTCTTTCTTCTAAACATCTAACTACACAAATGATGTATGGTGGGCAACCAAAATGATTTTTGAGTTTGCTGAGGGAAGGATGAACAGAAAAGACCTGAAAAAATGAAAATGGAATTATTCACCACTCTGAGGCTTCTGTTCCTAAAATACCATGTAAATATCACCATGGTCAGTGTGCCATGATGGAGTTCTATAGCTTGGTCATCCACACCCAAGAAAAAATACAACTGAACTCTATTTGAAGATTTTTTTTGTTGTTTTTGAATGAATTGAACACTAGACCAAAGAGTGTGAGGACTTTGTCTATCTCAGTACTTGTGAGATTGCTTTCTGTGTAATATGTGCTCAAGAATATTTGTGAATGAATGAATGAATGAGTGAATGAATGAGTGAATGAATGGGCATAGTAGTGAACCAGGCAGCCTCTGGGAACTGCCCATCTGTCTCTTGGGGTCTTAAGTGGCAACTGCAGCTGAGGGCATGGCACTCAAGTTACCTCTTGTCCAAGAAGATTCCAGAGAAGGAAAAAGTTGTTACTCTTGTGGATGACTTGGGAATTCATAGATTCAGCCATCTCACACTCACTCAGTGCAGGAGATTAAATCATGGCCAGCCTTCCTGTTCTTCAGGAGTATAAGGAGGGTCCTGATACACAGAGGCTGTGCATGCCAGTGTTGTTCTGGGCTTATTACAGGAACAAATTATAGGCCATAAGGGAATCAATGATAATTCTCACTCATTAACCTTTTTATTCACTGGATGGATTACCAAAAACCTCACTTGAAATACAAAGCCACTTCTAGATAATTTGAAGGCAGGCATGTTCAGTTATTTTTGGGGTCACTAGTATTACCTATAGATCCAACACCAATGAAATACATCATAAATAGATGTGGGTTGAGAGAACAGTTGCCCTTGTGAAAAATTTCTCAAGGGGCTTCTTTCAAACTTTCCCACACAATCTTCTGGCTCTAAACAACCCCCTGAGTTGGGAACACTGTCTGTTGCTTTCTTCTCTAAACCATCCATCAACAGCATTTTCTGAGTAGCCAACATCTGCAGAATTAATCTAATATTTCAGGATGACAAAAACTTTGGAGTTACTTTGTCAGAAGAGCTACTCCTTGACTGAAATACAAAGGCAAAGCGGAATGTTCCCTGACAGTGCAAAGGCTAGATTTACAGACTTTAAGGGCCCTGGTTTTCTGAAGATGAGGTATATATGCCCTGGCTGATAATGGTTCTGTCAGGAGAGTAAAACTAAGAGTCTGGTACTACCATTATGTTGAGGATGTGCTTGTCCTGGGCCTCATGGTCCAGCCTTTCGGCAGTGTAGAGTATGCCCGTGTTGGGGTCCATCCGGAACTTCCTCATGCTGATGGCGTCAATGCTGCTGTGGATGGTGTAGCTCAGCTTATGCTTCTCGTCTCTGTCTGTGGCCTCAATCTGCAGTATCTCTGTATCAGGAAGCACATCCTCAGAAATGGTCACATCATAATGCGGCTGGGAGAATTCAGGGCCATTATCGTTATTATCCAGCACTTTGATAAATACCTGTAGTCAAAGGAAGACAAGAGTGATAAGGAACTCCAGCGCATTCACTGCTAATGAAAGAGGTCACCCTTTTATTTCCGCTCTCTTTGTATCCTTGCATCCTAGCTTTTAGCAGCAATCCAAACATAGAGCAAACTCTCTTATTAAAACCTTCTGCCAGTAGGTAGCTGACGATAAACCATCAGTTCACAGTAACAGCAACATCAGTTATGACTGTATCTATAATCTCATTAATAATTGAACAGTTGAGGTAGCCATGAGACGTGGTAATTCCACAGACCAATCTGAGACACAATGTGAATGATTAGAAGATGGCCTTCATTTGGAGGCTTCTGTTACCTACAGTTTTATCTAGACGCCATTTCTTATGGCGGACTAGCAACAGCAGGGCAGGGAGGGATTAATCTTTGTCGCTTTGACTGCATCAGAAATCTCCTAGGAGACGTGTATCTTCTAGATACGGCTTTGAGTTTTTTTTTCTAGAGGTTTAACTGATGATGGAAGACACATCTTGAACTTTAGTGGCAGCATCCTGTGTGCTGGGGTACACAGATTGAATACAACAGGAAGGAGACGAAAGCAAGCTAATTAGTGACCCGAGACTCCTGCAGCTGTGCTTTCCTGTCTGGGTGGAATGCATCCATTCAACATAGAAGGAAAAATAAACCTTTAAGTTGTTTCGCCAGGTATTTCTTTTACAACAGTGAACAAAGCAATTAATACAAGGTGGGGAGAAATAAAGATTAGGTAGGGAGGCGGAAGGCGGGGATGAGGTGAGCTGGATGCTATCAGAGCTTCTCAGTAGCCATAGCATCACCCTGCGCTTGTTCTTTGAGGGATGACTAGCCAAAAGCTTGCTCAGATAGCTACAGTATGAAGCTACCATTGCTTCCTCATGAGGTCCCTTGTTATGGAATCTTCTGGGCAGGTAGAGAAGTGTACCATTAATCACTCAGCTTTGACAGCAATCAGTGGCTTTAACTGTCTTCTAATCATCCCCACCTGCCACCCAGACTGTTTTGAAGCAAATCACAGCTATCATTTCAGTATGCATTTCTAACAGGCAGGGAATCCTAGAATAAATAAAGTCATGTGCACAAATATCTATCAGAGCATTATTGTCCCTAACTCAAAAAACAAAAGCAACCCCAGGAATTCTTTAATGTTAAATGTGCAATCTATGCCAATATTTCTCCACTGTTAAATATGCTGTGTGTATGCACATATAAACTTCTTTTAATCACAATATAAAGGTTCAAGCATCGTATTCACCGTTACCTTCACATTTTAACTTACAGAATTTCCCTCTACCTCTGTAGATTTCCCCAATTCTCTTCCCCGTGCTGACTATTGCTGTGGAAGAGACTTTTTTTTTCTGTTTAGTTCCTGGTCAGAATTTTGCTTGCAGCATCCCCGTGGCTTTTCTCTACACGATAAGTCCTCATATTTGTTATAAATTGGTAGAGCGGTCTAGGAGGCATGGTGTGATTCCAGTTCAATTTCCTTTCTGGTTTTACTTACTTTTATAAACATCCTTCTTGAGTGACACATGCTTCTTCTGAAGCTGTACCCTATCTGGTTTTGTCTCTCATACTACGATGCCCACAGTCACTGGTGATCATTAAAGACTAATCTATTCATAAAATGTTTAATGTTCCGGTTCTATGATCCCTCTCTCGTTTGTTATCTCTCCTTTCCATGCTGGAATGTTGACTGGCTTGATCTTGTCCGAGTGACCACAGCTGCTCTGAATTCATGGGTGCCCACAGTTGTCGTGCCCAGAAGGCAGTGTTCACTCTAGCCCCGCCCAGCCGCTGGCTCCTCCCATCCTTCACTCTCACCTTTGTGATACTCACTGCGCACCGACCATCGTAAGGGGTGATGCAGGTGAGCCTTTTATGGCTGAGCACCATGCTGACACTCAGCCCAAGGCTGATAGTAGGGTTTCTAGCACAGGGAGGGGAAGGAATTCGCCCTTGGGTGCCCTAACTAGCTTGATCGTATTTGACTGTCCTGTTCGTTGAAGCGTTCATGTTTACTGCACAGTCTCTCCTTGGCCAGAAGGATTGTCTTCAGGTTGACGCTTGTGTTTTTCTGACACAATCCTGGTGTTCTTTGAGTTCCCCTCCCTTTCTTCTTTTCTCACTCCTTTCCGCTCATCTCTTTGTCAATGTGGTGATACCATATACATTTTCCCTACCTCGTGATTCACTTCGTATTAGCAATTACAATGAACAGAAGATGCCCATTGTTCCCAAGTGTCTGGAGACGGTTTTTGTTCTGATAACTGAAGGAAGGAGTGCTGGTGGTATCCAGTGGGAATAGGGCAGAACTGCTTGCTGCTCATGGCTCAGGCAGTGTTGAGGACCCCGCTCCATATCCTAAAGATAAATCAGCCATGCAGAAAGAAACGTTCTTCCAGGGAGCATCGTGGTCGGTCATCCTTTAAGGACTCACTAAGATTTTTCTATTATTTGTTCTTAGAGTATGTAAAAAAATGAATATGCCTATGTCTCTTATTAATTTCTTTGGCATACAGTTCTATCCTTGTATTAGGAGAGTTTGATGAATGTGTCTATAATTTGATGAAATATTTTTGTGTTCCACTCTTCCAAGGGTTCATCAATGTGCACTCCTACATGTTTGCAAGAATGATGCTCCAGCCTTGCCAACAGAGTTTGCGGGAAGACTTGGCACCTTTGCCAGCCTGCTAGATGGAAATGGTACCTCACTGCTGTTTACATCTGCATGCTCCTTTGAACTTTGGTTTCTATGCCACAGAGCCCTTTGCGTTTCTTTCTCTGTTAAACTGCTTATGCCAGTTCATTCTTCTGTGGGCTAGAAAGCTTACTTTCCTTTTTTTGCTTTTGGAAACTCAGTGATATAAATGACAAGGTTGTGCTAAATTCTGCTGTGGGCTTTATTCTGGGTGCAAGTTTCTTTGGCATGCCACGCAGAAGGAAAGGCACCCAGCGTTTCCTCTGTGGGGCCTTTTGGAATATTTTCCATTTTCCATGACACAGATGAACACATGCAGCACTGACAGGTGGCCTTTGTGTGTTTTCCTTCTTATCACTTTCCTCTCCTGTTCACTGGGAATTTTTCCTGTAGTAATATGTGAGGCCAAGATCTAGTTTCATTTTTCTCTAAAAGGCTCTGCATTTCTTCCTGTGTCACTTTTTAGGGATGGATGTGAAGCTAGAGGTGGTCTTCCATTTTCCTTTATAATTCTTCTGACTTGAAGCTGGATTTCGCCTGGTTGCCCTGTGTCTTACAACACAGTTTTACATGGCAGTGGGTGTGGTGCCTGTTCGTATCTTACTCCTGACTAACAGGAGCACCACTAACGACTTTCCCATTTCACTCTATCTTCGCATGCGACTGCGTTCTAGAAAATATTGCCTTTTTTTTTCAAATAAATATACCCAGACATACTACCCTGACAAACAGCTGCACACCTGCTTACAGTGATTGAGATGTGGTTTCCTGAGTGGGGTGGTAGCCACTTTATCATGCCTGTGGCACGACCATTTTCACTTAGGAGAAACACTGGCAGGGGCAAGGTTTGCGCCTTAGTTTGTACTTGCAAAAACAGTCGAGAAGTGTGCCAAGAGAGTTTGCGGTATTGTTTTTATCTCGAATGTATTTGCAAAACCATATTGTATTCTTTGAATGCCAATTCTTTAAAAAGTTCAAGTAACTTAGTCAAGATGCTAAAATATTTGTTTTCAGAGTGGCAGTTACATCAACAGATGTAAAAGCCTTTCTGGCCAGCAAGCTGCCCTGACCTTCATGAAGTTTCAAAGCTGATGTGATCTTGAAATGCTTGCCTCTTTCTGCTTGCTTTGTCCTGAACCTAATCTACAGTCAGAACAAGTGTTCCTCTGTAAAAGTCTTCCTTCTCCTCATTTGCTTTTGATTTCCCACAGTTGGGGCCATTTGTGAGCTCCTGAACTAACAAAGCAAAGTAACTCTCAAAGATGTTGTGTTCAAAATGGTAATTCAAAAGCTTACAAAAGCACAAAGGACTCAAGGCAGGAGGGAACCCAGCCTTGGGAAGTATCTCCAGGGCTGGTTCAACGCTGCCCCCCACAAACATGTTGCCTTCCGCAGGCTCTTCAAAGCTAAGTCTGGGTAGGTGCCAAAGCCCTGCTTTACAAAGGCTCATGGTAGAACAGTCCGTGGGGGTGAATTGTTGGGCAAGGCCAATTAAGTCCTAAATTACTGGAATTCTGCTCTGCCCCTGCTGGTGTTTCTAAAATATATTTAAAGCATCTTTTCCAGGGGAGCAGTCCCTTGTGTTCTTCTCAAATGTGTGAATTTTATTTTGGATGTATGAGTAGAAAACTTATATCACGCTTGCTTCCTGTATAGAAATGTGCATCATATTTGTTCCTTAGTCTCTATTATATCTAGTTCTTCAATGGAGAACAACGTTAACGGATGTGGCCAAAGTCACAAGAGCAAGGTTGGATTCAATTCTCAGTTCTTCAGAGCCAGTTCTGTATTCATTCATGATTGTTCTCATGTGCACTTAGGTTGCATACACATTAAGAATAAACTTACACCGTATATACGTTAACACATGTGTATAACTCTCACCTTTTTTTGCTATAGAGAAACACTAACTCATGAAACAGATAACTGGCATAGCTAGTCTCATCTTGGGAACATTAATCAAGGAATTATTTTAATAGAAAGTTCCCCGCTACCTTGAAAATGGGTATCTATTTTCAAAAATTGATTTTCATAAGGTGCCAGCATAGATCTATTACATATACTGAAATTTTATCATTCTTTGTTTCTTATTTTCTTTTAAGGAGGTCTCATATGGTATTTTATCAATATGCAGCTGGCTCTCTTCGGCTGGGTCTTAATCTAACTAAACGCCAGAGGAACATTTGGGCCAGCACTGTCTTCACGTTAGAGGCAAATGACACTAACGTGGACATAAGAGAACTCTAGGTGGGAGGAGAGCTTTCTGGGATGTCTCCTGAGCTAACAAACATCTTTAGAAAAAGTCATTCTCTTTTCTGCCATCTGAAACATATGTGGACGGAGAAAAGGATCAAGACAGATGACACATCTTCACGGTAAAGTCTGTTCAAAGTGAGCAGAGCAGTGAGGGACTCCAAGCAGCCTTAGTGATGGGATCCACAGGGTGGGGTTCAAGTCTAGGTTTTGGAATCTGGTCATAGCTCTTCCTCACTCCCACTCCAGTCATTGCAGGCCACACTCAAGTAGCTGCTTATTCTAGCTGGAGAGTTTTGGAGGATATGGAAGGAGATGTTTAATGTCAGGCTTGGTTGTAGAGCCACAATTATGAGCTTGCTCTTCTAGCTTTACAAACTCAAAGTGTGCCCTGAATAAGAAAAGCATATTAAAAACCGCAAACTCTTTAGTAAAAGGTGAAATATTTATACAATCTGGAGAAGGGTAGAATGGGAGAGAGGAGGAAGGAAGGAGAATGGGAGAAAATGTGTAGCTCAATAAAAACAAACAAACAAATCACAGAATCACATATCTCAAGTCCCTGAAGCAAATCTACATAGCTTTTAGATTACTATTTGGCCAAGACTATCTGTTTTCCTTCACATATAACAATAAAGGTCTCTCGTGTAATTTATAGCTATCAGGTATGTTTCAATTTAAAGTTGAGTATCAGATTATCCTAATAAAGTCTGTATGCATTCAGCATGTGAGAGTTCCAAGAACCTTCTCATCTTCAGCATTGAAACAATCTATGAATCACATAGGATTCTTTCACAGCGAAGAAGACCGAGTCTTAGAGTAAATGAGCTGCCTTCCATGGGAATACACACAAGTCAAGTTCTAACTCGGACTCGTGCCACCCAATTCTGAGTCAATACTTTTTCACTGTACAACATACTTTTCCTACTGGATGAAGTTGTATATTTTGTAGCCATAAACATGTAAAGGGATGTTTTATGAATAGCATGTTTTTGCAATGGAGGGAATGGGCTTGTATCTCTTTCCTGTGAACCCAGGCGGCTATTTAACCAGTCTGGGCCTCGATTTCTCCCTGAAAAAGAATGATGATAACTGCAGATTCACCTTTCCTAAGGTTACTGGGAAATCGACATTCCTAATGAGACTTGTTTAGTCTCACTATGCAAACGTCAAGTTTTATATACTTGCGTGCCTTTTTATCCACGAACCTTTGGAGGAGCCATGTTCTACACTGTTTTGCATTTTTCTATGAAGATGCAGTAGCTCTGACTGATTTGGCAGATGTACAGATAATATTAATCTTCATCATGGACTGTCCTTAGCAACATAAGTTCTTGGGGTTGAAACTATGCTAAGAGGAGGCTGGACCTAGGATAGCAAGGAGATAGTCTGAAGGTTACAGGTATCATGTCTCCTAGGTGACCAACTTAAATAGGTGAACTTCTTGTAACTCCTGCCTTAGAACAGACTCTGAAGGCTTAATGTTGTCTTTGAGAGCTGGCACAGTGCAGTGACTGAAAGAGCAGGCTCTGGTATCTGCCTGTGTTGGTCTGAGTTCAAGTTCTCCTCAAACCACTTGACATGCATTGGGCCTTTGACCTAAATAGTAAAACGTAAATTCCAGTAGTCAATGGGTTTCATATTTCTGGCTCAAAACGTCATTACCAGCTTAGATAAATTAGGTATTAAAATAACACCTAATATTATTATTATTATCTCATAGTTCCGAATACTGAAGTCAAGGCCAAACTCCAAGGACTGACATAGACACATTCGTTTTTAAATATTCTCTTTTCTCTTTCAGGCTCAATATAGTGCCATCTGGTTATAGGACTGAGGTCCTTGTTTACTTGCTGGGTCCCCAACATCTTGTGGCCACCTATATATTCAAATTGTCTCGGATCTGCCTTGCACTGGATTTTCTGTCTTCTCCCTTGCCTTCCTTTCCAATTCCAGCTGAGAAAAGTTGGCAGTCATGCCTTTGTTAGTAGATAGGTCCTATGTGGAGACCTTTGATCTTAATTATATCTCTTATATATCTAAGTCTCTTCTGCCGAGTAAAGTAATACAGCGAGATTCTAAAGTGATCATCTAGAGTATGGATATTTTTGGAGGGGAGGTAGGATATACCAATTCTGCCTGTAATGAATATTTTAGTACCTGTTTTACAAAGTCATTATGAAAGTTGAGGGACCTACTCATCTTTATCTAGTGGCAGCCAATTTAAGTAGCCTCTGGTCCCCCTTTAAATGACTCCGTGAGTCTGTAGTAGGATAATGTGACTGACACTCTTGCCCTAAGTTGTGGTTAGCTATCTCTACAAAGCATCTTAGCTCTTTTTTAATGCAAATGGCAGTGTATTGTCTGGGAACCAGGGCTGGGATCCATTTAAACTTCTATAATTCCACTTATGTTGGGGTAGATGGTGACTCCTTGTTGGTGATTTATTCCATTCTCCGTGTGCCCCCTACTCCCTGTATACTTCCCAGTCCTGGTGCTTACGACTACCAGGGCTCCTGAGATTCTTCATCTTTGCCTGAAGCAGACAGTCCAGAGACAGTTTCTCTCTTTCCTCCTTCTCTTTCAATGCAGACTTCCTTGCTCATCTCTGGCTTTCTAAGATGACATGGGAATCACTTCCATACTGTGTTGTAATATGAAAAGGACAATAACATCCTTCGTCAAATCCTGCACAGTTTCATGCAGAAGTCTTTGTCCACCTCATCAGGTGGCTCCTGCACATGCGGGGATGCTTTGGTTTCCTGTTTTGTTCTTTGGTATCTTTGTAATGTGAAATGCCTAGGTCTCTTTACAGGCTGCACTCAGCCTGGTCAATCTCCAGAAAGAAGGGATATTTTTGTAGCCTCAGATTCTGTAGCTCGGAGGCACAAGAATCTGTGAGAGTCAGAAGAGCTGGATGAGACTGAAGATGAAGTGAGGTTTCATGTTGATACTGAATCCCTGAGGCTCTGATTTATTTGATACAGGTGAAGTAAAATTCACCATGTTGTTTATGGCTGCTGAGAAGCCCATGTCCCACTGTGTTTTACGATCTCATGTGAACAACGGAGAGATAAGTCACCCATGGAGTTCTGAACAGGTGTCTTGTAAACTCCAGGACATAAACCTTACATGGAGAAAGGTGTCCGTTTGGTGCTAGAGTTGCTGCGTTGTCTAGGGTAATGGATTTAAGTGCATTTTAGCAGTTCCTAAAAGAGTCTAGAATGCTCTGTTTATTTCCAAAACATTCTATTGTTCAAATATGCCTGACGCTGTTGCAGAGACCTCTTCCTGCTGCCATGTTCAGGGAAGTCTGGGCTGACCAACTCTGGTAAACAGTCAGGTTCAACACTGCCACAGCCTTCCGATGGCCACAATCTTGACGAGGACACAGTCAAGACTGGAAACTGAGTTCTCATTCCTATTGAGCATGGTTCCTGAGAACTGCATGACGTGGTTTTGTTTTGTTTTGTTTTTTTTTTTTTTTTTTTTTTTTTTGACAAGAAAAATCTCATGATGTCCTTTATTAACGTCTTCAATTTGCTCTTGCTAAGAGGACCTACAAGTTGACCCCAATTCTCAGGCTGCTTATGAATGGTCTGAATTCAAGTCTAAATGTATATAAGCTTGGAAAAGCATTGTTTCAGACAAATTCTCCTTGAAGGTCTCATTCAAAGACTTGCAATTCCATATTATTTTAGTGAGTGTAGATTAGTCATTTGGCCTTAAAACTACGTTACTAGCTTAGTGTGGTGGAGTGTGCCTTAGTTCCACAGACTACGTGAACTGAGGCTGAAGGATTGCTTCGGCTTAGGAGTTTGAGACCAATATGGGCAATACAGTGAGACCCTGTCTGAAACAACAAACAATTAAAACTATACCACTGTGACCTTAAGCACCTTAGTTCCCTGCTAATGGCATGGATTGGGGAAACATTTATGAAATAAACGCTACTACATTGTGGCTCATCTTATCCTAGTGGAATTCTAACTGTCTTTCTGCTAACTTTTTCATCGCCATTGCTAACATGAATGCTTTGTGCCTCAGAAATCTGGCGTACCTTCTAGATAGATCCTGCTGGATATGTAGAATCTATTCATTCATTCATTCATTCATTCTGAAACTATTTAATGAATTATACATTTAGATACACCGAATACTGCTTTATTCCACTGGTTTTAAAACCCAGCGGAAAGTCTGGAAATGAACAGAATTCCACGCTTATTTTTATTTTACTAGAATATGCTTTGGATTTTTAATTAGCACAGAAAAGCTGGGGTTGGCTATGATAAGAAACCACTAATTTTTTAAAAAAAATTAGTTCAAGTTCCCATTTCAAATGAGTTAGCACTAACAACATAGCAATACTGCACTTGGATTGTTTGGCATGGATCTTCTAGCATACTCTTTTACTGCCTAGTTCCCATGGAATCTCAGTCAGGGGCCTCATTTATGTGTCTAGCTTTGAGTTTCAAAAAATGCCAAGGATTGGTGTGGTTTTAAATAGGAAGAATGCATAATTTTTTGTCCCAATTGGGTCAATTATCAGACACTATGGGGTGCTATTAATACATATTTTGGGTTAAGAGGTGTAAGTGGGACTCTCTAAGGCAAACAGGGTCCTGTGGCCACCTGATACGTAGGAAGGGACTGAAGTGAGAGTCAGGAGTGGTCACACACTGGCTGTCTATATGCAAGTCGTTTCCGTTTATAGCTATATTCAAATGGAAAGCAAACGGTCACTTGGAATAAACCCCATTGTCCCCTCAACTTCTACTACTCTCTGATTACAAGGAAACAGTCATGTGGCATTTTTTTGCAGCATCTACAGACCAAGAGACAGTTGTCTGGACAAGCATATGAATCCTCCTTCCTCCCACTTTCAAATTTCCTGGTTACAAACGTGTAAATCATATTTAAAATAAATCATCACTTGCTTGCTTCTAGCTTGGCAAAGCTTGCTTACTCACTACCTAAATGTGTTGAGAATTCTGCATATCCATCTGGGTCCAGTCGAGAGCAGGGTCCAGATCAATCATTCGTGTCTGCTGGTGTTGTGGGGACAACAGAGGGAAGCAGGGAGAAAGAGCGGAGCTGCAGTGTGTGCCAGATGGGGCTGGGCTTATGGTTCTGAATAACAAAACAGAAATCTTATATTTACGGTAATTCCACTGTGTTCAGAGCTAGCACTGGGTCATTCTCCCTTGGGAAGAAGTTCAGAGGTGTGCTGAGTCAGACGGTAACTCGGTAGTTTTCTTCTAACTCTCAATGTCTCTCCTTGGCACTTGAGAAACAGAAGAGAAGCTCCTCAACCCTTGCTGTATGGTAACATCAGCAGGGACTCTGGGACTGGATTCCAGCTGGCAGGACTTTGGCCCTGCTCTCGCCATGCTTTGGGTCAAAGGGTACGAGGTGCAGCTGGGACAGAGAACCCCTAACACAGAGACTACAGTGGATACCCAGGCCTCAGTCCTGTCCTTTATTGACCTTGGCTAGGCGACTTCCATCTCAGGACAGAATTTAACATGGGCTCCTCGGTACCTCTAACTTAAATTTCAGTGATTGAAGAAATGAGGAGGGCAAGAATCTCATGCTGTGCTAACACCGACAACATAAACGTTGACTGTTGTCAACAACAACAGTCCACAGTAAATGACCAGAAAACACATGCACACCACTCTTCCACGAGCAAACAGCCACAGTCATCTTGAAAGAGGCAGCAAATAATTCTACAAGGTAACTGCTAGACCCTTTTGTCCCAGTTGTTCCCTAACAATTCTCTGAGCACTAAACATCCACGGACAAAATTTATTACTCCTTGGATCTCCTTTTCATTGCTTCCATTTCTCTTTTTAGCAGATCTTTTCACATTCTTACTACCAGTAACCCAACAGCTTACCTGAGTGACAGCAACATTGGTTCCATCGGTGACTTCCACGCTCATGTTGTAGACCGACCTTTGCTCTGCATCCAGAGGTTTTGCAATGACAATTGTCCCAACACCCTTCTCTGCATCAAAAGAGCTGTCAAAATTCCCCCCTGATGATTTCACAGAAACAACATGAAATTAGCACATCTGAGAAGGTATTAAGTGTCTGGAGGCATATATCTTTACAGGGTGTTTTTATGTAAATACATTTTCTGGCAGGCATTTCTATAACTCAATTTCATAAATCATAATGGGACCTTACTATTTCTAACTTAATTAGTATTTCAAAAGCCATACTCTATAAGCATAACAAAGGACCCCCAAACCAATGAATTGTAAATAAAAACGTCAGCATTAATGTAAGACTCCATAAAACACTGAGAAAGCTAACAGCCCTTCAACCCCTCTTAGCTACCATGCTGCAAACCTCAAAAACTCTTTAACTCTTTCTCCAGTAGAATATATTCTCAGTAAAAAAAACTATTCCAACTACAATGAACACAAATGAGTTGATACTTTCAGGTCTATTCTAGGATTGTTGGTAAACATTTGACTGGTAGGATTCAGAGTCCCTCAATTAAATGTCAGAAATAACTTTATGAATAGAGCAAGATGAGAAAATTTTTAAGAAATGAATTTCATATGAAAAAGAGTCCCTCTGAACATTGGGACATTCAGAGAAATGTTTTTGGCATCTTGGCAGTATAAATTAATTTCTACCATGTTCTGTTGGTTTCTCAGAAACAACATGAAATCAAAAAATCAGAGGGGTATCACATGGATATTATATTGCTGATATAACACTAGTGTACTTATAAGGCAATTTACAAAGGTTTAGTAAAAAATTGTCTTTTGTCCTTTTGTCTTGAAAGACATACTTAAGATGGTTAGAATTGGGATCATTTTATCTCTGAACAGAAGTGTCACTTACAAACGTCCCCAAATTAGAGACCTTTTTAAGGAAGAGAAAGGAGAGCTGTCTAAGTGTTGGAACAATTTTAATTAAATGTCAGTGTATGTTCACCAGTGCTATTTATTTTTGTCGGGAATTGCATGTGTGAAATACTTTTGATTTCAGATGGTAATTTTATTTAACTTTAGTATGTAGGGCAATGCATTTATTGAATTTCATATTTTAGAAAAAAGAAGCTTGGCTTTTTTTTACTTCCTACAGTCTTGGGATTTTATTTTTCTGGTCATTTAACAACACATTTTCATGATATTACAATATTAAGTAGGCAGATGAGTGAAGGGGGTAAAGAGTCATACCTGAATTACTGAAATTTGTGCTACAGTGAAAAATAAACAATACGGTTTTCTTTCTAAAAATGCAGGCATGTATAGTCTAAGTACCAACTGCTTGCAGCTACCATGTTCACATAGGATTCTTTAATTACTGGAGAGAATATAATTGCCTTTGACATTTAATTAAATCTGTAGAGATACAGGGGTACCAGAGAGTTGCTTAGAGATGATATATGTTCCCAAAAGTTTCATCTAGAAGAATCATCTTCCAATTACTGTCGTTAGTTGATTTACCGAGAAGCACTAGAGGCTAACTCCAGAGAAGAGTTTTGAGGATTTGGAAGAGGGGGTTCCTAGCCTGAGAGGAGAAGCGGGTCTTAGCGTGTGACTTCTTGTTGAAGGTAAGGCTTTCTTGATTCGCTCATGGAATAACACAGACAGCTGATCTGGGTGATGGGCAGCACCAGTCATCTTAAGTAGCAGGGCTGATCATTTACCTCCAAGAAGTAAATGCTGGGGGAAAACACAAAACAAAACTAACACCTTGCCATGGAAACCCTCAAGGAAAGGTAATAACAACCTCCAAAGCCATGAGAGAAAGACAAGGCTACAGCCCCTCAAGCTCCTTCTGGAGGATATTAACTCCTGGTCTCAGTCACAGCTCAGTTAACAGTAGAGGGTCTGCCCCCACCTCTGGGGCTGTTCACTTTCCTAAAGATGAAGACTGAGAGTTTTGTCTAAACTGCGGTTGTTTTGGAGGAATAGTGGTCATACTCCTGTGCCCGCTATTTAGGAGAGTCACACATTGGAGAGTCAAAAGAAGAGAATTGTGCAAATTATTTCTCATCCGGAGGATGAATGAAAATGGAGCTGAAAGGCAAGAAGAACAAAGGAGTCCAGTTTCCGTTCTTGCTCTCACTGACTGTGGCTCTTCAGAGTCTGTGCAAAACACACTCTCACCCTACCTGCGTAGGGGTATAACATTTGAGTATTTATGTGTTTTTATGTAGACTATATGTGATTTCATAATTTCTGCTCTTGTTAATATTTTGGCAACTTTTGCAAGTTTGTTTTTATAATTCTCTCGTCTCTTCTTTGCACACATATGCCATGTCTGAATTTGTTTCTTTCATTGGTTTCTGCAGTTTAAATACTCCTGATGACATACGTTTGATGCCATAGAAGAGACAGATCATTAGCATCCTTGGTATGTTTTCCCATCCACCAATGTGGCCAGCATGCTATAATACTCATTTCTAGGACATTTGCTCCTAATTAAGCCAAGATTTCATTTAAATCAAGATCTTCCCAAGTTTCCAAATGAATTTCTGACAAGGGACCTAGAATCTAGACCAGCAGTTCACCACCAACCTGCACACAATTTAATAACCTACACTTAAGCAACCTATTTCCTAAGCGACTCCAGGCCTTTCCCCCAGGTCTTGTTTTTCCAAGCTCCATTTTAGCCTGAAAGGTGATTTCAATTTTGTGAGAAAACAAGTCCAAATCATCTGGGGTGAGGCCATTAATCAATACGAGGAGTCCGTCTTCACTAGCAGCATTCCGTTTAGGTAAGATGTGCTTCCTCAGAGCCAGTAACAGAACATGCAAAGCCAGAGTGTGCTGGGTGCAGCAGCATGAGGCCAAAGAAAAAGTGGGCAGAAAAGGACACTGCAGAGCTGGCCCGAGGCCCAGCCAAGTGGGGTTCAGAAATGTCACAGCCTGTGCGTTGCTGCAGGGGTGTGCGGCAGAGGTAGTTAAAAGCGAGGTGGTGAACAGCCCACATGACAATAATTCACTTTAGGGACATTTCCCTTGAGCCATTGTTGATCAAGGCAGGTGTCATGGAGTAAAGACAGAGCTGAAGAGGCATACTGAATTTCTGTTATAATATTCTAAAATTTGATGTATTAAGGAGGGACCCTGGAAAGACTCTAGAAATGGGACATGGATCAAAACACTTGGAGCCAGCATCTACCGCTCATTTAGCTGGGGTATAACTGAACTGCGCTCTTTTGTAAAGGTGGGTATCCCATTTGAGGTTTGAGATTTATGGATTACATCATCTCTCCATCTCAAAAGGTAAGGCACACCAGACAGAGGGAAAAGTGCCTGCCGGTGCCATCTCTGCACAAAGAGACCCAGTGATTAAAAAGGGCTCAGTTTCCAGGTTCTCCCTCTAGAAAATAACTCCGCTCTTGCACGTGTAATTATAAAAATACCAACCCAAATCTAGTAGTCACCCAGGGGGAGGTGTGACTGAGGAGCTTCCAAAATCCTGAGCAACTGCATCTCAATGAATGGAGGGAGCCGTGCACAAGCTGTTCGTTCAAGTTCAGCATGTACACCCGACTGAAGGAGAGACAGTCCGTGCCAGTTACGGTGTGATTATGAATACATTTCTGCCTTGGAATGAAGCGAGCGCACAGCAGGCTGATCTTTAAATGGCGGGCTGGAGCTGAGGGCAGGAAAAAGTGGCAGGAAGAGGGAAAGAGACCTAGAATTTACTCCAAGGTTCCTTTTCTTAAAATAATGAGTATGTGAAGTATTTTTAGACTTTTATTATTTTGCTAAAATTTCCTCAGATATGATTCCATAAATGACACTGTTGCTATGGAGAAAATAGAGTCCTGTTTGTGATGAAGTTGGAGCAAGAAGGTAGAATGGGAGAGATGAAGTGTTTGATGTCCACTGACTAGCTGCACAGAGTTTACCCCGACGGAGGAGCAGATGAGTTAGAAGTAGATGTGGCTGCCTGGTTAGGGTGGACCTCGGGGTGCCCAAGCTCTGAGGTGTGTCTAACCTCATGTGGCGGAAGACAGCTATGATTATCAACAAGGCCATGACTGGTCTTTTCTAACAAGGTTTTTCAATGAGGACAAGGGCTTGCTTTATCTTGATGAAGTCTAGTTTATCAGTTCATGTTGTTAATATTTTTTTTTATTCTTTACTTTCTTTGGGGGGGCTGCCACCCAGCTCCAAAATAAATCACAGGTACAAAAAATTAGAGACTTATTTAAAACTCAAAATTTCTTTTCTTTCTTTTTTTAACATTTAGTAGAGTAATTGTATTTTTCAAGCATGAACTGGAGGATTATATTATGTGTCAATTTCACAAGGTTGGCCACACCTGGCTGAGGATGAAGCTACTACCAGCGCTGTGGGGAAGAGTGGCTCTTCTTCCTGACCCAAACCTGCATCATCTGTTACTGCGCAAGAGACAAGGCTACAAAAGGACAGGTGTAACTTGAGACTGCAACAGCCAAGGATTCCAAGTCACAGAGATCTACATCCCACTGAGGAAACAAGCTAGCCTTCGTCTATCAACACAGAAGGATAGTTGAGAGGCCAGCACAGAGGGCCGGCCCTCAGAGATTCCTGTTAATATTGGCTTTCTCCTTCCTGACATTGGGTGAGGCAAATCAGGTGATTCATGTGCTATCTGTATGCAAGGTAAAGCGTCTATTTGATTCAGGTAAAAGCCAAAAACTGGAAATCAGCATGCCTCAATTCTTAGTGCAGAGTTGCTAATGATGGCGGCCTTTACAATTCAAATATTTGCCATCAGGATGAGATTCTGGGGCGAGCTGAGAACCAGATTGTCTGCACATTGGAGGGTATGTAAATTAAGGGATGGCTGAGGGGAAGTCAGAGCCTCCTGAGAAGTGTGAAGATACATGACAAAGCCACAAAGGATTGTGGGTTATTTTTGTTCCCTTCATTTTCTTTCCCTCTTAACAAGGAGAGGGAGCATGCTGTGTGTTGGGCTGTTCCAATCCACAACAGCTGAACTTTATTATGTTTCCTTTTAATTGCAGCTCTCTTAGCTTGGTTATAAGTAGGGCTTGTTTCTGAGAGCTGAGGAGAGTCTCTCGCTACAGAGAAAGCTGTCTCTTTGGAGTCAAGAGAATGCAAGTGTCTAGGCGTGGGAACAAAGTGCTGCTCCCATGGAGTTTCTGTGACTTGGGGATCCGGTGGGAGGCAAGGAAACTCATGGAAGTCTGGAAATGTGCAAGTGAAAGCAGGCTGTCAAGGGGAAGTGGAGACTAAAGCATTTTTGTCGTTTGACTGAATGAGGATTCACCGCACTGAGCAGTTTAAAGCGGTACATGCCAGATCAGGATGGTGTTTCCTGGGCCCTTTAGTGTGTTCTTCGTGGGCATCTGGATGCCCTAGGTCTGTGGTGGAAACACCAGTTGGCGTATTCTTCACAAGTGTACTTGTGCAAAACCTGTTGGGACCTGAGGCTTCATTTCAGATCCACGTGGACCTCGCCTATCCCATGCTTAGTCTCTGTATTTCTGCACAGGTCGTGGGTAGCTTTAAGTACTAAGGGGCATTGCCCATTCTTGGTCCCATCTGTGCCAGTCTGATCAAAGGCGGTGCTTAGGCAAGGAGGAAGGGAAAGCTCACAAAGGGAAAATGTGCAAGAATATTTGACAGTAAGGATGAAACACCTGAAGATGATAAAGCAAATGAAGGGCTTTAAAAGAAGGAAGAGCGTGTCAGCGCACTGGGTAAAATATGACTCTGGCAGACGAGCCGCGTTTTCAGAAAGATTTGGTAGAGGACAGCGTCTCCACTGAAAGCCGCCAGCACCTGGGGAAAGGACCTGACGTCCTACAGTGAAGGAAAATGTTGGCATCTCAAGACACTGTTGGCGGGACGTGAGGATGGAAATAAAATCATGATCTGTTTGGGCAGAAGGCCCAGTAAGTTCAATTTGTAGAAGAAACTTGACAAACTGTTACCAGATTTACAGAGAAATATCTGTGATGGAGAAGTGTGCAGAATCCCAGTCCTGGGATTCTTCACTGATAAAACCATTCTTACTCATGCGGTAGAATGGATGAGGAGGTAATCTATGGAAGAGAACAGTGCTTAGAAACACAAAGAGACACGAAAGCTAACGCCATACTTTGCATATCATTTCTGGATTATATTTGGATGCCAGGAAGTATGTTCTCTATAAACTCCTCTTTCTCCTTGGACTAGTGAGGATATTGTGAGTGGTGTACAATGGAATGTCACAGTGACCTTGGGCAGGGCCAGGAGTCCCCAGTAGGGTTAGCATGGCCGCTGGAGGCATCACCAACAGTCTCTGTACTCTTCACTAACACGAGGGTACAGAATGGCGATGGGATAAACATAACTGGAAACATACAGTTGCACTGATAACATAATACTGAAAGCCTGTGCATGCTAACCTGCGTACTTGTGGCGATCCTGAAGAACTGCATACTGGCCCGAGTAATCGATGCAGGTGATTGGCCACACTGAACATCTGAGAAAGGAATGCTGGTGACATTTACCATTTATGGGCAGCCTGAGGTATGTGGGGTAGAGGTCGGATGCTCACGCAAGGGACAGGAAGCACTGTTATCCAAGAAGAAATGCTTGCAAACTGAGTTGGTGAAGGAATGGGCAAAGGTGTCTAGGCAGACAAAAGACAACTCCCAGGGGGACATGTGCAATGCTTCCTTGCATCAAGAAAGAAGAAACTATAACATACAGTAGCTGGACAAGCAGAAAACTGCTGAGATGGTGGTAAGACACTTCTCATGGGGCCAGAAGATGTTCCATCTCAAACATGTCGGCAGAGATGAAGAAGGAATTGAAAGGATGGTCATATGAAAAAAATGATGAGATTGATGTCAATTGAGTAAAACAAAGATACACTATGTTTCGCAGAATAAGATGCAGAAGGCAAGCCCTTATTTGTTGGAAGTTCAGGGGACTCTTTGAGGTTTGACCCGGACACAGAACATTCTTTTACTATGCTTCATTAAACCAGATGTGGAACCTCCTAAATGCCTTCCCCAGACCCAGCTGTTCTGGAGGAGTAGCTGGTTCCTACCTATCCTGGCCAGACATTATGACTGGCTACTCCACTGCTCACAGAGAATCGTGGGAAGCGAGCTCTGGCTCAGCCCTGCTCAGACCCTGGCAGGCACACTCGCCCTTTCGCTGACAACAGCCTGTTTCATTTCCCCGTCCTGCACACGTTTCCTCTCCAGTGCTCTCCCTGCAGGTCTGTGGAAAAGCTGTTTTGCCCTTTTCCTTTTGCAGCCTGGCGTGCTTGCTTGCTTTCTTTCAAGGAATTTAAAGGTTGGCTCCCAAGGACTGCCCTGCCCGCCTCGTTCCATCTGCTTTCTCTATTCAGGGTGAGTGGAGGCTTACTGGCTACACATGCACATCTAGGTTCTGCTTCCTGCCTCTTGTGGACAGCAGCCAGGGGACTCTCCTGTGGGGTTTTTAGTCTGAACGCCACTACTGCTGAAAAATAGAGGGGCGGGAATACATTTTCATTTATTTTCAATTGGAAAATTCCCAGTTAAATAAACTAACCTACAAAAAGATAAAAACAAAACAACAAAAAGCCCACATACCTCAAAAGCAATGGAAGAAAATCAAAACAATCCTCCCCAAACCCCAAACCCATTTAATCTCAAACAAAGAAGTCATTGGATACGGGTAATGAGATAGCTGTTAGAGGCATGTATGAAATCTGTGGGGCTGCATTTCAGTCTGTCACAGGCAGTTATGAAAGATGTAATTCAATTTGTTTAAAAAAAACGTAAAAGGCAGATTGGATAGCTGTATTTTAGCAAATGTGTTTGCACTAAGGGTACCTTCTGTTGAACAGTTCTGCCCACAAGCTGTCTGTAGAATATAGAACATCTCTCGAGCATGCTTGCCACCTTGAAGCAGGGCAGTCGGGAGCAGAAAAAAAAAAGAACAGAATGCAGAAAAAAAGGTGAAGAAAAAGAGAGAAATGAAGGACAGCAAGTCTAGTACCATCAATACATTTAGAATGAGATTAGCCAAGTGTGACAATAGAATTAAAATGACACACAGAAAGACATTAAGTTCGCAGTAACTAACATACACTGTGGGAAATCCAGCCAGAGAGCACTTTCCGTTCAGCTGAGCTACAGAGTCGGAACGAAAGCACAGGTCGCTTATTCATTTTACTGGCTCTTTTGCATCTCAGCACTACTTTTAACTTTAGGCGTCATTGCTAGGCTTTGATTTTTTCTTTTGCCTTTTAAATTATTTTAAACTGTATTAATTTATTTGTTTGGCTAGTTCTTTCAAACAGTGAAGTTCATTTCTTGATATGCTCCAGAGACTTCGACTTACCAATGATGTCGAACCACAGAGGGGTATTGGCTGGTTGCACAGACACCACCCCTACAATCTCTGTCACTCTGTCACTTTCCATGACTGTGAAGTTGTAAAATGGTTCATCGAAGGTCAGCGGGATAGGTGAGGGTGGGGGCTTCTTAATCCATTCAATATGGAGGCGAGCCGTGGAGGATTTCTGGGGCCGCCCATTGTCCACAGCCTTGATCTACTCACACACGGAGGGAACACAGAAAGGTGGCTTAGCGCTCGTGTCTGTGGGAGTTTAAATCCTTCACCAACACAGTATGGAGCTAAAAGACCATTTTCTGCAGTGTCACGAGAAGAGTGGGATCCTGTTGAGAGTGAACTCTGGAATGGGAGCAGATGGTCTGTTTGGGAACAGGACCCACACTACGTTTGCCAGAAGCCAACTTTTGAGAAATAAAACCATGAAAAATAAATGTTATACTTACAGTTCACAGTATTTCAGGGCCAAGAGTCATAGTTTACGTGAGTAAAGATCTCTAATTTGATTCATCACAGCATGACTCTGACGTTACCACTATTGAGAGCTGATGGGAACTGAAGTACATGGGAGTCCCTATTTGTGTGGTAGCATGTATGAACATGTGCATACACTTGTGATCATGTACATGTAAACATATGGATGTTTGACTGTATGTAAGTATATCAGATGTGTGCACATGTATACATGCATATGAGTATAATTTTGTGCATAGGTACTGAGTGTGCATGCTTGAGTCTGTGCATTCATACATGAATATGTGTAAGTACATTCTATATGTGCATGCATATGTGTTTATGCATGTGTGATGTACGTGTGTGAGCATGGGCATGAGTGTTTACAGCATGTGAGAATATGTATGTACATGTGTGGGAATATGTGTGCAAATGTGTATGTATTTACATGACATATGCATGTGAATGTATGTATGTTTGTGTCCCTGTGTGTGCGCATATGATGCCTCTCTGTGTGTGTATCACAGCCTCTTCTGCTTTTCTCTAGATACATACTGTCCTTTATCTACAACACCTTGAGAATGATTTAGGAACCAAGATTTGTGGTTGGGAGTAGAGGCGGTGGAATTGGAGAAGGTTTGCCGATAAGATCCATCAAAGGAAACTCATCATTTAGGACATCACCCAGCAAGGTAAGAGTTCTCGCCTGCAACTGGCTCCCAGAAAACAGCCTTTCACAGCTACTTCTGTGCTCTCCACATGAGAGATTTGCTGATCAAAGGAGTGGACATGGATAAGAGGGCTCGCCCTACCCCACTGACGCTCTGGAACTGAACCTTACCGTTAGGATGTCATAGCTTCCTGCCGTGAATTGCTTTCTGGAGGAGACCATGCCAGTTTTGGGGTCAATAAAGAATTTTCCATCATCATTCCCATCCACAATACTGTAGGAGATTTCTGCATTGGGACCTTCATCGCGGTCAAACGCAAAAGCCCTGTAAATGGGTTCTCCTCTCTTCTTGCGGTCACGTTCTGGAAGCTTGATCTGGTAGACCTTCTCCGGGAACTGGGGCTTGTTGTCATTTTCGTCCAGAACCTGAACGACCACCCAGATCGCTGACTGTTTTGGAGAAGAGCCACCATCTGTCACGGTCACCTGAGTTTGGAAAGGGAAAGATAATGCAATCAGGAAATATGCATATTGTCATCTACTTGTCCCTGCTCATCCCACACATGTCCCATTTATGCACCATCTCAGTTCTTCTGAGTACTATTATTTATATAGAATAGGCAAATTTCTCATAGTTAGCGCATAAGAGAGTGAATGCCTCCAAACCAGCAACAAAAGTCATTGCTGGAGGGACAGTGGCAAAGCGGAACAGTTTGTAGTTGGTTTCTGCTGCTGAGCCACATGCCATGTACTAGTGACTTTTAGAGGCAGAATTATTTGAGTGTGGAGCCTGGGGGAAGAGGCTAATCCACTCTCTGAGGTCTCCCAGATAAGCACTAATAACCTAGTCAGTTCACAAAGTCCCTCTTTGTGATGCCACCCCCTGGGATGGTCATTTCTACATAGGAATTCAGTGGGGGCATCGCAAAGGAGAGGACCACAGCAAGGGTTTACTGTTGAGTACAGCAGAGAAGAAGACTTTGCAAACTTCAGACTACATAAACTAGGTGAATATAAAATACGCCTTCCCAATAGACACAAAACACATTATATAATCATCATTACACATTGACCCATGAGGGCTTCATCAAATCCACAGACAAAGCTTTTACCATCCAAGCTCTGCTCTTCTCTTTTTTTCCCCATCCTGCTGTGAGCTGAATTGTTTTCCCCTTGAAGCTCAGGTGCTGAAGCCCTGCTCCTACTTGGGCCTGTTATGCAAATGAGGTCTTCAAGGAAAGGGGTTAAAAGGTTGAATGAGATCATAAGGGAGAGTCCTGACCTAACTGGGTTCTTTATTAAAGATGATGTCTGATGTCGCACTTCTCTCTGCTGTGTAAGTGCGCAGTAAGAAGGTACAAACCAAGAAGAGCCCTTCACCAGAAATAAAACCCTGCCGGACCCTGACCAGGGACTTCCGAGTCTCCTTATTATCCTCTTAGTGTTTGTCTCATTCTCAAATTCTGGTTCCCAGCATAACAACATTCGCAGATGGGGCTAGTCATGGATGGGATTAGTGTCCTTAAAAAAGAGGTTAAGAAAGCTTGCTCATCCACTTCTGCCACCCTAAAACACATCCAGAAAGTTCCATACGTGAGGAAGGGTGCCCAGCACATGGCTATTCACGAGCTCTGTTGGTGTGATCAGTTTACAAAGGAAAACACCTTAGAGTGGAAATTTGTGAACAAAAGATGTGCCCACTTAGAGCTGCAGAGCCTGGGAAGTTCACAGTCAAGGTCCCAGGAGAGTCTGTCTGTGAAGGCCTCCCTAGAGAAAGAGCGTTCTAGATGTGCCTCTGATGACAGACGGGTACAGACAAGCCCCACCTGCCTTTTTAAAATAACGACACTAATTCTATTATGATCTAACCATACTTAATGGTCCTGCCTGCCGATACGGTTGTGCTGGGCATTAAGAGTTTGAGAAGACAAACATTCAGACAAGAGCAGGGAGAGCAGGGAGTCCAGCTTCCTGCTCTTACTTCTGGGGAAGGCTCCTCCTGGCTTGCAGACCCAGCTTCCTGCCTTCTGCTCAGAGGTATCTGGTGTCTCTTCTTTATATTGTTATGGAGCAACAAGAAGAGCATGAAATAATTGGTTTGTGCTCTAATGATCCATAATTTATAATTCACATAGCATATTTTAAATAAACTTAACAGTTACTACAACATAACGGAAATAATGGGGGGGATCAAAATTATTGGAAAACAGATTAAAGTTTCTTTTTCAAATAGAATTGTAATGTAGTTTAGCTTCTCTTATGAGCTGCCTGGTAGGGTAGCCTTAATAGATTCAAGATAGATTTCTATCAGAGTTCTTGCTTTTGTTGAAAAAAAAAATGAATCAATGCAGTTTTCTTCCAGTGTTATGTTCTCTGTTGGCTTCCTGGGCTTTGTGCAAGTACCACTGAGGCCAGATGTGTACCCAGGCTGGCTGTGGGCTCCTGGGTCTGTGAGTCCTGAAAAGACAGGCTTTGTCCTGCTCAGTGCTCAGATTCTACTCCAGGAGAACTGTGTTGGCCCAGATTGATTTCTTGGCTGCTCAGGGGCTCTGCCTCTTCCCTGCCCAAGCAGTTCTTTTCCAAGTCAAGGCAACTCTAGCTCTTGCAGTTTTCACTGTGCCTCAACCTCCTCTTACCTGACTGTCAGTATGTACCCTGCAGAGGGCTCTGAGGCCAGGTAGCTGAGGAAAGAGCCCCTTCTCACTGGAATAGCCCACCAATTAGCTAACAGCTCACATACGGAGAATGCAAACTTCCAAGTGCAGGCCCTTTCAGTGTGTCGAAGCACACTGACTATACCAGCTCAGAAACATGCTCTCAAGTGCACCAAGCGGGAAGTGGAGGAAGGTCCATTGCCCCCGTGACATCCCCTTCCCACATGATCTTACCTCCTCACCCACAAATTCAACTGCTACCTCTTTACTGGAATTCTCTAGTGTGTATCTATCATCCCCATTTGCCAAAATACTGTAGCCTATTACTAGAAATTCATATTAGACCACTTGTATTTACCTCCAAAACATCAGAAATAAACAATATGACTCCAAACTTCTTTCTTTTATATACATGTTCTCAGTGACACTGGGATCTTGGGAGTATACTCAGAAACTCCCTTTGTCTAAACTCCACATCAAATCAAACGTGGTCCCTTATGAGCTACTTCCAGGCCAAGCTCTGCCGCTACACTCTCCCAGGGCGGGTCTCCCTTGGTAGATTACTGGAGCCTCCTAATGTCTGAGGAGTCAGACTTTGCCTTTATTGTGGAATGCCAGTTCTTTTTTAAAGGGGTGACCATGCCGCTGACCTGTGGTGAAACACTGCAGAGCTCCCTAGAGGACAAGGACCTGGACTGTCCTCACAGACTGTACTCACTGTGAGGACAGTCAAGTTTAGGGACCAAGAGCTTGGTTAACATCCCCATTCTGTTAATATATCTTTGCCCAATGCTCCTGTCATTACACCTGACTTGGTTTAGGGAGCCATTCCTCTTCTTCAGACCTGTGGGTGTGTCCTTTGACTGTCCTGGCGCTGTCACCAACCCACTGTATGCACAGAGCCAGAACACAGTTATCACTCTGCACCGCAAGTCTGTCCACAAGCTGGCCTGCACTCAGTCCTCCCGGCTGTGACTACCTTGGGGTCAAGGGCAGCTTATTGACAGCACCATGCTCTGGCCCCCAATTTAGATCAAAATAACAACTAACTGTTGTCAAAACTAGGTTACATGCATGCATCTTTACAACAAGCGGAAAGAACATTCAGACATGGAGGCATCTCAGAGACCAAACAATTTTTCCACCTGCTTTGTGGTATGAACCATGGATGAACTGTGCACTCTGGAGTTTGTTCTCATACTGCAACTCTGAAAGCACGGCCAGCTCAGGACCTAGGGAAATGCCTTTCTGCCAGTCTCCACATAATGCTTCCCCTGTGGGTATTTGTCTGCATCTGCTGAGATGACTGAGTCGTGTGTTCACCTCTTGACACACTGTGAGCTACTAGAGGCTGGGACTTAAACCTCCTCTTCAACTCTCCCGGAGCCTAGGCTTCTCTTAGTGCTTGCTGCAGTATGTTACCAACCTTAGCTTCAATTCTCATGACTGCTTCTCTAAATGCCCTCCTCTACATTGCTATGTTCCTTCCTGGAGTGTGAGGCACCAATGACTCACAGCCTCAGACCTTATTACTCCAAGCTGCCTATTCTGTTTGGATGTAGAGTGTCACCACAAAGAGCCCATTGGGTTGCGTTCTTAAGGCTCTAGATAATGACACTAGATGAAGAGGTTCTGGAAGCTTTAGGCATTTGGAGATTGCTGGTGGAAGTTGATCATGATGGGTATGTTCTTGGGGGCTATACCTTGTTTCTCACTCCCCTCCTTTCCTCTTTTTGCTTCATGTCTGCCATGGTGTGAGCAACTTCATCCACATGTTCCTACTGCCATGATCTGTCTGCTATGGTGTGAAAAACTTCATCCACACATTCCCACTGCTTTGATCTGTCTGCCATGGTGTGATCAACTTCATCCACACATTCCCACTGCTATGATTTGTCTGCCATGGTGTGAGCAACTTCATCCACATGTTCCCACTGCTGTGATCTGTCTGCCACAATGTGAGCAACTTTATCTACATGTTCTCACTGCTATGACTTCAGTTTGTTTGCTTATTGTGTGTTACCATAGGTTCAGAATTGACAAGGCCAAGAATTATGGACTAACATGTCTAAAACCACAACCCAGAATGAATTCTTCCTTTCATAAGCTGTATCTCTCGGGCATTTCATCATAGCAGCAACAAGTCTAACTATTACAGTGTCCTAGGCTCAGCCCACCTACTGGACTTTGCCAATATGGAAAGAGCAATTGCATTGGAGATCAAAGCAAAACCCACTGCGACAAATCCCCTCCAGCTTCTCCTCTGTGTCCTTTCCCATGCCAGGCGCCACCATGCTCGGGCACAATCCATGTGGAGGTGCCCCTGCTCTGCTGTGGCCTGACAAATAAACACTGCTATTCTAACCTAGGTTTTCTGATCTTCTCTGTAGATCAATAATCAGTAGCTCCAGCCATTAATCAGAAGCTTGAAAGATTCATTCTTGTGGGCCTACAGCTAACGCCTAAGAAAGGGGACACAGAACAGTCAGTGCCGCTGAGAAGACAGTGAGGTCAAGTCCATTTCATTTTTCTTTGAGGTCCTTGTGGTCTGTGAGTGCCAAACAGATGCAGAGGTAGAGACAGAGGCAGAATGCACCGGGGCCCACTGGATTCAGGCGACACAATGACAAAAGAAGCAAGTTTTCACAACTATTTCTGGATGATAAAAGAACTTTAGAGGACCACAAAGATGTGGACGTTAAGAAATTTGGGTGACACCAGCCAGGGAGAGGCTAGAGCTGCTTTCACCAGACTTCCCTGATATTTATTGTAGTTGTCATTCCCTGTCCCATAGAGCATGGAAATATAACTTCCTGGAAGCCGAGACCCCGAGACTTGTCTAGTGCCTCGTCCAGTGATCACGAGAATATCTGAGAACATATTTACTCTATCTGAGCTGGAGAATTCAAATTCGACATTCCTTCCTACTGTCAACTGATCATAACCAGCTATTCCAAGGCCAATCTATTTAATATTTCAAACCCTTGTTTGAGGAGTCCATAGGAGCCTACATGTTCTATGTTTGCCCTTGACACTGTAACATGTTCTTACTTTTTGGTTTTGTTTTATGAGCTTATTTGTTACATTTCTTTACAAGATATTTGTTAAATTATGAGACCCAGAAAGCATGATTCTAATCTATTCTGTTCAAGGATATTTCCTGCCATACAGAACAGTACTATGAAGGTCAGTTTTCATTGTCAACTTGACCCAACCTAGAATCACCTAGGATGACAGCCTCGATAAGGAACCATCTAGATCAGGCAGGGCTTTGGTCATGTCTTGAGTATTGTCTTGATTGTCAATTGATGCAGGAAGACGCAGCCCACTGAGGGCAGCACTATTCCCTAGACACAGGTCCTAAACAGTATCAGAGAAGAGGAAGCAAGTCAACAAGCTTGTCTGCATCATTTCTTTCTGCTCTCGGCTGTAGGCATGTTGTACTAAGTTCCTGCTACCGGAACTTCTTTGTTACGATGGAATATGAGCTGCAATTGTAGTCTAAAATAAACTTTTTTTCAGAGCATTTTATCACAGTGACAGAAATGAAACTCAAATAAATGCCTATAATATAGTATTTAATAAATTTGTGTGGAATAAATGAAAGTTATATATCCAGGGGCTAGTAAGACAGCTCAGCAGTTAAGAGCATTGGCTGCTCTTCCAGAGGTCCTGTTTTCAATTCCCAGCAACCACATGGTGGCTCACAACCATCTGTAATGAGATCTGGCGCCCTCTTCTGGCACACAAGTATACATAATAAATAAATCTTAAAAAAAAAGATCAGGCTTCAGGCAAGCCTTAAGGCATTTTCTTAATTAAAAAAGAAAAAGAAAAAAGAAAGAAAGAAAGAAAGAAAGAAAGAAAGAAAGAAAGAGATATTCAGTACTCTCCATGCAAAAACTTGGGTTGAAACAAATTGGAGGATAAGCTGAGCAACCAGCATCCCAAGAGAGAACCAAACTTCCAGCATCAATTTTTAACACACACACTTGCACGCACGCACACACATCCCCATGTCCTCTAAACTGTGAGTTTTCCAGGTTACATCTGCAGGAACCGTGGCTCAGAGGCTGCTTAACTTGTGCAAGGCCACACAGCCAGTTAATAGGAGAGTGATGGCCTGCTCTGTGCCTCACAGTTTGGTACCACAGTCTCCCTGTTCACCTCCCTGACAGTCACAGCCACCATGTTCACCTCCTGTCAGTCACAGCCACCATGTTCACCTCCTGTCAGTCACAGCCACCCTGTTCACCATGGAGTAGCATCTGATCACCATGTGTTTGGAAATCCCTCCCCAGTGATTTTGAGTCCACATCCAAGCATCCAGATGTACATCTAAAATCAAGCCGTCTTTCTTTCGTGATAATTGGGAACATCTTTGGTTGTTTCCATTCTTTGGGCACTTTTCCTGTTCTCTGTTGCTTAAACCCTGACACTAGCCATGGGGTATGGGCACAGTGTCTTTCAGTGTTCCAAGACTTGAGGCCCAGACGTTTTGGGCAGGAATGGATTTTCTTTAGCCCCCTTCAGAAAATGTGATGTACCATTCTGAACACAGAAGTGAAGCGGTCTGACTTCAGAGATGAGAGAAGATATGCGGTCCCAGTTTTTCTCGATAGGAATCTCAGTTTCTCAGGAACTCCATTCTGTGTTGATGATTGTAGGCACTGTGCTAAGTTCGTGAGAAGAATGAATTGGGTATCCTTAAATCAGTCGCAGAGAAAAAAATGTGAGCACCATCTCCATGCGAGATGACAGAATGACACCAACACTTCTTCATCCGGTCTGTGGTTTCTACGCCTTCTCCCTGCCTTATGCTTCCTCTCATCAAAATGCTAGCCCATTGGCACGGCTCAGTCTCCTTTGTCTGCACATAGCCCAAATGCAGCCCTGCCCGGCCTCAGCTTTGCCATGTAGCAACAATGACAAGTATTGTGGCTTCTCTATCGCTGTGACTGCTGTCCCTGGAGGCCACAGTAAATGTAGTAGTTTGTTGTTTACATCAAAGACGAAGTGAGAGGGCTTTCAGCAGGCAGCTGTTACTGTCGTGAATCTGCCACCTTCCAGGCTAAATCCTTCCCTCTTGTTCCAGCAATCTCTTACCTTGACAACGCCCCTTCTCCTCTGCCAGCCCTTTGTTCGGGCCTCTTGATTGCTATGAGCTATTTTAGCACCTGCTATTGTTCTAGAGAAGACAATTCTTAAAAAAGGTTTACAGTTTGGTACACCTTCTCATTATCTGCTCCTTGCCTAGATTGCAGGTTCTAAGCAAGGAGCAAAGGTAAGGATAAAGCCATTTGAATTAAGGGAGGGTGTCTAAACACATACAGCAATTACACTCAGTGGAGCTGCAGTACTGACCCTGGTAACTCCTGGACAACATGATGGACCATTGCTCTAGAGTTTTCTGGCTGGGATTAGCCTTCTCCTCATACCTAAAGACAACGTACAAGGATTGCCTTGTTCTTTGAATATCATTAGAAAGCCCATTGACAAATTACTAATATACAAGCATGTTACCTGTCTCTTTGATCTGATCACAATTTTAAAACTGCATAGATAAAAATGTTTAGGGAAACAAGGAGGACAAATGGTTCTAGGAGGTGGGAATACAAGGCAGGGAAGGCATGTCTGGAGGGGAATGTGTTCAACACACAATATTCAACTGTATTGAAAGGCCTTGTGTAATGGTCCTTTTGTACAATGGATATAAACCATGAAAACTTTACAAAGAAAGAATCATAGGCTTGCAGAGATCACAGAGTGCAAAGGACATGCTGATTGGGTAGAATTTCAGATACAATGGGTGTTAAAATAATCTTGATGAGAATAACTTTTTGTTTTTGAAAAGTTTGTGTATGTGTGTATGTTAATATGTGTGTGAAGGCACCCGGGTTTCATGGTGCACACAAGCATGCGAGAGTCAGAGGGAAGCCTTGGTGTGCTCCTGTCTTCCACCTCGGCACAGGTCCCTTTGTGAGGTCAGGATAGCGGGCCTGTAAGTTTCGGGGATTCTCCTCTCTCCACCCCCTCCTGCCATTGGAGTGCTGGGATTAGAAACCTGATGCTATGTTAGGGTTCACATGGGTCAAGGGATCCAAACTCTGGCCTTCATGGTCATATAGCAAGTGCTTTACCTACAGAACCACCTCTCCAGTCCTCTCCTCAGCATTTACTTGGTGGATGAGCTGGGGGTGGTGTGACTTTTGTTATCTGTGTGTGCTTGGGTGTTTCCCTTCCTAGTTAGCAACATGAAGAGGATGGATGAAGGGACCCACGACCGAGCACTTTCCTACCCGAAAGGCCTCACGTATACAGAAGAACTTTAAAAAACAACTCCCTTCGTGTACCTGCATGCCCCAGGAAGCCCACAGCGATTAGGAGTAGTAGGGAGGAACAGGGTGTGCCAGCTCTTTCCTGGTTGAGCTCGCTCAGAGGAGACTGAGGTCCAGAAAGATGAGCTTCTTATTCCGGCATCATTTCACCACAAATAACCTCAGTCTGCCCGAAACATTGGTACCAAGATTCCAAGCTGGTTTTCAAGATTCAGACAAGACATGAATTCATGAATTAATATGAATTTAGATAATCTCACATATGTGCATGGTGTTTATGCACTCACACTCAAATATATGGGCATGTGAGTATATGTATATATGTATATATATACATACACACATATAGCTCAACGTACTGAAATAGATACACACACATATATATGTATGAATCTCATTTAGTACTTTGAAGTTTTAATTTATATATTTCCAGAATGCTGATGCTTTAAAAAAAGTTACTGTTCTATAGTAAATAACATATTTATTTTCCACTTTTTATCTTTAGGAAATTTTTTAAATTTTAGATGCCTAATTCCCTGGAGATAATAGGTTGAAAGTTACTTTATCTTCTCTCTGCAGGTAGAAAAACAGAGAAATGACCTTCTCAGAAAATACTCAGGTGTAGATCTAAGGGCTGGGTTGGGCTGCAGACCTTTCTGCCTCTGAGCTCAGACTCCTGCATTTCTGGGAAGGCAAGAGCTTCCTGACAACTGCTGTAAAGAAAACTGCGAGCAAACAGTAAACGAAAGGGGAGGTCTCAGAGGAGCAGCAACTCTTGAAGATAAACTCCAAAAGGTGAAATCATAGAGCTAAAATTAACGTCAGTGGTTCCCCGCATTCTACATAGCACATCAGCCCTGGAAGCTAGCATTAGCGCATCTACCCCTAGGTTGTTTCTACAAGCAGTTTCTGTTATTTGACCTATAATTTGGTATTAAGAAATCAATTAAAAGCGTGCTGTTTTAGCCCCGCACCACGCTGCCTGTTGTTTCCCTTGTTGAAGATCACACTTTCTGTGAACTGGGGATGGAAGTGTCTCTGTTCTTTTCAACTTCACTCAACCAGATATTTCTGGAAAAGACTATATTAAAATGATGGAGACGGTTGACATTATAAGAGATCTTCTGAAAACAGCAATGAAAGGGCAGAAGGGGGAGGAGAAAAAGAAAAGACGGGATGAGGAAAGAGACAAGAAAGGAAAGAGCAAGGAGGACAAGCGGACCTGTTGTGGACCTGTTGTTGTGGACCTGTTGTGGAGAGACGATGCAGACACATGGAGCAACAATGTGAGCAGAGGTGAGCACACTGTCTTCTATGCAGGGGAGGTTTTTACACAGAGACAGGAGAACCCACTCGTTACATCTCCTGATTGTTTGTCCCTTGCAAACAGATGGGAAAGCAGCCGACAGGGTTTGCTTTAGATTGCTTTCTGTACACAAAGTTTGTCTTTCTGAGTTCTTACAGGGATGGACCCAGCCGCAGATGCTCTGCTGAAGATGCTGCCTGATCTTTGGCACCAGGATCCTCGGACTAGGACCACAAAGTCACCAAATTCATCTTCTGAAGATTTATCTTTGACCCAGGAAACTCACAGCATTGAGAAACTCAGGACAAACTCAGACCCTGGTCCCCACAGAGGGCCCTTTTGAGTACCTAAGGAAGTCCCCCCCCATCTACATGGAGTTAATCTCCCAAGTTATTAAGCCACTAACGGGGATAGCGTGGTGCCAGTACAGGGCTGGTTCCCTTCTGTATTTGTTGATGGAAGGTACTTGTGATTCTGGCATCTAAGACTACAATGACATCTTTTCCCCACCACGTTAGACCCATCAAATCCTAAACGACAGCTTTTTAAAGAAAGAGCCATGACCACTTTGGCAGCACCTACTAAAATTGTAGGTTTCCCCAAGCCTCTTCCTAACACTTTAGGAAACAAAGCCTTTTCCAGCCTGACGGCCCTCCAAGCTTGGTAATTTTTTGCCCACCGAGGGGTGTGCACCAGCTACTAATCTCACCACATTTCCATTTCCTTGCAGACTAGTCTGCTCATCATTTTCTATTCACAAAACTGGCTTGATTCTAATCTTCCCCATCATCAGGGACTAAACACCTCCACCAGTCTCCTTAGAAAGTGGGTGATTACACCCGTTTGAGAACTCCCCGTTTTGCACAGATGGATCTGATCGGTGTGCTCACACTTGCGCTTTAAGAGTCTTGCCATGAACCGAGCTGTGACATCATGTTAGCTTCAGGACTAAATCCTCCCACGCTATTTCACAGCCCTCCTGACATCAAGGTCCTTACTGATATACTGCTCCAGATTACTCTCTCTGTGAAACTGAATCCAGCAGGTTTGCATGCCAGTGGAAAACGCACATTAATAAATCGCCTTCCATTTCACTGCTCTGGACCTCATGCTTTCTGTTTCTTTTATCCCGGAAGATTTCTGTGCCTATGCTCTACTGATGGTGTTACATGTACTTAAACACTAACGCTTCCATATATATACACACATATATTATGTCTTTCCGCAGCCAAGGCTTAAAGCAAAAATAAGGACTCTGCTCCAGTTACCGGCTCAGGAAACAGGGATTTTTCTCTTCCCACTCTGAAATTCAAGCTAGGTTTTCAGGGCAACTTAGCAGGTCATTTAACACCTGTCTACCTAAAAATATCGATTCTAAACTCTCAGAGAAATCAGACCCATGTGTATAGAGGATAGTCCATATGGACCCAGGTAGAGATTGTAAACCGTGGCCAACAGGTTTGCTTTATTTACTCCAGGAAGCCTATTTAAAAAATTTCTGTGAACCATTTAAATTGTGCGAGATTTCCTGTAAAAAAAAAAATGGACTGTTCGGTTCTTCCCGAAAAGCAAACCTTCTGGTCCCAGCGCCGCCCCCCCCCCCCCCGCCAGCACTGCAGGGGTGTGGCTGTCATTCATTGCTTCTCTGGAGAAGCTGTTCTTAGGGTGGAGACCTGTGTCTTGCTACCCAAGCTCTCAGCAAGAGGCTATAAAATAGAGACAGAGAAGACTGCTCACTTGAAAGCAAATGAAGAGCAACACATATTTTTTTTTTTTTGTAAATAGAGAGATTTCCTGTGAGCTTCACGCACAGACTCTTAGCCTGCTACACACTTTACTGATTTACAGTGCTTGAATAGATGCTGTAAGCCTGTGGACTGTAACTCCTGCTTCTAATCTCAGGAGGGTTTCTTTTTCATCGTTGCCATTGTTTTGATAGTACCTATACTTTAATACATGATAAAGATAAAACCTCAGCTTTTGGCAGAGTCTGTTCAGAACAACAGAGTAACACATTCATTATTCCTTCCCTAGAGATATTGATTTCAGGGACTATATTTTTAAAGAATTAAAAAAAGATTTAAAAAAAATAAAACAACCTTACCAAGCAATCATGTATGCTAGAAATAGTATTCTTCTGGGACACGCCTCTTGTTCCCTCTCAACACCTGATCAGTCACTAGTTAGAAGTGCATACGTCTTCCTCTAGACTGCATGCAGTCATGCACCTTAGGTGACATCTTCTCCAGACTGCATGCAGCTGTGCACCTTAAATGGCATCTTCTCTATACTGCATGCAGCCATGCACCTTAAGTGACATCTTCTTTAGAATGCATGCAGCCATGCACCTTAAGTGACATCACATCTTCTCTAGACTACATGCAGCCATGCACCTTAGGTGACATCTTCTCCAGACTGCATGCAGCCCTGTGCCTGATGCAAAGCTTGGCATCAAAGAACAAAGGCCAGAGTTAGTGCGCTGGGACCTACTTGGCGCTTTGTCCTTGTACAGGCCACCACCTGTGTGTGTTCATAATTCTGACATGTTCTCACCGGGAACTGCAGTTATAGTTCATGCCTCCTTCTCTATTCATGATGTCAAGCTGTCATCACTATCTTCTACCTGTGGCATCTGCCTTCCGCAGGGACCTTTTACTTCCACCCTTGCCTTACCCATTCCGTTCGTCACCCAAAGTCTTCTACACTGAAATTGAATGTCAACTATTTTCTAGAAAACCTGTGATGACTCTTCATCACTCAGAGGAGACTTTACAAAACATGCAGAGAATGCCAGACAGAGGGGAACTTGCTTTTGATTATGATCCAGGATCTCAGAAATTTGAGGAAGGATAGTCCCCTCTTGTGGCTTTAAAATACCCAGAAGAAAGTCTAAAAAACTAACTCAATTTTTAAAAACCAGTCTTCCTGAGTTTTATAGATAGAATAAGAACCTTGAGTGATTCTCATGAATGTCGCATGCCTGACATTCCAAGGGATGTGTTTAGGAAGTGCTTAATTACAGGACAAGGCCCATACTCTCAACATTATCGACAAACAGGATCCCTGAGGTGTGATACTGTTTGTCTGCCAGGCTTTCTTTAGCTGCAACATGAATCCACCGCACAGGTAAAGTTCTACTCACATAGCCAGATGGCTCAGTTATCACATACTTGCTGGTTCTGGGGGACAGTGTCTGGGCTCTGGCTATGCAGCAGCAAGCATAAGGACTTCCTTGAAAACTCAACTATTTTCATTTCAGACCCTCAGCTATTGTTTGGGGTTCCCATGCATGGGATGTTCCTATATCTCCTATAGTTCTTGCAAAACCTTCCGCTGCCTGTTGTAACAGTTTGCATCTTTACAACATCTCAACACATTCAGGTGGAGTTGTTCCTTTTTAGATTTTGGTGGGCCTTGTTTATGCACCAAAATGCTTCCTGACCACACATCTTAGTCCTCATTAACATCACTGCATTCACTAGGTTATACATCCCCCGAGGGTAAAGATGGTGTTGTACCAACCACTGCATTGCTAGCCTCTGAGACCGAGGTCTGCTATGTAATGGCTACAGATCTAACATCATTCTCATTTAGTGTTCATATGAGGTAGCAGGAACAAAGCCCTGCATCAGTGAATAAATTATTTGCTCTATCCTGCTTTTTTCACTCATAAAGGAATATTGCTTTTATAGCAAAGCAAGGTTGTTAGATTACTAATAAATTAAGGAGCTATCCTGTTGGTTAGAAACAAACGTAATTCATTATCCCATTAACAGAGTGATTAAAAGCCCCGTGCACTATTGTATTCATCATACAACAGGTGATGTTTGCTCTTTACACATAATAAAATTAAAATCTCTCAGGAAATGAGTCTCCGGATAGAGCAACTGAAAGAGACAGGTGTCTCCCCTTAGGTAGTGAAAGCATCTTAATTACGTGCACAGGATGGCAGAGAGTTTTAAATAAAGATCAACTCGGTAGACTTAAATGGATTCAAATTCAAGAGTTAAACACATTCCATACCAATATCTTAAGTTGTAGTTTCTGTGTCCAGCAAGTGTATGGTATCTGTATTGATATCTGTTAGTCATTGCTTTTGAGGGGAATGTACCACAAGACAAGTATTAACTGTCCCCCTTCTGCTTCCTCCAAGTTCCTGCTCTTTTCCATCAAATGCTTTGGACCCCATATAAAATTATCCAAAGAGTAGACTTGTGAGTTCTCCAAGGACAAAACTATTCTTTCATATTTTAGTTTTAGGGCCTGGGTCAGAATAACTGAAGGAGATGTGGGGGCTGTGTACTGCCAGAGACAGGAAAGCTCAAAGATGAATAACATGAGGAGTGAAGTATTTCGGTTACCTAGAAAATAAAACCAACTCTAAATACACAAGTGGCCAAAAGAAATGTCTAGAGTTATTAATATTTGTTATGGTTTATAATGAGGCTGCTTACATCATGGCAGACAGGAAGCAGAAAGGGAAAAGAAGAGCAGTGAGAAACAAGGTATAGCTCCCAAGAACATACCCACAGTGATCAACTTCCACCAGGAATCTCCAACTGCCAGAAGCTTCCAGAACCTCTCAATTTAGTGCCACCATTTAGAGACGTAAGCCCTCAGTGGATGGGCTCTTTGTGGTGACACTCTACATCCAAACAGAATAGGCAGCTTGGAGTAATAAGGCCCGAGGCTGCGAGTCATTGGTGCCCCACACTCCAGGAAGGAACATAACAATGTAGAGGAGGGCATTTAGAGAAGCAGTCATGAGAATTGAAATGGAGGTTGGTAACATACTGCAGCAAGCACTAAGAGAACCCTAGGCTCCGGGAGAGTGAAGAGGAGGCTTAAGTCCCAGTCTCTGGTAGCTCACAGTGTGTCAAGAGGTGAACACACGACTCAGTCATCTCAGCAGACTGCAGATGAATACCCACAGGGGAAGCACCCCTTCGTCAGGGTGCTCTGCCCTAGCACAAGTGCACAGCAACCAGGTCATAGAACCTTCAAATGAGACTTTAAGAAACATGAGCTTAAATAAATCCTTTTTAAAAGTTGTTTCTCTTAGGCATCTGGTATAGTAAAATAAAATGACAGTGCAATGTTTTAATAAAAACCCAAATAAAATGATTATGATTGTGCTCTAGTAGTTTGTGATATATCTTTGAAAAACTGAAACAACTATTAGAAGGATAGGCAGTTTTTTGTGTGTATTTCTGTAACTTCTGAAGCTTATGTCCATGACATTAGTAGTAGAATCTATCCTTAGACTATGAAATCACACGGACTTAGAAATTTAGGAAAAGAAATAATCTCAAAGGATAATTTCTCGAGGCCTAAAATTTCCACTCAATTCCCAGTCAACATTCATCTGCTGTCACACCCAGAGTCAGGAAGAGTCTTCACTTCTGTGGACCGGGAGGCAGAACATTAGGGAAGAATGCTCCCACCATGATGCCCCAGGTAGTCCTTGTCCTCAGGCCTAAATAATGTAAAAATAGTGTCTGGTGAGCTCGTTGTGATGTCAAAATCGAGCTACATTAAATGTGCTATGTCATAAAAGATAAATGTGAGTTACACTGCTTCAGGGGTCAATTAAAGACAGCTGGGTTAGGTGTGTATCTTGACACTCTGGGAAGAGCCTTCGTCTAGTCAAAAAAACATTCCAAAGGCATTTGCAAGAGTCCCAGTCAGCCTGTGGTGTCTATGCCAGGGAAATCCTAACAAACCTCCATCTGACAGATGATGTCATGTGGTCTTGAGTTTCACTCTTAGAGAGACATGATGGTCGAAGTTATGCCCCTTCTAAGAGCTGTATCCACTCAAAGCAGAGCTACGCCTGTGCTCAACAGATCAACCTGCAGCGCTCGGCTTGCAAGGCTCAGAATGACATTGCCAGGAGAGTCCTACTTCCTCTGCTTCCTCCCAGAAGGTCAGGTCTGTAAGTGCCTTTGCGTGAAAGCTCCTGAGATCTCTGGTGGGAAGCCCTAAAGAGCGTTGAACAATGAATAATGGATGTCTCTTTGTAAGAACTCTCTTTAGCGGGCAGCCAAAGCTATTTTTACTTTATGGCAAAAGCACTTTGGGAGACATATTCCCAAACCACATTACAGGATGTGTGAGGTGCTGGAGACTGCCAAATGCTGGCAGAGTTTACCCTGGCAGTTTCCACTCGTGGGGTGTTGCGCTATGAGCACTAATTGTCCTGATAAGCCTTCTTCTAGACTTAAGCACAGAATTTTGTGAATCAGTGTCCCTCTTTTCCTCCAGGCTTTTTCAAAAGAGTAGGCCTGGATTCAAAGAAGAGAAATTAATCTACAGACTATATAGTTCAGATCTGGGGAAGCCTTGTACACCCAGAAAGTGAAATCATTTTCTGAAACTCACAAATCCATTAGATTTTTTAGAATGAAAAACTCTGCGGGAAACCCAGACCAAAACGAATTTAGGAAGTGCCAATATTTGTGGATTACAGAGTTATCAGCCTCTATGTTCCCATGTCTAGGCATATTACCATAGCATGGGACCATCTTCACTTCCTTTGAAGTTGGGAGAGGTTATACAATTGACAAGAGAGAGGAACGAGACATCAAGGCAGTGTCTGGACAGCAGCAGAGGACCAGATAGCAAAGGAATATGCCCGAAGATCTGGGCCTGTGATGGAGAGCAGTTTGGACACATCACTACACTGCCAGACAGACTGACATCAAGACCCTCTGTCCTCTTAAATGGCTTCTCCTTGGATGGACCTTAATCCCTGAGTCACTTTAAGTCTTGGTGTTCTTGGGTTTGGTGGATGGGTTGCCAGAGTGATAAAAATCCAACAATACATGCTAGAGGGACCCACGACCTGTGTTATCAGCAATGATAACACTGAGGCCATCTCCTTACATCCCTCTTTCAGAGCACTTTGCTCTCTGTGATCCCATTTGAATCTGAGGAGCTTAAGTAGGAAAGCTGTTGAAGGAATTCTAACCCCAGAGATTGTAAAGAGAAGACTCTACAAGGTCAAAGTCTTTCCTTCAAGTTCCCTGACTCACAGGGCACAGGACGGTCTTGACAGACTTAGCACTTTGTAAAACAGGTTTATGTTTTAAAAGCAGCCCTTGGCAGACCTGCATGGTCCAGTAGAGATTCACACCAGGCCTAGAAAATGTCAACTGCACACTACTGCTGCACAAGTGAAGGCATAGGGTATCTACATTCAAGAAAAAAAATGTATTGTTCATATCAACATTCTTCTTGATCTCTGTGTAATTCTTTTCTGTACTCACTGATCCTGGAAGATCTGTAATGTGAAAACCCTGTGGGAGACAGAGATGAGTATGAACTAAAATATAGCATCCATCCATAGGAGCTGCCCATCTCAGGAGGTGTCAGCTACGCTATAAATAATGAATGGGTGGAAGGAAAGAAGAAGGGCTCCATGTATGGGCTGTGTGTAAAAGCAATCAGGTTGAGAGTCCCTCATTGTCAGCGGTGCTGTGGTATTATTCAAATGCCACATCAGTGTTGTGGGCAACTTGATATTTTAAAAGGAATGCCCTTTGCTTTTGGGAAATCAAATGTCTCTCCCAAAGAAATCGGTATTATTGAGTTCTCTTTTATAAGGTGATTATAAAATTCTTCATAAAACGGGATGCTTCGGAATCCATCTGGAAGCATGTATTTGTGCTGCCTTGGACTGCCGCCCAGAGGGTCTCTCAGTGTCCTGCTTATTCTTAAGATCTGTGCTTCTCACAAAATGCTTGGGGACAAAAGAGCATAGATTTTCACACCCTTTACAAACGTAAGAATTATGAGTTAATGCTGAAGTGGGGTTATTTTTCTGTCTCCTGGTTACCACCCTGCCACCCTGTTTCAATGTGAACAGGAGATCATAGCTATGGCTTCTCAGAACAAGGCACTGGATGCCTGGACACTGGGGTTGCAAGGACTGAAACATCAGTTTCCCTGAGCCTTCTTATCATCTGAACACCTCCTGGCACTGCAGCCATGAATACTGTTTTGTGGTGTGTAATATATTTACTGAATTAATGCATAAAAGGCTGTTCTTCCCAAGTTATGATATTAACTCTACTGATAACCAAAGTTTATTAATATATAGTGAAAATTTCCAGAGTCTTATTTTAAGTAAATCCACACAAAACTTGATTCTTATTGAATGTCTGAATCATTAATTTTTGATATTTTTTCATTATGTGTGTCTGTGTGTACATGTGAGTGCAGATGCCAACAGAGACCAGAGGCATCAAATCCCCTGGAGCTGGATCTGGAGCTACGAGTCATTGTGAGGTAACTGATGTGGGATTTGGGGATTGGACTTGGGTCCTCTGCAAGTGTAATGTGGTGATTTTGAATGAAAATGGCCCCCATAGACTCATGGGAAGTGGCATTGTTGGAGGTGTGGCCTCATCAGATTAGGTGTGACCTTGCTGGATGAGGTGTGTCACTGGGAGGTGAACTTTGAGGTTTCAGAAGCTCAAGTCAGCCTAGTGGCAGTCTCCTGCTTGCTGCCTGTGGATCCAGACTTAGAACTCTCAGTACCTCAGCAGCCCCTTGTCTGTCTGTCTGTTACTTGCCTTGCTTCCCAGTATGATAATAATGGACCAAACTTCTGAGCTGCAACCTTCCCCGATTATGATTCCTTATAAGCGTTGTCTTGGTCATGGCATTTCTACATAGCACTAAAACACACATATAGACAAGTAGAATACATGCTTAACTGCTGAGCTATTTCTTCTGCCTCTAGGTCAGTGGCTCTCAACCTGTGTGGCTCAACTCCTCTGGGTGCACATATCAGATATTTACATTAAAATTCATAACAGTAGCAAAATTACAGTATGAAGTAGTAATGAAATAATTTTATGGTTGTGGGATGATCACAATATGAGGAACTGTATTAATGTGTTGTAGCATTAGGAAGGTTGAGAACCACTGCCCTAGGTCGTTAAATTTTGATATTCATGTAAGATTCTGTTGTGAGTCAGGGTCACTCGCTTTCCCCAGTGGCTTAGGATGTAGACTTCTAAGTATGGCAGCCCCTTTATTTACTGCCCTAGGACCAGGCCCTCCCTAGTAGGAGTGGCCCAACAACGACAGACCTAACTTGAAGCCTAAGTTACAAGAGGTGAGTCCAGGATTGAAACTGGACCTAAGGGAGAGAGGAAACATTGTAGAACCCAGAAGGATCAAGGACACCAGGAGAACACACCCCACAGAATCAACTAAGTAGGGCTCATAGGGTCACAGATACTGAAGCAACGACTACACAGCTTTTGTGGGTCTGTGCTAGGTCCTCTGTATATGTTCCGTGGTTGTTTGTTTAGCTTGGCGTTTTTATGGGACTCCAAACAGTGGAGTGAGGGGTGTCACTGACACTTGCCTGCTCTTAGCATCCTTTTCCTCCAACCAGGTTGCCTCATGCAGTTTTCATACGAGGGTTTGTGCCTAGTCGTACGGTGTCTGGGTATGACAAGTTCCGGTGATGTACTGGGAGGCCTGCTCTTTTCTGAAGGGGGTGGAGGAGCAATGCACTGGTGGAGGGGGTGTGGGAGGAGTGGAGGAGGAGAGGCTGTGCTTAGAAGGCATTGTAGGAGAGACAAATTAAAAAGAACAAAGGGAAAAGAGTTTGGTGTGTTTCATTCTGAATAAACATTTATGTATACAAGCTTGCCTCTCTGTACAGACTGGCAGAGACGTAAACACTGTGACTGTAGTTAGGTGAGATCCTCAACCTGTCTTAGGATCGCCGCAGAGACAGATAGAGATCAAGTTCCTTGTATCCGCAGCTACTGCATTATAGTGTAACAGAACGCTCTCGCTGTTCCTCAGATCCTCAGTACCGTGGCTACGCGGAAAGACCCTGATGGTAATGACAGGATCCCACATGAATGGAAATCAGAGACTAAAATCAGACTGGCAATCCTCTTTGTTAGAGTGTAATCAGTAGGCCAGGCAGACTATTCAAAATTCCATTTTCTTCCCCCTTCAGCTGACACTACACTTCATCTGCTTTTCCAAACATTTTGAATTGTGACTTAGGATCCTCTGAGGTTTTACTGTTTCAGCCTTCGGAAAGTTGCAATTAAATACATTCTAAGCAGATGTCACCTTGCCATGTTTTTGGAAAGGTAACAGAGAGGAAAAAATTAGCCATCACAGGAGAAGAAATCCTAGTTAAGGCTCTTTCTTCTCTCGTAACTGCATCCTGCTCTATCTTCATAGCAACAAAGGTCTGTAATCAGCTTGGCTCCAGCTCTGTGCAGGCACCAGAGGGAGGGCCCGGGCAGGAGTTGTCTCTCTTTTCACATGTATGAAAGGAAGGGGAAAATAAAAGACCACCTTTGAAGTGACTGAAACGGCATCTGAGCGGCAGAACTTTCAGATAAATGCATCCTCCAATCAGGACTCTATAGCCCAGACACTAGGACTGTTTCCATGTCAAAGAACAGAAATGTTGTCAGATTTATGACTCTGTGGTTCTGATCGCTACTCGAGGCCTAAGAATGTCGTAGAGTCTTTGGTAAGACAGTGTCCATGGCTTGAGGTGGAGAGAAGGGGCAGATTCTGTAAAAACTCCCTTGTTCTTGGAAGTCTGATGGAGGTTTGATCAAATACTCAAGGATCACCTGGGATGAACTGTGTCCTATCAGTTGACAATTCTGCCTCCTAATCCACTCTTTCATGGTTGATCTGGCGCGATCGCATGGGCCTTCAGTCACATGCAGCTATTTCAACATGGCAGCCAGTGGTTGGGAGTTGTGGTTGGCTCTGCAGAAGGTGCCCGGCTGGGCTGGGTGAATGGCCTGCAAGCCTGAGGCAGGAAAGTCATTAGCATGGTCTCTTCCAGAAGCCTGCGGGCTGTGGCTGGGTTTCATTTAGAATAGTCTGTGTCTATATAGATCTAACAGATCCAGAATGAACAAAGAATTTAGTACACAATATGTCTCAGAGGTGGATAAGAATTTGAGAACAAAAGCTCCATAAATTTTCCTGTTCCTGACATCAGCCTCATGGAATAGTTTTAATGTAGCTGACTTTGTCCTAAGACAGTGACATCATCTTCCAGGAAAACCCTCCCTCAATCTATATTTATTCCCTCAAAACTGTAAATCAGTTTTATAACCATGAAAATGACGATGATTAGTGCCCCAGTGACCTGAGTTAATGCCACTTCCCAAGGTGTAGCATGGAAACACAGGAGTAGCGTGGGTGCAGAAGAATCAAGTTCTTCGCTCAACAAAGGTGGTTGGGGGCAACTCTTTTCATGCCGAGCCAGTGTGCTCTGATGCCTGAGGGAGCTTCTGAAGCGTGCCTGCCAGGATCTCTGTGTACCGTTCACACATCCGCTTCCCTGCAGAGTTCTACAGGTTCTAATACTCAAGTCTATCTTACATCTGTCTCTCTTCTTCATCTCCTTCCTTAGTTCAGACTCCCATTCGTTTTCATCCCAAATCGGGCCAGGACATCATATTTTCCTTTGTGTGCAGCTCTTATTTCCTTTGCAAGTACAGAGAACAGTTTCCAAAGTAGCTGTGCCGGTTCATTTGTCGACATTCTACTCTGGTCTGAACAACAGCCACATACCTGCCCTTTGTGAACACCATTCTATACGCACACCACTGCTTCTCTCTGTAATATGTGCACTGTTCTTTTATATCCTTGTCTATTTGACAAATAACTACCATTTTGTTCTTCTTATTTAAGTACTCATCATGTTCCAAATAAACAAACATGCTGCTTTAAGATGTATGTGTTTCAGAACATAACCATTAGGGTGACCAGCTGAAATTTCCCATGGAACTGCTGAAGCAGATAACTTGGCCTTCAGTTCTGAGTGCAAACTTTATTGCACTGTCATTTTTCCCCCACTCTATGTCCCTGAGCAAGGTCACCTCTGCTGTCTCTAACGCTTTGCAAACCATCTAGAGTCCTCTCTTTGACCCCTTCTCCACACTCAACTGTAACTGCTTGCTTGATTGGCCCAGGTGACAGTGTGTTAACCCGCATCCTCTCACCCAGTGTCTGACATACATTAGGACTTAGAATGGGGGTTTATGGGCACGGGAGACAGTAAATTAACTTCATGTGTTTTTTCTCTATCATTAGAAGTTATTCTTTCTCACGGAAAACTAGGAAAATGTCCATACACAGGATCCAGTTATCAAAGATTCTCACCATAATTTTCCTAGCCACGCTTTTCTCATATGTTAAAACCTCAAAGGCTGGTGGTGTATCTCAGTGGTAGAACATGTGATTAGCATGTGGGAAGATTTGGGCTTCAATAACCAGCACCCTAAATATTAGTAAACAAATTCAAACATTGTTCAGTGTTTTGGGTGATGACAAACTTGGCACAGCTTCCAAGGAGCCAATGTGTCACAAGGGGGTAACTGCAGACACGGGGCACATTGGCATGTTAGGTACCAGTGCCTATTCAATTTTCAGCATTCCCAGCAGAAAAACAAACAAACAAACAAACAAACAAACAAACAAAAAAACGCTTAATCTACCAATCAAATGTTACATCAAAGCATGTAACCCACATCATAAAAACTCATTTCAAAAACTGACATAAAAATCAAGAAGTACTTATATAGTCTTTACATAATCTTTTCTGTTCTGAGGATTCCCAGCTCTGTACCTCCAGCTTCAATGTTGAGGACAACTTTGATCATTTGCATTCAAGGTGCTCATGGGAAGCTTCCCATTTTTGCCTCCTGTGTATCTTAGACCTAAGGTGCCAAACTCAGCCTACACTGTCTCTCTCAAAGCAAAGCTGTCTGTGTGAACCAAAATGGCCCTTTAACTAAGCTTGCCGAGTAGGGGGTCTCTTTCCTTTCCACAGTGTGGATTCGTCTGTTTAGAAGTCTTCTGTCCATCCCTTCATTTCTCTTTCAGCTACTCTGCTTCTCACCCTCTATAATTTGATGATGAAGTACTTGTTAGACATCTGCTACGCAGTCCTTATGTCTTTTTGTCATCTAGAACACCATACGCATGGCTCTGAAACCCTCTATAGTGTTACAGAAGAGAGACCATCGGAGCCACCACATTCCACCACAGCCTCATCCATTTGAATTGCTTCCTTGAACTTTCTAATGAAATCCTTGGGCTAACAGAACCAGAATCTTACAGGTTCATTTGTTACTTGGCTATGGAGCATGGTTCTTGGTTGTGTTCAAAGTCTCCAGCAAGATACACAAAGTCTGTTCATATCCAGCTTCATGCCTTGGTGAATACTGCTCAAATTTCCACTGTTCCTGTCTTCTCCCCTCTTCTATGTCTCCCTTTCAGAGTCTCCAGCTAACCCTCTTTCTCTGTATCTGGAACTCCTACTCAGATTCATCCTGGGTCCTGCCTTTATCATTTTTTACTGTCAAATTCTGTCATGGTAGCTGGCTCTCCTCAGCTTCCCCTCTTCATGTCATGCTCTGTGGATCTTCCAATGGCCCTCAGCAAGCAGTTTCCAGAGCTTTGGCTCCTATTTAGGTTTTATTTTATGAGGCTACGATTCATTTGAAGGGATAAAATAACATTGTACTTACCGTTGTGCAGTGAACATATAGCAAGCATGTGAACAGGCTATGGAATGAGTAAGTGTTTGAGGAATGCATAGCAAGAAATTCTACTCTACTCATAGGAGCACATATTTAGGCTTCTTTTGCAAACTCCTGTATGTTGTAGTGATGGTTTGAAAGAAAATGTCCCCCATAGGGGATGCTACTATTTGGGAGTATGGCTTTGTTAGAATAGGTATAGCCTTGTTGGAAGAAGTGTGTCACTGTGGAGGTGGGCTTTGAGATTTCATATATGCTCAAGCTTTGCCCAGTTCACTTCCTGTTGCCTGTGGATCAAGACGTAGAACTCTTAGCTCATTCTTCAGCCCCATGTCTGCCTTTACACCACCATGTCCTACCATGATGATAATGAGTTAAACCTGTGAGCCACCCAAATTAAATGTTTTCCTGTGTAAGAGTTACTATGGTCATGGTGTTTGATGGGGGCCGCTAGTTCATTTCCCTACTGCCCTGATTTGAAATGATCACACAGAAACTATATTATTTAAACCACTGCTTAGCCAATTGCTTAAGTGTATTGCTAGCTCTTATATTTTAAATTAACTCATTTCTATTATTTTATGTTTTACTGTGAGGTTCATGGCCTACCAGCAAGGTTTAAGCTGGCAGCTCACATGTTTTCTCCTTTGGTGGTGGCTCCATGGCTTCTCCTTGACTCTTCCTTCTTCCTCCCAGCATTCAGTTCAGTCTTCCCTGCCTAGCTCTATTCTGCCCTGATCACAGACCAAGACGGCTTCTTTATTCATTAACCAATAAAAACAAAACATGTACAGAAGGACTTCCCACACCAATGGTGTCTCTTCACAGCAATAAAACCCTAACTAATCAGATCATAACCCCATTTTATCTTTGAATCAGCTTATCAGGGCACTCAGGCCTTCTATGTTTAATAATTACATCACCTATTGCTGCTGTGATCCTTTCATTGTCTGTTCCTGGAAGACCTTCCAGTCCATGTTACCGTGAATTAGGTAGAACTAAGTAAGCAACAATGGGTCCTTTAGTCAGCAGGAAGAGTAAAACAGAATTCCGAAGGTGACTGGGATTCATGCTCTGTAATCAAGCATGATTCTAAATCACACAATTAAAGCCATCCACTCAATAATCAGTTCCTAAGTGACTTTTATGGGTTGCTATTATGAAATAACTGAATTAACTGAGGACACAAAAATCCATAAAAATTTAAAAATAAAAGAGAAGACAATGGGAGAATGGAATATCATCACGATATCTTATTTACAAGTGAGAGACTGTCAACAGCAAGATTGGTTTTAAAAGAGAACAAAGGAAAAGCAAATATTGTTGTGTCAGAGATGCAAAGATTTTTTAAAAGAAAGGACTCTTAAGACCTCTCAGAAACCCTTAATGATTAGAAAGCAGGATGTTTTCATGACTTCACATGAGGACATGAAAGCCATCGACATCTTAAGGACACCAAGAGTTCTTCTCCATGACCTGACAGGATTGCCTCTCCCAGTCTAAATGCAGGCTGTGTAGGATCTGTGTGTTTGTGTCCTTCATTGGAGAAGGAGCTCAGCCCATGCAGAGATGGAACTGGGAGAGGATGTTGTTGCACTATTAGGAGCACTTCTGATATTTGGGTTCATAGAGTTCCTCAATGTAGGGGCTATCTTCCGTGAGCAGGTTAGTAGCTCCTTTAGACTCTCCCCACTCTAAGTCTTGTACTAAGACAACAACAACAAAATTTTTCCAGACTGCCACCTGTCTTCTAGGGACAAAACTAGTCTTAGCAGGGAAATCACAATCTATTTGATGTGTAGAAACTATTTCTAGGTTTTACTGTTTTCTTGAGACAGGATTATAGAGCCTTCCTACCACACCCAGACAGAAGCATTTCTAGCTTCAATAGAAAGTGGAAAATGAAAGAGCACTTAACTTCTGCATTTACAAATCCATGACTCAGTAACAAACGCTGAGTTTTATCACAGCAATACAGAGTGCTGACCTTCAGGACTCTCTGAAGGGTGAGGCAGACATGGGTGGAGAGTGCCAAACAGGAGATTAACTTATAATCAAGTTTTGGAGGAAAGGATTACGTTCTAAAAAAAAATCTTATTCTATTCATTTTATATAAACTGAATCAACTCTTAGGTGTAAGAATACATATAGTAAGACCAGGGAAGTTAAACATTATTTGAAATTCACATTATTGAAAGTTGTCTTTTACGAGGCTTGAATAGATAACTGAAGATACAAGTGGGCATTTCTCAGAAATAACGATGGCTGTGCAACTACACATAACCTTCGTAAATGTTAATCAGTATGCTCATAAACATGTTCAGAACTGCTAGAGATCTCATAAAGAAATTGGGATGGGATAAGAAAAATATTTACTTCCAAAATAGATTTATAAATAAGTATTTAGGAAGACTATTACCAAACTCAAAGAAAGTTAAGTTCTGGCTCAGCCACTAGACTTGCAATCGAGAGATGAAGCACGGTGTCTTTGCACAGCTCCCTGCTGTCTGAAGGCAGACAACATTGCAAAACTGGATCCCCATCCTCTAAATGGAGAAAGAACATCCCTTTCACTGAGCTTATCTGAAACAATATGGTAGAGAACATAAAGGCAGAAATGGGGGAAAAAGGAGGGAACCATAGGAGGAGGAGGAGGACAGGGAAGGTGATGGGCAAAGAGGCTTAAAGTACAATGACATACACATATAAAAATATCACCATAAAGTCCACTGCTTTAATCACTAGTTAAAACATTTCATAGAAGAATAATCTGGAAACTCTTAAACCCAACACAAATAAATCAGTTTCAATCAGTTTTCTATGTTCAACATAATTTGATGCAGCAAAATCATAAAGACAGAAACCCCCATGATTTCATTAGTGAATGTAGGTAGTCATTACTATAAGAGACCCTGAGTCTGACTGTGGATTCTAGAGTAGTCTCTTGAGTATTCAGATTCGATGGGCACTTAAAATGTTTTCTAATTAAAATTCATCCATTTTTAAAAGAATTTGGGGCAGGCAGTGGTAGCACATGCCTCTAATCCTAACATTCAAGGAGCAGAGGCAAATGGATCTCTGAGAGTTCAAGCTCAGCCTGGTCTACAGAGTGAGTGCAAGGCCTGCCAGGTCTATAAAGAGAAACCCTGTCTCTATAAATCAAACAGATGATAGATAGATAGATAGATAGATAGATAGATAGATAGATAGATAGATAGATAGATAGATAGATAGATAGATGAAGACCATGTCACAAGAGCCCTATTCAGAGTGGTTAGGGGAAATTGACTACTTTACATCCTCCAACAAACTAACCCAACAGACCACCCAACTTCAATACAAAGGAAGTTTTGGTCAATGTCTCATGAATTTTGATTAACAGTTAAAATACTGGAAAACCCTTACAGTGGGTTGAGTGACAGCACCAAAAGAACAAAACCAAATCCTGGAGACTGCATGTGACCTGACTCAGAAATGCATCCTTCCAAAGATGACTAAGCATCTCTGGATTAGTCTGTTGGTCCTAGTTGAGCCCACAAGCATACTCATCATCATGTAAACATAGGGGTCACCCATGGAGAACCTGCAGACAGTTTTGAGAAAGGACCAACACAGCAAAGCTGCTGGAAGTTGCTGGAAGATTGAACTAAGAGAAATTCTTGCCTAGAGTCTTGCTAATTTTGACTCAGTAAAATTCTTTTAGTCTCCCCAAATTATTTCTTGTTGTCTTAAGACAAGTGTGCGGTCATTCATAGGATAGTAGCCTTAAGGAAATATTATGTGACTAAAACTAAAGCCAAATCAAAGCTGGACTGTAGCTCACTGCAGCAGCCCAGCTCTTCTCTAAGTTTTTCAAGTGAAAGCTTTTCTCCTCTCTTAGGTGTTGGACCCTGAGTTCTTGATTTATTGAAACAAGATTTTGTTTTATGTCCATGATGGCCTTGGATTTTTAATCCTCTTGCCCCAACTTTCCATGTGCCTTGATTATTGGAGTACCACACCTAATACTACCCTTGAATTTTTTAACCCAACTACTTACATTTCACATGTGTATAATATTGCATTCATATGCCATAATCAAGTCACACACATACATGTGCAAATATAATATAATCAACATATAAAACAGTATACACACACACTGTTTCTTATCTGTTTTTAAACAGATAAGTTGTAAAAATAAAAGTCAGACCTTCCTTCTCATAATTAGATGTCTTCTAGTGTTGGTGAAGCTGAAAACATTGGTGGCCTCAACTGTTAGATTCCTGAAGTGAATAGGGGAAAGTTTAAGATGTCTTCTTAGAGACAAATGTCAACTGGAGACCACTGAACTGGCTTTTGGGAACCCAATCCCCAAGCTGGGTTGGTTGCTTAACCTTAATTCTTGGGGAGAAACTTGGTCCTGCTTCAACTTGATATGCCATGCTTTGTTGACTCCCATGGGAGGCCTGCCCCTTTCTGAATGAAGACAGAGGAGGAGTGGATGGGAAGAAGTAGAAGGGAGGTAAGGAGGGACCGGGAGGAGAGGAGGGAGGGAAAACTATAGTTGGTATGTAAAATAAATTAAAAAAAAAACTGTTCAAGAGGTGAACATTGGAGAGTTTTGAAGCATGTTGTCTACCCCATGGTGTGTGTCTTCTTGTACCTGAATTGTATCACCTGCTCACCCGGTAGGATAACCAGATAGCCAACTCTCACCTTCTTGTCCATGTCTATGGGTGAAAACTGAGCTTTTCATTCTGCAGATTTTCCACTATGGACTGAGTAAGGGGAGTTCTGTTCCCAGGTTCTCCTCCAGGACTCAATTTTCTCATCATGTTCCCTTAAAGTGACTATCAAAACTCCATGTAAGATTGTTGCGTCTTTCCTTAGTTCCTGCCTTCCTTTCACACCCACAGACTCCAAGAGCAGAGGGCCAATGCCTCTGTCACAGTGTGCACCCAGGTCCCCAGCCAGTGTCTGATAGCATTTGATGTACATTTTTAAAACGAATCTTGGCATATCCAGTTTGTTCTCTAAGGGTACCAGATATGAGAAGAAAGCCAGTATGCTTTAAAAAAATCAATACATCGAAATAAACAATACACAAAATGACCAGTTTGCCAGAGGCCAATTTACCAAAAATCAATGTGCTAAATTTACCAAAACATTACTTTCTTGTAACTGTTTGCATAGCTAATAGAAACTCATATTAGATTCGGCAGTTTGGGCAGCTTTTAAAGACGTCAAGGAAGTTGGATTTCCTTGTTCTTGAAAACGGTGTTTTATGGGCATGCTCTCTATTGGGAGAACCAGAGTGTCTTAGATTTCTGCTGAGAGGATTCATCAGTGAGATGCCTTTCCTTGTGCCTGTTCTCTCAGGGAATCCCATTCTTGCTTCTTTCCTACTGCTCCCGTTGGTTCTCACTTCTCAGGTGGCGTCTGTCTACACACATTTGCTCAGCTGCCGCATCCCACTTGCCATAGGTCCCACAGGCCTGGTACTAACGGACTGGCTTGCCATTTGTGATGGGCTGTTTTGGACAGTTCAGGTTTCTTGAGCTGTTTTTGTATGCCTGCATGATAATTCCCTTAATGTTTTCAACCAGGATGACTTTTCAACCTTAATCTGGTGCTGGAAGCAAGCTCCTTGATAACTTTCTTCTTGTCACATGTGGAGAGTTTGCTTCAGGCATTAAATATCAGTTCATTCCACAAGCACCATTTGAAGTACTTATAATTTAAGCATCTTTACAAACAATACACATAAAGACATAAATATATGTATACATAACATAATTATTGTGATTAAGATTCATATTTTAATAAGTAATAAAATTTTTAGTATTATTTATTGATATAGTTGATTCACATCTTTCTATATCAAATTTCATATTTATGTATGAAATTTTAGTTATTGACCACTAAATATATTTGCCTGAATATTAGATATAGATAAAAAGATAAAGTCACTTGTGCTTTGCATTTTGAGAACATGAGCATCCTCAAATACTGCTATGAACAAAGAAAAGGAAAACCCTGGCCCAAACGCCCCGGGGGCCTGTCATAGCTGCTAGTCAGTCCATCCAGTATGAGGTCCACTACACACGGTATTTGATATGTTAGTGAATTTGATGGATTAACTTATACTTTATAACTTTAGAAGTAGGTATTTTGGTAACTTGCTAATTTGAAAATTAAAAATATTACTGCTTAAAAAATGAACTGTGAACCTGTGACTTGGCACCCAACAAGGCTTTTTAGCATGGTTTCTTCCTCTTTTGGCTCCTTCTCCCCTCTCTTCTTCTTTTTTTTCTCCTTTCTTCTATTTTTTAAAGTAGAAGATCTCAGTATTGTGGCTTAAAACGTGGTTTTCACCTTTTTTTTTTTTAATCAAATGAAATTTAAACAACATTGACCAAACTTTCTGCCACTTCCAGTCCAGAGTAACTAATTCAAAGCGTACTAAGTATGGAATGCTTTGTACATATTTCACAGTACTCAAAGCCAAAGCCTCCTTTTCACAGGCTAGGATAATACTGATAGATTTAGCTGCACTGTGGGAGGGGATGGGAGCACCCACCTCCACCTTCTCCTGATCCTCCCAATCAGTGGGCTTTATTGCCATACTTGTGAACTTGTCTTGACTTGGAGACTTGCTTTAGTCGCTGAAAGACAATCCGAGGGACAAAGCTATGTCATGATTCTAAGCTGCAAGAGGCTTTCTAGTCTCTGCCCTTGCTGTACGTGCCGACCTAGACTATTACGGTGTCACACTAAACAAGGAGAGGCTGCACAGAGGAGCGATGATGCCCTGCCTGTTGAAGGACATGAACAGTCATTCTCGACCCCACGATCACAATCTGCGTGAATCCCACAGAACACAACTGAGCCCGTACACTGGAAGCCAAAGCAGGTGAATGATGGATATATCATTGATTAATCATCAAGTGTTGCTACATGGCAATGAGTTCACAACACAACTGTGTCTCATACTTTATAGGTTTTAATAACAGACCCATCCAAATGCAACCCAGCATCACACGCTGAACAGTATGATTAGGTCGAAGGCTCTGAGTCTCGAAAGATTTGGTGGAAGCCAACAACAATAACCTGCTAGAAGGGTCCTCAGCGGGACGACCTTGGCTCTGAGAGCCACGGTTGTGGCCTGTTTCAACTGCGAGAGCTTTAGGATCACGCTGCCTCCACATGTAAACCACACTATTATTTCCATCTCTCACCAGAACACAGATTTTTACTAACACACATGCCATAATATCTAGTTACCCAAAGTATGCAGTTAAAATGTTCTAAAAATTACAGGCTGCCACAATCATTACAGTAATCTCATTTTAAAACACACAAACAACTCGAACAGGACGTAGCTGTTTACTTCCTGATTTTCTATGGCCAACAGTCAGTGAGCTTGGACTTTCTTCCACCAGCCTGATTTTCCCTCTGTGACGTGTGCTGTGTGCTTTACTCCTGAACTCCAAGCTGGAGTCCTAGAAGGTTGTAGAGAAACCCTCAGAAGATTATAAACATTTAAATTAGGGGAGCGAATTTAACAGGGTTTGAATTTGAAGTATAGATACACTTTTATGAAAATTCATTTAAAATGTAAAGCCGTAAGCAAGCTAGATGGCTAGTAATGTCCTGCATCTGAAAGTGAGGACAAAGAAGGGAGATAAATGGAAAGTTAGGGGTAGGACGAAGGGAGGAAAATAGATGGACAGTAGGGTGCATTGCACATCTCTGAAAATGTTCTCCTCCCCTGTGCAGTGTGCAGCAACACCGCTACATCACCTCTTTCATCAACTCCATCACAGTTCACTACCTCAAGCCATGTTTTTTTGACAAAAGCATAGCTCCAATCGTATGAATAAAAAAGAGAAAGAAAAATAGATTCATTATGGAAACTGACCGTGGAGCTCAACTTATTGTGGCTTTCTTGTCCCTATAGAAAATTAACTGAATTATATTTGTAAGCATTTTAAATTAAAGGTTAAACAATCATATTAACAATGACTTCTTGTCTTAATTTTGAACATCAAACTCCAGGTCTAAGAAGATAATCAATCCTAGAGTTACAAGATATTTAAGTTCTCTGGAAGATCAATCGGTAATTATTCCACCATAGTTTTCAGGGCCTAAGGGTTAGGCTTTGTATTTAACAGTGAGGAGATAAAGGTAAAAACGTCCCTCAGCAATGTCCTTTAGGTCATCTCTGGAGAGTGTATGTGTTTCAAATTCTAGATGTCTGTAGTCTACAAGTTGTGGGCACAAATATCATTAACCAAGCTCCTACAGAGTGGGGTAAAACCCAGGGGAGACAGTCAGGCATTGTGGCATACACATTTTAATACCAACATTCGAAAAGAACTGGCAGGTGGATCTCTGAGTTCGGGACCAGCCTGGTCAACAGAACAAGTTCCAGGATAGCCAGGGCTCCACAGACAAACCCAGCACCACAGGGGAGAGCAGGGAGCAATCAGAGCAATGCAACAAGGAGCATTAACCCTTAAATAGCTACAGGAGCAACAAAGAGCAGCATGCCATGCCGGGACAGAGGCAGACAGCTTTGCCCATGGCTTTGTCCATGTTCCAGGCCCTGCTGGACAGAAATCCCTGGACAGCCAACTCTGTTTCCGAATAAGATCCATTACGAGTTACTAATATGATGGCTACTGCCAAAGAAAACTTGAAAAGAATTACAGTAAAAAAACCCTCCCTAAATAAGTATATGAAAAACATATATAGAGAATATAGGCATGTGTGATTAAGATGAAAATAAAGGACAAGAGCTAGGGTCGCTGTGAGAACAATAAGAGAAAATGCAGCACGGTTTAGCAGCCAGTGGTTCATTATGCAATAATTGGCTGCCGCCCCATCTACCATGGAGGAATGAATGCCTTCCTGCCTCCCAGCTCTCCACTGTGAGATGCCTACAGCCAGCTCTGTCCTGAGATGCGCGAGTCAGAAAGCAAGCGCCATTCCGAGCAGCATTGCCACCAACTATTCCTAGACAGCTGAACAGTGTAACAGCTGTAGCCCGGGAATTCAGGAAGATCCAAGAACACAATACTTTTAAAACGTTGTCACGGAAAGCTCCATTGCCCCACTCAGTGTATATAGATGACATATAGTCATGTGATCAGATATGACATGACGATATTCCTCAAAGCATGGAGGAGGACACAGGCTCACATTTCCAGGCACCCCTTTGGGATAAACCTGATAGGAGGTGTGGGGTGTTGTCTGAGACACCAACAATGCAGCTGTCTTTGTGAATGGCTGCCTTGGGATTCTATTCTGCAGCACACCTGCAGAAGTTCGCTTATTCCCAAACATTCCTTGAAAATTTACTGGTTGCCAAGCATTGATCTAGAAGCTGTAGAATCATGGAAAACAATGTAACTTCATCTTAAAGTGCTTATGGTCTGGGGGAAAGGTAGAGCAATAAACACTAAATAAAGAAAGCAGAAAAGTAATTCCAGGTTTTGTGTGCTTGAAGTCATGCCTGACAGAATTTCCAGGTTGACAGTTTTCATTTTTCAGACCCCTCACATGGTCTCCTATGTGCTCTGTGTGGGAGCACTCTTGAACCCCCACACCTTCTCCTCTGTGCTCTGTGGGAACACTCTCAGACTCTCACATAGTCTCCTATGTGCTCTGTGTGGGAGCACTCTTGGACCCCCACACCTTCTCCTGTGTGCTCTGTGTGGGAGCACTCCCAGACCCTCACACCTTCTCCTGTGTGCTCTGTGTGGGAGCACTCCCAGACCCTCACACCTTCTCCTGTGTGCTCTGTGTGGGAGCACTCCCAGACCCTCACACCTTCTCCTGTGTGCTCTGTGTGGGAACACTCCCAGACCTTCACACCTTCTTTTGTGTGCTCTGTGTGTGAGCACTCTCAGACCCTCACACCCTTTGTGTGCTCTGTGTGGGAGCAAACTGACCACATTAAACTGGAAAGTTAAGTATGGGTCAGCCCAAGCTCCACCTCGCTCCAGCCAATCACTGCACAGCATTGCTAAGGCAGTGTCTTCTTACTTTCAAAGCCATTCACAGATCAGCTTGGGGTCCACCCCATTCTCCCCAGAAAGTAGGGCACCCTGTCATATGCGCTTGGTGGCCTATTGAGCCTCAGGAAACAAAGTTTGGAAGGGAGAACTCTCCTCTGGAGGGTTCACCCCATGAAAACATGTCACTATCTCAGGATGCAAAGGACAGAAAGAGTTGAACAGGCTTCCTTGGGGATCAGGCGGAGGGCCTGGCCATTTTAAATTCCACTGTCACTTCCGAGAATGCTTAGCAATGTTCACATCATCAGTGCCGTTTGAACAAAAGCTGTTTCATGGAGACCATGGCTGACCATTTCCCTTGATAAAGGCTTCCCTGGGCTTCAGAAGGTGAGAGTCCAACAAGCCATGCCTTGTTTGTCCTGGTCCTCGTCATACTGAGGACAAAAGCTGCACACTCTAGGCCATCAATGAAAAGCTGCAGAAATGACCTAAAATCAAATTTAAGTGAAGAACAATACAATAGCCAAAGGCCATGGCAGGACTATGAGAGAAGAGAGGTTTGACACAGACACTCTGAAGCAATCCCCTTCCTGTGATCCTCATGCAGAGTTCTTGCTTGTCAGCCTCTTCAGATTTAACAGTATCAAAGTGAAGCCTCTTGTCACTTGGGTGACAAAGCCATCCCATGCAATTCTAACACTCTAATGTCTCACTTAACAACCTCCTCTGCGGGAGCATGAGTCATGGTGATCCTCCTGACAGGTCCTCAAGGTAAGATTGTACCACTCACTCACTCTCTGTGCTCACCCACAACACTGACTGTTAGCAGGGGACCTGAGAAGGTGCACCCTGAAGGTAAAGGGGTGTCCTTGATGGTGGCGGCTGCTATAGTTTCATAAACATCAAAATGCCTTTCTTCTTTGTATTCATGAAATGACATTCCTATAGAATTACAAGTCTAAGAGGATTATACAAGCTTTGGGACAAGGTGGGATTTTACTATGTGTGCCCCTTTTTTCACTTTAAGAAGACAACTAACTGTAGTGGTGCCAATGCCAGGCACCCTCCTCCTCTCAGCTTACTCTTCCCTATAGCATTTCAAATACCCAGTAAGCTGCTCGTGATCATTCCCATTTGTAGCTGGGGCATTGAAATTGTCATGGAATAAAATTTTTCTCTCACCCATTCAGTGATATCTGGCAGAATCTTTATTGCAATTATGGTTGGCTATAATCATGAGTCTCTGCCCATACTGGGAAGGGTCCTGCTGTAGCAATGAGCTCCTCCCTCTAAGCAAATACACCATAGGCTGCTGCGCCAGGAAGAACAAGGCTTTTATGGCAAAAGGAAGAGTCCAGTCCCTACCCCAGAGTCTCTACAACAGCGTGCCTCTGGGACACATTCTTCAGATAATGGTACACAGCTAAGAAGAAAACCTAGATGCTCAGGCCTTAAGTCAAGCTCCAGTGTTTGGAAACAAGGCAATTGATCACACCCTTTGAGTCAAGAACTTCATGAAAATGAGCAAAATTGAAATACATGTAAATCTACAGGAAAAACTAAATTTAAAAAAAAAGGACCTTTTACTTTTCTAGGAAATGTCCCCTGGAGCATCTTTTCCTGACATCATTGTATGGGGAGGAGGAGCTAAGCAAACAGGGGGACTCCACAGAAATGAACTGAACCCATGATGTCTGTACCGGGAGCTGCTGGCTCCAGCTCTGACCTCTGGGACAGACCAGGACCTTCCCTCTTCTTTTCAGAATCCCAGAGTTCTGTGCACTCCTTCCTCGCTCCACTTTCATCTCTCCTGGTGTGCTTGCCCCAGCTGTGAAGGTCAGACCTCACAGCCTGCTCCTCCTCCTCCTCTCTAGCCGGATGTCAGGCTCTGAGTACAATGGCACCCTCCCCTGGCGATCTTCATCCAGGCATGTCAGTGTGTTGGCATCCTGCTCAGGCTTCACAGACCTGGGTTCTCATCCTCCCTCCTTTTCTAATTCTTACTCTGCTTGCCAATCAGGTTGCCTGCATCACCACCTCCCAAGAGTGCCACATGTTTTGCTACTTATGTTAGTGTTAGAATCATGTGTGCTATTTTCTTTGATATTGTTCTCCTTATGCAAGGCCTGGAGCTCTCCCCTTTCCTCTAGGTGAAGTCTTGGACCCCATCACACAGAAGTTGATTCTCACACTTTTACACATATTTCTGTTAAATATTCTCCCTTAATTAATTAGCTGATCATTAAACTTGTAGCTCCACCTCTTTTTAGGGCAACCTTTTTGGTGATTCCTATGTTTTATAAAGTGGAAAATCTATACATGTGTCTAGTTATGTCTGCCCCTAGCTATTATTTATCATGGGCTGTGTGATAGTAAATCTTTGTTGTCAATTTTGCTACATTTACAAGTATCTGGGTGCTTAGTAAGTATACCTTTGGATGTCTGTGAGGACATTTCTAGAGAGGATTAGCCAAAAGGTGGACAGCATCCATCCATGGGCGGGGCCAGCAAAAGCCTGCTCTCCCTGTGCTGTCCCAGCTGAGCCGCTCTGCTCCACCTTCCCTGCCATGGCAGACTGAAACTTCCGACACCACCACAGCAGACAAATCCTTCCTTTTTTGAGTTGTTATTTTGTCACTGTGATGCAAAACCTAAAGCTGGCTCTGAACTCACATGAATGATAATTCACCTTGATTTCATAGAATTTAAATATTCCCCACAATTGTGTTTCATTTCCTGATGCGCTCAGCTCTTCCGGTAGTCTCGCTACCCTATGGTTTCCAAGTGAGGCGAGAAGAGGAGCTGAAGATCCGAAGATTGCCAGGTTCCCAAAATAGCTTTCTCTTCCTTTTTTAGAAACAAAATAAGCAAGACAGGAGTTTCTAATAGCTAGCTGGTGCTTCCCTTTATGGGATATCTATTCCTCAGATAAACAGTTCACAGTGCCCAGTAGGTGCCCGGAATTATGTCAGTACTAAAGATACGATTGATTTAAAAAAAAAAAAAATCAACTCCATGCAACTGGGAGTGTGGGTCCCTACAGAATGTCTACCTGTCGTGTGGAAAACCCTGGGTTCTATCCTCAGCGTCGTGAAAGAAAGGCAGACAAAACTACATCTGTCTGTACCAGTTTCTATTTAACCAAAAGGAACCTTGACTTCATGGGAGAAATTCGGGAAACTGACAGATATCCATTAGTCTAGTCGTAGCGAGGTCAAGCTAACAGGCTGGAGGGGAGGGGGGGGGCTGGGCTGGGTAGGTGGCTTCCTGGTCACTATTTATGTTTTTTCTGTTCCACCATCTGCCGGGATCATAGCATAATTGAAGATGAGTAGAGTGGTTTAAGTATCATAGACTCAAATTCTCTCTACTTTTCTTGTTGTTTTTTTTTTTTTTTTTTTTTTTTT
>NW_026068066.1:2141418-2162906 GCF_014885135.2 Alexandromys fortis | reverse complement strand
TTTTTTTTTTTTAAAAAAAAAAAGGTTTATTGACTTTTATTTTGTGTTTGGCTACATTATGAATATGCACTATCTGTGTGCCTGGTAAACTTGGCGGCCAGAAAAGGGTGTCATAACCCCTGGAAGTGGAGGGACACACCATTGCAAACTGCAGTGCAGGCGCTGGGAACTGAACTTGCATGTTCTGCAAGAGTGGCTAGGTAGGGCTCTTAACAACCGAGACAGACTTAGACGCCAGGATCGTTCTTTCAGCCTGGGATGTCATCTATGCCCTCTCAAAGACACACAAGCCTTAGCTACAGCAGTGATTCATCTCCACTGACATCAGAAAGAGTCAGAGTTGTAGAGGGGGCAGGCAGCAATGCTAGATGTGAATGTGGCTCCATGCTCAGATTTGGTAAATGTTTACCCTTAATTGAGGGTTTTAATAAACTATCATCTAGACTAGCTGGCTCTAAAGTATTGGTTAATGGGAAGATTTTAAGGTTGTGTCAGATTTATTGATTGACACCTTTGGCGAAAGATGGTTACGATGTGGCTTCAGTGAGAACTGTGCTGTGGCATAGAACTGGAGTCTACCCTGAAATTGAGAGGAATAGCTGGTGTCTGAAAGTTGCTGCGGTACCCAAGGGTGCACGCCTGGGCCAGCGAGGGTCCTCTGCTCCTGCTTCAGTGCTGTCTGACCCAGCCGTCTGGTAAGTGCTGTTAGTTGCTTTCCACAGTCTGTGTTTGAATTGTTTCATGAACAGGTCAGTCAACAGCCTCCTAGTGTGCTGCTACCAACAGCACAGACATTTAAGCAGAGTCCTAGAAGGAAGGCCGGGAAAAATCCATGCAATCCTCTGATGGGTGGTTCCCTAGTTAAGGTCATCACAGAGTATCACAGAGTACTGTTTAATGAGACCCCATTGCAGGGTGGTGGGACACATAAATTTATCAGTATATAAATGAAGACAATAAATGAAAATTGTTTTTAAAAGAATATTTACAGTATTACAGTATATTTGACAGCTTTTAAAGATTAATATGGATGCAGATTCCTGCATGTGTACTACATGCAGATGCCCACAGAGGCCAGAAGAAGACAGCTGAGCTCTTGGAGCTGGAGTTACAGATAGGGAGCTGCCGGATGCGAGTGCCGGAAACCAGACTCTGGGCCTTTGCAAGAGCAGCAAATGCTTTGAGCACCGAGCCTCTCTCCAGCCATGTTACGTGGAAGCGATGTGTATATGTATGTATGTATGTAAATGCAAAAATGTTCTGGAAGATCATACATAAAATAGAAAAGTGATTACTTTTGGTTGGGGAAATTATGGAGGCTAACAAAGTTTTTCCTAGTTGTTTATGTCCTTTTGCGTGTCGCTCTCTGTTTTTCTTCCCTACAATGAATATGTTTTGTATTATATGCTTTTGTACATCAAAGGTACGTGTTTGAAACCATTTCATAATTCAAAATAACTGTACTCCTTAAAATTCTACCCTTGTCAGTCTAAAATTTTAGGAGTTTATAGTAGTTTAGTTTTTTTCTCCCTTTCATAAGTGTTTATGTATGTGTATGTATATACATACGTATTTATGTATGTAGGCATGTATGTTTGTGTGAATAGTGTTTGTGGGTGTGTACTATGTGTGTCTGTGTGTATAGATGTATATGTGTATGCGCATGAGTATGTTTATGTATGTGTTTGTGTGCATGCATGTATGTGTAACTAAGTGTATGCATACATATATACAAATGGACATATAGGTGTACACGTGTATGCATAGGTGTATATGTATGTGTGTATATATGTGTGCGTTTGTATTTATTGTGCACACATACGGGTGTGTGTATGTATATATGTGTGTGTATGCATGCAGGTGTGTGCATGCGAGTGTGTATATATATGTGTGTGTATATATGTTTCTTTGCATATATGTATATAGGTATGTGTATATTTATATGTGTATATGTATGTGCCTGTGAATTTGTATTTATTCTATTTATGTGTATGTATATCTATTTATAATTATGTATGTGTATATATTTCTGTGAGTCTGAGTATGTGCATGTTGTTTATATGTCTATATATATATGTATGTGTGTATGTATGCATAAATATGTGTATATATGTACATATATATGTGTCTCTGTGTGTGCATGTGAATGTGTATAGTATGTATGTGTGTGCATTTATCGCATATATGCATATGTATCTATCTGTTTGTGTGTGGATGTATATGTTGTAGAATATTGTTTTAACTAGGCAAAGAAGTGTTACATTTGTTTATGCTATGGAATATTACTTTAACTGTGTAAAGGTGTGTTACATTTGTTAATGATGTATTTGTTTAACGATGAAAGGATATGTGCTTAATTATGGAAAGATGTGTGACATTGGTTTCACTAGGCTCCTGATTGGTCTAATAAAGAGCTGAATGGCCAATAATTAGGCAAAGAAAGGATAGGCTGGGCTGGTGGGCAGAGAGTATATAAATAGGAGGAGAAAAGAACGAGAGAAGAACAAGAGAAGAAGGGGAGAAAAAGCCTGAGACAAAAAGCCAGGCAGCTGCCATTCAGCAGACATGAGAGGCAGTAAAAATAAGATATACAGAATGTAAGAAAAGCAAAAAGTCCCGAGGCAAAAGGCAGATAAAGAGAAATAGGTAAATTTAAGTTAAAGGAGGTTGCCAGAAACGGGCCTAAGCTAGAGAGTGGATTTATAACTAAATAGAAGTCTCCGTGTCGTGATTTGGAGCTGGTTGGTGGCCCACAAGAAAAGGTCTGCTACACGTCTTTGCTTTAGATCATCAGAAATTGATTAGCCCTCCTCATATGCTAATGTTCCTGTGGTCTGACAGGGACTTTGAAGTGCCTTGCTTTTGGAAGCATTTCTGAGGCTGGGCAGATGGCGTTGCACATGTGTTGAAGGCCAGATCCTGGACTTGTTATGGCCTTGGGTGGAGGTTGTGATTTTTCAGGCAGAGGCATGCCCTGGCTATGGCTAATAGATACAGAACCGCAGCCTCTGTTTCCTAAATGCTGAATAAATAAAAACCCTTATCATGTTCCCTTATCAAAAACAAACAAGAGGGTCTCCAATTCCAGCAGACTCTGAGAGCCTGTTGGCTGCTGGTTTGATCTCTGCCAATGCAGCTAGAGTTGAGCTTTGAATTTAACATGGCTTCCTGCACTCTCTGTCCCCCCCTCAAGCCCTTCAGATGCTCATCCTGGAGCTTGGAAAGGTGAGACTTTCCGGAGGGATCCTTCCTGATGCAGAGGCACGTAGAAGGAGCCTTGCCTCTCTCCAGTGGAGACATTCTAGTTTGGTCCGACTCCTCTGGATTCTGGCTGCCTGGTCTGGAGAAGTTTAGAAGGTACAGCGCTAAAGAGTAGTTTATACATTGTAAGCAAATGTTGATTTTTTTTCTGTGTTATTTGAAGTAGTCACCCGGAAGTACATACATATCAATAGTGTCATAGGAAAGTACCTATTTGCTCACGGCCTAGCTCCATGCCTAATCCTGACATGTCAGCATCTTTAGAAGTGCACAGTGGCCAGGAATTACAACAGCTCTCATAAAAAAAAAAAAATTCTAAGATGTCTTTCTGAATTAGATCTTTATCACCTCCTAGCGGTGATAGATTCCAATAGGGAAATGTGGCTTAGGAATTGTTCCAGAACATCGAACACAGGCTGTGGTTCAAACAGTAGCCTCTATGCGGAGTGGGGTGGCATGAGACAAAAGGCTCTTCCTTCACACAACAGGAAAAATGGCTAATACAGGACACCCAGGAGAAGTGGGGTGGTCCTTGTCTTTCTCCAGAAGTTATCGTGGCTTCCAGAAGCAGACGCCTACCCAGGTAGAGAATTCCCAGAAGCACATTCACGGCACATGGATTGACCTCCGAGGCAAGAGGAAGTAGGACACTAACTTCCCAAAGTGCAGCACATTCCCTTATTGTGCGGAGAGAGTAACCTGGAGACCGATTAAATTAAATTACATACCTGGATAAAATTACCAAAGGACAAAAAAAAGTGAAGAGACTTCCAGGTGTGAGGAAAATCAGAATTATGTGAGTTGCATCCTACAGAAGATGATGGACAGGTCTGTGAAAGACAGAAACTGAATAACACACATGTCTGTAGGATGAGTCTGTGAAAGGCAGACACTGAATAACACACATGTCTGTAGGATGAGCCTGTGAAAGGCAGACACTGAATAACACACATGTCTGTAGGATGAGTCTGTCAAAGACAGACACTGAATAACACACATGTCTGTAGGATGAGTCTGTGAAAGGCAGACACTAGTAGTACACACATGTCTGTAGGTCTCAGGTGCATCTCTGCTATGATATGATATTTATACAAATTTTATCACATAAAGTCTCACCACATTCTCTCAGGTACTTCAAGTTATACGCACATTCAGGATTATTTCTCATCCACTGCCTCCATACAGGACAGGGTCTTGTCCTGTCATAGTTTTCAATTTACAAATAAAATATTTTCTCTGTTCTCTTTGGGAGATTTTAATCAGAACAACCAGCCCTGAACAGAGCATCGTTTCAAAATCAAAAGAGAAAAAGAATCATGCTGTTCTTGCAAGCAAGATAAAGACATACACAAGTCAGGACTGTGTGTGTGTGTGTGTGTGTGTGTGTGTGTGTGTGTGTGTAAGAATAGTCACACCAATATGAGAGAGTCAATTGCTGGAGCAGTTACAGAAAAAAAAAGGTAACTGACAGGGTGGTTTTTGAAGACAAGGGAGAAAGGAGGAGAAGGGGGAGGGAGGGGCAGGCAGGGTTTTGGAGACTTTGTGAGTTCCTGGCTCTCTGTGTCTTGTGTATATAAAGCAAGGTGTTCTTACTTCCATTTTACAGGTAAAGAAAATGGTAGTTGGAGACAATTTAACTGGGCAATTCTCATGCAAATGGAAGGAGGCAGAATCTTTAGATTTCTACCTCGAGCTCACACCCTTTGGCATGTGCTGATAGTGACCCCAGCACTGTCTTTTCGGGTGACATCAGTCATGCCATACACACTACATCCAGAGTTTCCAGGTGTAGAAAACAGAGGCGAGGAAGCCAGTCTGTACTGACCACACATCCACTGCTCACACGTACATTCCTTAGCATCCACACATGGAGCACCTTCCGGCTTTCATCCATCCACCTTTTATATCAGCCGAGAGACAGGAATGGTCCTCCTCTTTACAGGGAGGACTGGGGGGTAGGTCTAGAGAGGTCCAAGGCTGCATCTGAGCTCTGAGAGTCTACCAGATCCAGGCACTCTTGAAATGAACACCAGCCTTCCCCACATGGCCTTCATTTAATACCTCAAGAAATGGAGTTTCGTGCCTTTGGGGAGCTTCAGCATCGGACAGGTGAGAAACCAGTCGACATTAGCGATTATACCGCAAGGGACAGCTTTATTCCTTATTTTGTAGCTGATTTCTCTGAAAATGGAGTAATCTGGGCCAAAGATAAAACTACCAAGGCATGATCCTTATTCACTAATTAATGAAGTCCATTTCCAACACTCTGAGAGTGTAGGAACTGCCCTCCCACGCCACAACCACAACAGCCTGTCAAGAATGTATAAACTTTGAATACGTGAGCTACAAACCTATATTTGCACATGTGGAAGTGAGAGAAGAGCAGCAGACTATCTTAACATCAGTGACTTCCCGAGGTGGGCGAGAATTAACCCAGAAACCACCGAGGAAAGAGGCACTGTACATGCGAGTCTGTCTGCATCCCTTGCTACTCTGCCTGCATTGGCAAGTTTCCTGGATTCTGGGAATATCCAGCTTCCTCTGGTATCCACATGCTGTTCGTCTGAGAGACAGTCTCACTGTGTAGACTAGATTAGTCAGAACTGTTGTCTATCAGCCTCAGCCTTCTGAGTAACAGGGCCAAAGGTGAGTCACAACAGTCATGGCAGCCACAGGTTAATGTGACTTCTTTACAGAGTTGCAAGACCATGCACCCCACACACAATAAGAGTAAGTATCTTCAATCAGTGTATAACTGAAGTACCTTCAATCATGGGGATAGCATCTAACTCGCAACCACCCATGTCCTTTGGGAGCTGTATTGGCTTCTAAACAGACTCTTTCAGGAAAAGTCAACTTCATCTCATTGGAAAGGAAAAATATGAAAGAGACCAGAGGTTACTATGAGCATTAGAGCATGATAGTGTTACCTGGGCAATTCAACTCTTCAAGAGGTTAATTCCCATACTCAGGACTCTCCAAATGGACCAGAAGCTACAGAAATTTGTGTACAATGGAGAACTCTAGTCTGCATTACAAAGCATTATCTTTTCAGGACTATTCATTATTATTTATATCAGTTAATTATTAGTTATATTAGTTAATATATAGCTAATATAACTTAGAATTATTTATAATATTCCTCTCATGATCAAATAAAAAACAAATGGGTATATTGAAATTCCTGTGATTTTATATGGAATAAAAACACCATGACTATAAGATAAACAATTTAAAGGTTGAGAACAAGAGAATAGAAGAGAAAGAAGGAAAGGGGAAAGAGGGAGGAAGAGGTAGAAAGAGAGATGGGAAGAGAGGAGAGAGAAAGAAGAAAGAGAGGAGAGAAAGATTCAGCTGGTGTTTGAGTCTCCGTAGACTTTTGAGGACAGTGTGCTCTAAGGCAATGAGGTGTACCCTGGAGCAGCCTGGTCTGATTTTGATGGCCTAGAGCCCTTAAATTCTCAACTCTGAAAGCTTTAGAAAGTCAGCCTCCTGCTGTCCCCGGATCCCCAATGGGGCCTGAAGTAGATAATTCCCTTTTGATCTACATTGTCCTCACTCTCCTCCAGGCCACACTGTCCTACCTGAGTCTCACTAAAACTTCCCACCGTCTTCCACTGTCCCTGCTGCCTTGTTCCCACCCTGACTCTGTAATGGACTTGTCAGTGGGCTAACGGCTGTCTGTCACACTCCACGACAAACATGGGGTCCTACTGCATCTATCTGCTGCTTTTCACTTTGACTTCCCATCATCTCTCCCTCTGCCCCTGCTCCACATTGATACCCTCCTCTACTTTCTGTTTCTTGGACAGAATCTCAGACCCAAACCATCAGATGTCACTTCTTTAAATAGGGCTTCCTAATCAACCCATCCTCATACACTCTTGCATCCCCGTGGTACCTTTCTCAGTGGCTTCTCCCTTTGACATCGCATGGCTAATCATTCCTGCCCTCAGTCTGTTGGGGGTCTGGGTGGTGCCTAGCCGCAGCCAGAGACCAGGCTGCATTCAGTTGCCCAGGACTGCTGTTTTCTGCATCGGAGCTCAAGCTAAGCAAGTTCAAAGCACCGGCCTGTTACTCCACACTAACTAAGTCTCTGAGAGGTCAGAAAGCATCAAGGATGTGCACAGTAAGGATGCCTACTGACCCCAAACAGCCTTGCATCATTTCTCTGCAGTACATCTCCATCCCTGCTCTGAGCCACACCCTCCCAGGATGCCATGGGCTCCACCTAAGGAAATGCTGTCTGCTTTTCCTCCTTCTAGGTTATAACAGGGCTAGCTACCTCTTAACAAAGCCCTTCCAGGGCTCCTGAACTCCTTCTGGGGAGTAGAGGAACACGTAAAACAACACTGGCATCACCAACCTGGACCAGTTCTCAGTCCATTCACAGGATTTTGGGGAAAAAATTTTATAATTATTTTTGCCAGCCTGTAGTCTTTATCTTTATGGGATAAAGAAGGTATTTGAACAGATTACCATGGGTTTTTTTCTGTAATAACAACACTTTATTATGTGTGGGACTTGGAGTTCTGAAAAATACTTTGCTATAGAACACGAGATTTGATGCTAACAGTGTCCCTATAAGGTATCGGTACTATGCATGCTCTGTAATGCTTCAGGGGAAGGAAATAGAAGTTGAGGGTGATTAATTACACAGCGTGATGAAAAGCTCTAGGCTACACAAGGCAGAACACTTCAATGCCCAGTGTTCCTTACAAAGCTCCTTCACGGTAAAAAAATAAATAAAGGAGGATTCCAAAGAGATTCCCGTATAAGATTTGAGAGCTGTGTATGTGCAGTACAGGTATGTGTGTATTTGTATAGGGGTATGCAGGTGTATGTGTAAGGTGTGCAAATGTCTCTAGGCATATAGATGTGTGTGCAGGAATATAGGCTTATAGTTGTATGTAGGCATGGATATATATGTCTAGGCATGTAGGGGTGTGTGTGTCTGTGTGTGTGTGTGTGTGCGTGTGTGTGCAGGTGTGGTACAGGTGAGCAAGTCTTAGGGATGAAAGAAACAGCTCTGAGCATCATCCTCTATTCCATATCACACTGTCACACTTAAATCATGGTGCTATAAAACTCCATCAAGCTACCCAATAAAGACCCTGGAAATGCAGAAGATCCGCAGAGCTCCCTCGTATCTGTCTTCTCATCTGTTGCCGTATACTGTCTTTTAATCTCTCTCTTCCTCAGAAGTAATGCTTTTAGAGTTTCCTCTGTGACTGCTCCTGTCTTAATGAATTATGGTTGTGGATTTTGTAGTTTCGGGAGCAGTCATCTCGGGCTGTGAATCAAGGCGCACCTCTCAGCCTAAGCCGTCTCCCCACGGTGAGAAATGAGGTGAGCAGCGTCCTCTCGAATGACATGCTTCGCTCTGACTGCAGTGCTGCTGCTCCCCCCACCCCCATACACATCTGGAGCTGAGGCCCTTGGGGTTCTGGCCCCACAGGGCTCTTCTCTGATTACTTCTAGCCGTCTGAAGTCCAGGGAGACGAGTGCAGGCACCTGCCTGTCCTTACCGGGCTAAGTGTTCTCTGCGAGCCTCTCTCCGCTCACAGGCTCACAGCGGTGCGTGGATAAGGTTGCCCTGGAAGCCTCTGCCTTCAGAATCAATCAGGCCAGGAGGAGCACCTGCCTTGGAAACCCACTGCTTTCAGGCGTTAAGGTTCTCGCTTGTGATGAAGGTTAGGGGAGTTTACTGAAAGTCAGTTTTAATGAGTGCCGCTTCTCTCTGTGCGCTTACCTCCAGAAAATGTTCCGCCTGCTGCTCTCGATCCAATTTCCTCGAAGTCGTGGTAATCAGACCTGTGTAGAAATGAGAATATTTGACTTTTAAATATCTGGGGCAGGTAGCTCATTGAATAATGGTAAAAAAAAGAAAAGACCAGTTAAAGGGAAAGTAAAAATATTGGAGAATGGTACCCTCCAGTTCCCAGGGAGGTTCACATTATTCTTAAAGGAAAATCAAACGTGCTAAGAAATGGTGGGTCACGACCTCAGGTCTACGTAACACGGAAGAAACACTGCTGCTTGGGAGGAATGCAAAAGCTCTTAGCAAACATTGTTTTTCTAATGTGAGGCAACCCAAAGATTCGTTTACCTAGGGCTGGAGTCCTCTAGGAGCCACACTAAAGGCTGTTAAGTTGTTAATACGTAGTTGATTAGATTCTGGCTATTAGATATCACTTTTTTTCTTATTTAATTTTATGTGCTTGGAATTATACTTTCCAAGAAGGCGATTTCTGCAATAGCTACACTTGTACACATAATTGTCTCAATTCAGTAGCTCTCACAACAAACACCCCACTGTAATTTTTCTGTTTTATGTATCCAGATCTTTACACTAAGATATCCCAAGTGGAAGGACCTATATCTTCTTTCAATGTCTATAAAGACAGAAGAAATGAGAAGGCAGACCTTGGAGGCCTCTTGGCTCATTGCACAAATTTGTCTTTTGCACAGTTTATTGTTTTTATTGTGAAATGGAAATTAGGAACCTAAATTTATTTCCCACTTTTCCATTATAATATCTCTGAAGAAAACATGAGCTGGATTTTTTTTTTCATGGTGTGTGCTGATTAACGAGGAAAGATCAAAGAATAGTCATGTATGGAAAATGTTTCTGGGGTCTACAGGGGAGTTCTTGACCTCAAGCTGCTGAGCTGTAGATGGATAGGGGAGGACATGGATTCTAGAGAAACAAGAGGCTATAAGACATTAAGTGATGCCTTAGTAACATCCAAAATAACACCTCAGTTAGATTAACACACCTGTCTATGCACTGGTGCACTGCCTGCACTCTGGCATGCCAGAGTGGATCACAATCTATGCTTCATTCCCACTCACTAAGACCTCATTCATGTGGTTCACCCTAGATTCATTCTCTCTCTCTCTCTCTCTCTCTCTCTCTCTCTCTTCTCTCTCTCTCCCTCTCATGCAGGTTGACTATAATGATATAACTTTAATAGATTGCAAAGCGATGTTATGATTCATAAACGCCATGCGGGAAAGTTTACCAAATGAACTTACCTATCAATCACATAAAGGTGAGAGCCTTTGAAACACACATTCTTAGCAAATTTGAAACATATAAGAAACACACTACTATCAACTTGTTGTACCCATAGGCTTTTCAGATTCCACTCGTGTTGGCCAATCCGATATGCCAATGTTGCCAATACCCTCCTCTGTCATTACAATTGTTTGCTCTCAGGTCTGTGATTTCCCAGTGGGCACATGGACATGACCTGATGTGAGTGCCCTGCCAGGTGCTTCCAATCTTCGCCCATGTGGTGTAGGACTCCTACAAAACCGCCCCCACACTGTTCGGAGGTCAATAACCACCTCTCCTCTTCAGTACCTGGACATTTAACACCACAGATTTATCACTCTCTGGCTTCCTATATCAGAATCCGGGAAAGAGGACTCAGCATCTGAGAGCAAGGAGCCGTCCACCTCGACTCTTCTTCCTACATCTTACTCTTTCCATTGATATTCATCTTTCCGTCTGCTCAGCCACATCTAGAAGCTTCTATAACCATGAAAAGCAGGAAAAGAAAAAAGCCCGGCTCCTGGGTTCATATTGACTGAGGGTCTGTGTGGTCTGACTCCCACTCTTCAGATCCAGACCATGCTGTCTGACAAGGTCATATGTCATGAAGGCTCTTTTCAAGCGAATAGCAGCTGTTTTCAGAGTGAGGGATGGAGGCCTTCTCCCAGCTCCCAGCCTCCTCAGAGGGAGTCCTATGATAGAGGACACAATGAAAATGGGACATGCTTGCTACATGCGGGGTTGTAGGAAGAATTCTGCTTCCTATTGCATGTCTGTGATTCTTATACACACACACACACGCTTGCACGCACACACACACACACACACACACACACCACTCACAAAGAGAGAGAGAAGGTGCCACTGACTCTGCGCCCCTGAATTCTCTCATGTTACCCAGTACTCCTGCAACCTGGACTCAACCAGGGCTACAGTCTGCTTTCTCTTCTGGGGATTGCTAGGGAATGTCTCCATAAAATCTGCATATTTTTTACAATGCTCACATGGGTCTTAGAGAGCAGCCCAGTGTCTCAGTTTATCAGCTTACAGAAAAGGGAACTTGAAACACTTTCCTCAAGCAGGGGACTGGAGTTGGGAAGCTAAGTAGTTACTGCTTCTAGAAGAAAGCCAGCTGGAAGTCCTTGCACACCCCGGTACTCTGGGCTTCCAGCCCCTATGTGTTCTCAGATGTCAAAGGAGTAAAGAGTAGAAATAATTAGAAAAGCAGATGAGCTTGGGTGGGGATAGTGAAAGTCTACTGATAAGGACATGGGTTCTTTGGAGAGCAGTGAGAGCCCTTTATGTTTTATTACGGTGATTTTTGTGTCATTTGTACTATGCTATGACACCTGAAGAACTGCATACTCCATGCGGGCGCGTGTTATTTTGTGTGAGTTATGTATCAACAAAGTGGTCAAAAATCTGTGGAAGATCATAAACTGCCTTTCAGGCTTTAACAAGAGTTTATTTTGTGAAGTGAGGATACATAATGATTGAATCAAAGAGCTTAGCAATCAGGCTTAATTTGGCGTTTCAATGAATGAACAGAGTTCTCAGCTTTGCCTACAGGAATCTGGAACCAAGAAATAGTGAGCTTCTGGGCCCGGCGGTGCTAAGGCATTAATTCATGGTTATTTGCACTGAAAATAATCTTGTTAAGAGTTCAGTTCTAAGAAAACCCAGAAAGGGTGAAGTTTACTTTCTACAGAGGTACATGCTTGGGATGAAAAGCAACATATATCAAACGGTTGGCTGTTATCTACGGTCAGGAAGAACTTCAGGGAGTCACCACTCCCGGTCTGGAGGGATTCGTCAGAAAGACCAACTCCATTTCCACGGTTGTGTTTCACACAAACGAAGCAAAAGATCAATCAGAACAAGGCTTCCTTTTAACTGCTCTGACTCGGCCATGTGGAAAGGAACCCCGTTCTGCAACCTATGGTAAGAGAGAGGCGTGGACACTGTGCGTGGAGCTGTAGACACGTGGGACACCTGTACTTGGAGACTTAAATGTTGAAATGGAGTTTCCCAAACAAGCCAGAGGCCCACTTTAGAGTGTGATTGGGCTGTAAAAACAACCACATAATTTCATATGGCTCCTTATGTAAACTTCTGAATAGGAGGAGGGAAAGATGCCAGGCATAGGTGAATGACATTTGGTAAGGTGATAAATGGCTGGAACAGGGCAATTGCTTTCAAAACAGCTGGCTTTCATTTTGTCATTGAGGGGGCAGGAGACTCAAACATGCTCTCCCTGAAAAGCAGATGACAACCATGTCACTGCCCCTTTAAAAGGACTGAAGATACTTGGAGTAGCTGTGGCCAGAACAACGACACACATAAGAATGTCTTTTTTCATCTCTCTCCCTGTGGTTGTCTGGAACACAGCTGTGTAAGTACGAACAGGACATTCACATTTGCTTTAAGTGCAGGTCTTGGTTAGTTCAGTGTAATTCTCCCAGAGGGCAAATGCTGGGCTTGCTACTAAAATCTAACTGGAATTAGTGCTGCCGTGTTTCATGCCTAATTTCCTATGTCCAAGCCCCGCACTCTGAACTCTTCCCCATCCTCGCAATTGGTCCACGTATTACTTTTCCTGTGCAACCTTCCTAGATTTCTCTTCTACACAGAGCTGCAGGAATCTTATCTCTGGATTGTCCTTGAGAGCACAGTCCATGAAGCCAGAGCCTTGAGGTGGTCCCCCAGTATAAGCGCCCAGATCAAGTGCTTGTCTCATTTGCTGGATGCACAAATGCTGCACTGAGGACATTCAGAGCGTTTCTCTGCTTGTTGAATTTTTCTCTAATAGGACACAAGCAAGGGGACAAGGAATGGCTATTAATCATCTGGCACTCTTGATGCTTAATAAAGAGACTGTGCAATGCCGATAGAGGAAACTGTCCTTAGGAGGGGAGAGGGCAGAGTGGATCAGTCTTCAGAATACCCAGTGGTGTTGTTTTATTCAATGTGGTCTCAATGCACAGGGATGGGAGGACCTGAATGGCCCCTAAGTTCCTTTAAACTTAAAACTATTGATAATTCTTTCCCTCACCCTCTTCCTCCTAACCCTGTTCTTCCCCCACTTCCTCCCTTCCTAATATTAAAAGCAGGGTTTCAGCCCTTGCCTAAAGCAGTTATATTTGATCTTGTGCCCATGGATTCTCAGACCTTTCCACATTTCTTCACATCCTGATTTCTATCTAATTTATGAGAAATGTGGGGGACTAATAATATAGTAATAGCTACTACATACCGTATATCAGGCACTGTTCTAAAAAGTTCACATACATGGCCTTGCAGGATCCCATAATAAACCAGCTACTGTACAACTTAAGTATGTGTGCTTGTATGTACACTTGTATGCACATATGTGTGGGCCAGATACTGATACTGAAATTTTTCCTCTTTTACACTCCACTTTGTTTTTTGAGATAAGACCTCTCTGTAAACATGGTGCTTACTCACTGGCTAGACTGGCTGACCTGGTAACTCCAGGCTCCACCTGTCTCTCTCTCCAGCACTGGGGTCACAGGTAGATGCTGCTTCCCATCATTTAAGTGAATGTTTAAGATCCAAGCTCAGGTCTCTACTGGACCAGAGCAGAAAGTGTTCTCCTTACTGAGACATCTCCTCAGGCACAGTTCTACTTTTTAGACAGACCTAATATTTGTTTTCACTTCAAGTTTATTTTTCTTCTTTTCTGAAATTCCAGAAAATTATGATAAACTCTCATGATGGTTAGTCTTCACTGTCAACTTGGCTGGATTTAGAATCAGCTAGGAGACACATTTCTGGATATGACTTAAGGGTGTTTCTAGAGGGGCTTAAGAAAGGAAATATCTGGATTTGGAAGAACTATTATATGGGATGGGCTCCTTGACCAAAAAAAGGGAAGAGGAGACCATTTCTTGACCATAGGTACAATATGACCATCTGCCTCACATTGCCGTTGCCATGTCTTCCCCACTGTGATGGACTGTGTCCCCTTAGACTATGAGCCCCTCCCAGCCTTTCCTTACATTGCTGTTGGCAGACATTTTACCACAGCAATGAGGAAATAACTCATACTGAAAATTGCTACCATAAAGTGAGTTGTTACTGTGATGATCTGACTATGGCGTTCATAGGAATTTGAACCAGTTTGTAGAAGAAATATAGAAGAGTTTGGACTTATGGGCTAGAGATGCGCAAGACTGTTGTAAGCAGAATTTAATGGACCATTGTGGTGGGAGTATGAAAAATCGGAAAACAGATAGTCAGACCTTAAACACCATGCTCATATGGCAGGAGAAGGGACACTGGAGAATTGGACTGGAGAGTATTCATGTTACATTTTCACAAAGATTTTGAAAACACACTGCTCATGTTATGCAAGTTTAAGCACAAACAAATGAAAATGCACTTACATGTCTGCAGAAGAAATTTCAAGACAATGTAACATGCAGGCTGTGTCATGGTTATGACAACTGATCACAACTATATAATTTATAGTTAACTCTGAAGTCAGATGGAAAGATTTAAGAAATATACAGTTTGGTTAGGAAAAGGGCATGAGTTAATTTAAAGAAGCAGGCAAGGCAGTTTGGAGAAAGTTATTATTACTAAAATTGGTGTCATTAAAGAAAAAAAATCTATGCTATCACTGGGACAATAGGAAAGCTACCCTGAGGACAAGATCCCAATCAACAAAAGCTCCAACCTGTAAAAATGGTAATTTGTTAGAAAGGGGAGTGAATTGGAATTGGTAATGCACTTGGCAGGGGTTGGGGGTGAGACCTTGCTTGAAAACAATCAACTAAGGAAGAGTGTTTCAAGATTCCCTTACCAAGGTACCCGGAAGTCAGTACAGAGCAGTGAGGAGACCAGACTACAATTCCTGCTATTAACAAAACTTGCCTGTCTTGTCCACATTATACTCAGTTTGCAGATATGTAAAACTCAAGTATTACAATGTCATGAAGACTTACATGAAAGGTCCAGAAGGCTACTGAGGCCAGGCATGGCGGGGCAGGGGCTGTTGCATGAAGCTGTACAGGTGAAGACCAATGGGGATGCTGGAGGTGCCTCCCTGTGGAGTGCTGAAACTCAGATGATACCACTAAGAGTCCCAGGGTTGTCGGAATTCATGCTTACCCTGCCTGGTTTCAGGTTTGCTTTGGCTCTTTCTTGCTATGCCCTTATTTCTCACTCTTAGAATGGGAATGTTTGATTTGTTCTGTTGTGTGTTGTAAATATTCAACTTGAATTTTGTTTTGTATGGCCCAACAATTGAGCCCCGAATGAGACATCGGGACATTGGGCTTTTGGACAATATCTAACTGTTAAGCCTTAGAAGACTTTTGGAGATAAATGAAATGCATTTTTTCATGAAATGTCTACAAGCTTGGGGAGGTATCTAATGGAGAAAGTGTTTTTTATTTATGATTTTGATTTCATGTGATGTTTAAGTGTCAAGTTGACAAAGGTTAGGCTTCAGATGATTAATCTTCTTGTCAGCTTGACTAGATTTAGAGTTACCTGGGTGATAGGCCTCTCATGTGTCTCTGAGAGTATTCCCAGAGAGGTTTAAGTGGGGAAGACACAGTCAATGTAGGCGGACTGTCCCATGGGTCACAGTCCTAAACTAGGTAACTAGAAAAGAGGCTAAGATGAAATGAGCATAAGTATTTATCCCTGACCTCTCCTCTCTGTTCCCTGGCTATGAAAGCAATGTGACAAGTCACCTCGAGCTCCTGTACCAGGCTTTCCTTGGCATGACAAATGTTTCCACTCAAACCATGGATCAGCTCTACAAAAAGGTGGTGCTTGACCAGAAAGAAGGGCTGTGCTCTGTTCTTGTCCGTTTGCTCATTTGTGGATCACTCACATTAAACCAATGCACAGATTGCACAGATTTGCCCAAAGGAAAAATGAAAAAATGCTCTTTAAAGTGCAAGTGCATGCTCCTGGCGGGAAACCTACACATTGACGATTGTCACCCTTCATCCCTTCCAGAATCTTTTGACTTACAGAATCTTTTCTTTCCTTAGCTTTTAGTCCTAATTTTTTTTTTCAATGCTACCCAGAGTATTTTCATACAGCTATAAGGCTGTTGGCTGAACTTGGAAAGAAATAAAATGGACACAGAGCAAACATGAACTTCAGACATTTAGGTACAATTATCCAAGTTCCCTTCTATAACTTCAGACTCAGGAGAGCTGATGCTTTCTTCTAGCATCCATGGTCATCACGCATGCATGTGTTAAACAGACATATATGTAGTATTCACACGTATAAAACATCTTTGAAATATAGACAAATAGAATAGCTAAGTAATAGGCAATCTTAGATTTGAATATGTATACACACATATATGATTTCTTAAAAAGAAAAGAATAAGCAGAAAGGTTGGGAACTAAGATATTAGTTATGCAGGGGTTAAAAGGGATTATGGAAACTGGCCCTATTTGATGTGCTTCTTAAATAAGGGCTGCTTCGTCAGGCGTGACGATCTGGAGCTGCTCCATTGAGCACACAAGCGCTGCTATTAAATTTTCTTAAGAAAATTTGACAAGGGACACCAACAGAGCTTAAGCCTGTAACACAGGCATTTCTTTATAAATAGTAATTTACAAGATGCTAATAGAAGCTTTAGAACTCCACCAGCGAGCGTGTGTTTTAAGCAGAAGCATGGAGACACTGTGGCACATTCACGGTTCACAGCTTCTGGCTTGGTAACAGATACACTTCGGTTTCGGGCTGTGCCAGCCAGTGAATGGCATTTTTGCAAGTCTGCCTTAGCAGCAGAGATGTCTCAGGGCTCCTCTCTGCCAGAGACACTTTCCCATTTCAATTGTGGATTCTATGACCGCCACATAGGAAAGCCAGCTTTCAAAATAAAAGTTAGGTGCACACACATGTCCTCCACCTTCCCCTCATGCCTAATTGATGGAAAGAGATGCCTATAACCTGGTAGGAGGGTTCTGAGGCCCAGACAAGCCCTTATCCATCACAGTGCTCTTTGCTATAGTGTAGACGGGTGAAGGCTTCTGGGTCAAGGTGATATTGTCAGAGTGAAGAGTAAGGTAGGGCCAGCACACAAAGGAGCAACATGATGATGCTGAGGGGAAAAGTTACTCCGAATCCCTCCTTTGTAGAATTCTGTGTCATAGCTGGTGTTTCCGCCCACAGATATACATGCACACACCTGTGCACACGTACATAAAGACATAGGTTTCAGACTGGTTTTTGCCCGGATGCCTCCATACCTCCAAGGCCCATCTGTTCTCACAGTTCTTCTCCTGATCAACATCCTCCTCATCACACAGAACCCTTGGGCTCCGCTCTACCACCCGGCCTAGGTGGAGGAAGCATTTGTGCACCTGAAAATGTCTCTAAGCTGTTTTGCTGTACTTTGGATGCTTATTGGATTTCTTTGGAGAAATTAAGCTGCAGATGGCAAGGCAGTATTAAGGATGTCATACGAAATGATGCCATCCTTAGGTGCCATTAACACATCACTGGTGTGTGGACTCAGACGTGCAATATGGCGCACATCTCTTTTATCTTTCTGCCAAGATATTTTTGCTTAACTCCAAATACTGTGTGATGAAAATAAAGAAGCAGAAATCACTGGAAATCTAAATTCAGCTAAATAGAAGGGCCTTGGGGATTATCTGATATGGGAGGTATTGGGGTTTCACTAGTAGCGGGCCTGGCCTCTGTGTCTAGCTTCTCTCCTCAGATCGAGCCCAAGCAGCTGCATGCCTTTTGGCAAGTTACTTAGCTTCCTAAATTGTTGCATAATGAAACTTATTAAATTAAGTAATCCGTTAAAAATTCTTGGCTTGCTTCCTCCCACAGACTAAATGCCCGGATGACAGTGTTATTCTTGTCAACCAGAAGAACAGCCACAGGGCTGTGCTGTGCATCCCACAGTCTAGCCTTCTTTTCCCCATCTTGAGATTCCTTCCTACTGTTTCAAATGTTAGTGCAACAAAAACCGTGTCTACTCCTCAGCCTGGTCTCTGGCAGATAAGGAAGCTGCCGTTTATTGCTTATGCAAGTTACTCAAAGACTTACTGGTAAGAACTTTCGATGTATGTTACATATCATTGAGAGGACAGCATAAATCCTCAGTGATTGGTATGCCATGGATTAGTACCGGGTGTTTCCTAGGAAATGGTGGTCAATGAAGAAGTAGGGGCTCTTCTCTAACTGTTGCTGAGTTTTAAGGTCAGTGTGTACTAGAAGCAGTTGGGGAGTTTTTATACATATTGACACCAGGTCCCATACCTAAAGGCTGTGTATATTCTGTGACTGGTTGAATCCTAGGCCTAGGGTATCTCTGAAACATCCTGGGTGGTGCCCTTGTTCTGAGGTTCAGCCTAGGCTGGAAGCCACTGTCTGTACAGGCGCTGTATTCTCAGTGATAGGGTTACAGTAACCAAGCGGTGACTTACCAGGCTGATTTGGTTTCTCCACCCTGAACCATACTGCCCATAATTAGCAGTTCATGAAATGTATGCAGTCCACTGAATGCTCTCATCTGAACTCAATAGAGCTCTGTTCCAAATCCCTCCAGCAAAGGACCACACTGGGTAGATGCCACGTTCCCTAACCCTGATTGGATGTATGCCTCCCCTGTCTTACTATGACGCATCTTGGCTACAGTGTTACTTCATTCTGGAGTTTCTGGTTTTTTTTTTGTTTTTTGTTTTTTTTTTCCTGGTTGTACAGTTCACCCTGCCTTGGTCCTGGTGGTCCCATGAATCCCCTAGCAGAGGTTCAGGTATCACCTCCTGGTGATGTTTCCTCTTTCCACATATATGTCTGAACAAGGCCCAATGGGGGTGAACCTAGGAGATAAAACACTAAGGCCACTTTGACATCACAGGCCTGAGAGCCCTGTGAGGAAGATGGAGACACACTGGAAACATTTCAACAGAATGTGTGATTGAGCACATTCGCTAGGCAAACCAGGATGCCCTGAGGACAAATCACAGACGGAATGTACTGTGGGAGAGGTAAAGGGGTGTAAGCTGCACTTATGCCTGAATATGAGTGGCCAGTAAAATGACCAGATTACCAGAGACCCTGGGAAGGTTAACATGCCAAATCAGTCTGAGGTTAGGGCAGAAGCTTGAAGAAGAAGGAGATAAATAGAACTTAGACAGTGGCTCTGCAGCTTCTTGGCTAGATGCAGAGGAGGGTTCTGGGTACTCGGACCTCAGCTTTGCTTTGGGGAGAGTACACAGGCTTAGTTAGGAGGTACACATATGACAGATTAACCTGGGGCTCTGAGGAGCTGCAGGGAGGCATTCCTAGTGTCTAGCAAGAGGATTCAGATGGGAAAGTTGCTTGCTATGGAGCCTGCTAACCTGAGTGTGACACCCAGAACCCAGGTGTACACTGACTCTACAGAGTTGTCCTCTGATCTCTGCTTTTGTGCCGTGGTATAAGCAAATCGGCACTCACCACACACACACACACACACACACACACACGTATTTGAATATTGAAAGAAGTAAAGCAGGCATGCTTCTACTAAAAAGCAGTGCTGCTGCTTTCCTACAAACACTTCAGCTTCCTTCTTTATCAATGAAAAACTAATCCACTTTGCATATAAGCCATATTCCTTTTATCCATTCCTCTGTTGTTAGGCACCTCAGTTTTCTGTGTAACTCAGTTACTGTGAACAGTGCTGCAGAAAAACTCTGATGTGCAATTATCACTCGGATGTGATAATTAAAGCAACTGAGACCATCGTATAAGAGAATTAAGCCAGGTTCAGGAAGACATAACAGATGCTTTCTCTTGCTTTTGCTTCCTGGGTTTTGTATGGAGACATAAAATCACCATGTATGATATATGACAAGAGAGTAGCTATGAAATTGTCTGGGGGAAACAGAAGGGACTGGGAGGCAACATGGGGATGGAGGATATGCTCAACATACAATTTTAAGTATAAAAACCTGAAAATAATTTTTAAATTTAACAAGCAGTACACATTTTCTTTTGGTTAAAAACCTTATGAGCACAGGGTGCTATTTCTCATTGCACTCAGGAGTCCTTATTATCTCAGCTTGGGCAGTCTGACAATGCCTGTGAATTCAGTAACCAGACAACCGAGAGAAGAAGTTTCCTCCAGTTTGTTCAGAAGATCCCGAACATTCTTTAATTCACTCCAGAGGTGTGAAAACAGGCACTGCACGCCCCTAAGAAATTATTTCACTGCAAATAATTTCTTCCCACATCTGTTTCCATGTGACAGCTAAAACCAAGAGGACGGATAAAGTGCAAATTACTCAGAGAATGTGTCAAGTCTGGAAAATACATGTGTGCTTTGAAAACATGATCCTTCAAGACCATTCTTATTCTATAAATTAGATGAGATCTCTTACTAGCAATGCTGTGAAATCAAATTAAGAAACACTACTTTTTATGGAAAGTTTTGCACATTATCAGAGGGGGAGAGAGAGAGGAAAAAGAAAAGGCACGTGTGTTTTACAGTTGATTTTCACACCATGCAAGCCTTTGTTTTACATTCACGTATGCAATGTAAGCTCTCATTGTTTTTGTGCCACCTGTCTGAGAATCTGTGATGGCTCCATGTCTGGTTGGAGTTTACCTTTCTGCTGTCTTGGTAAATTAGTGGGACAGAAACTTTTCAGGAGGATATCTAATGATTTTGAGACAAACAATTTGTCAAACAGTTTAACTTTAACCACCACCGTTTTGATGTTCTGGCTGCAAACAGCCTTGGTAGCTCCATTAGCATGTGTCCACAGGGCTTCGGCTCCACGTCACTGTGTTAGCAGCAGTAACCATGTGTTAAAATGCGCTGGAATCTGCAGTTTCTTCCTCTATAATTTCAGAAACTGTACTGTATTATTTATTACAGACGTATGGGGGTGCGTGTTTCCCTCCCAGTGAACTGAGTGGAAGCCCAGTGTTCCTGCAGAACTTAGTTTTTCCATCCTGAGCCCTTAGGAGTGGACTCAGACTTGGTGGAAGCATCATTCTTTCTATGCCATTTGACTGGCCTAGACTTTGGGCTTCCCACGGCTCTGATTCCCTCCTTAATGAGATCCTGAAGGAATGGAGGTTGACTGCCTGGTCACTGCAAGAACGATGAATTCTCTGCATCATCATTTATCCAAATCAGGGACATGAACCTCTTTTTTTT
>NW_026068066.1:1926124-2139643 GCF_014885135.2 Alexandromys fortis | reverse complement strand
CAACTGACAAAGGTCTGATCTCCAAAATATATAAAGAACTCAAGAAACTAGACCGTAAAAGGCTAATCAACCCAATTATAAAATGGGGCACTGAGCTGAACAGAGATCTCTCAACAGAAGAAGTTCAAATGGCCAAAAGACACCTAAGGTCATGCTCAACTTCCTTAGCAATCATGAGCCTCTTTCAAAGGGCTGTGAGCTCTGGTTTTTCCCTCTAACAATGACCTTAAGGGTAGCAAAGAGCCTCTTCCCCACTGGGGGTAGCTTGTGAAAGTTTCTTCTTATGTAAAATGAAGTGGAAATAAAGGAAGGGTCTAACAGCACCCTAGAAGAAAGGCCATGGCCGTCCAGAAAAGGAGAGCTGATTGGGATTCTCCTCTGTATGCTATGGATATGTTTTATTACCATTGGTTAATAAAGAAGCTGCCTTGGCCTACGGCAGGGTAGAATAGAACTAGTCTAGAAAACTAAACCGCATGCCGGGAGAAAGAAGGCAAAGTCAGGTAGATGCCATGTTGCTGCCAAAGGAGGACACCAGAACCTTACCAGTAGCCACAGCCTCATGGTGAAACATAGATGAATAGAAATGGGTTAATTTAATTTGTAAGAGCTAGCTAGAAATATGCCTAAGCCATTGGCCAAACACTGCTGTAATTAATACAGGTTTTGTATGATTATTTAGGTCTGGGTGGCTGGGAAATGGACATGCAGTCTCTGTTTACAAAATGGTACCCACAGTGTGGCATGGATCCACACATAAGACCTAAAAAAGCTTAGAAAAAAAATGAACAAAATAAAAAGGAGGCTTCTAGACCCATTAAAAATAAAGCCAAGAGCAGCTTCTTGGTAGCTGCATTTTTTTTTTTTTCAGATAGGCTCTGTTTGCTGGCAGCAAGCAGAGGTGCAGTTCCTTTAAGAGAAGGTTTCTTGATTCAACATCAGCAGCAAAAATTGTGGCTCCTTTAAGAGACAGCTTCCCTGTCCGTGCTGGTGGCACGAATGGCTATGACTGTTTTGGAGCTTGTACAAGTTACTTGGTGTCAGCATGGGTTAACTGATTCCCTGAGTTGAGGTGGTGAGCATGGCTTACACCTGGTAGTCTCAGAGCTGGCGGTGAACTACCTCTGCCATATTCAAAGGACAAGAGAAGTGGAGTCAGCATCCAGGGCCACTGTGACCACACTGTTTACCATTTTAAAAGTTCTCCTTGTCAGGAAAGGATTTCAGATACACAATAGGAGAGATTCAGACATTAAAAACCTCTAAATGAGACACAGTGTATTTAAAAAATATTTGTAGGTTTGGGCAAGAGAGAAAAAAGAGTATAGACAGTAATAAAAAGAATAGTTTAAAAAATAAAATGAAATATTTAAAGAGACAGTAAAATTAATATAATAGAGTTCAGACAGTCATAGAATAAAGAAGTTAAAAAAATTAGCCATGTAAAAATGGAATATACATAGAGAGTCTGGATTATGAGTATTATTGTGTTTTCTTTGGATCTTTTGACTGCTACTAAGTTAATTTCTGAAAAACATTTGATTCTGGGGGCCATTAAGCTAAATCAAAATATATATATTAAAGGTATTTTGACTTTAAAATTTAAGTCTAAATTATATTACTTTGGAAAAGACATTCTTCTTGTTTCCACAGAAGATGAGAACCTGTGGCTAGGCTAATGTGGTTTGATGGAAAAAAACCCTCTTGAAAGGTCTTCCTGAACCCTAAAAATATTTAGTGCAATAAATAGCAGGAAGCAGTATGAAGAAAACAATGCTCAAATTTCCAAAATGGTTGTTTATAAATGTTGTTTCCATTTAAAGGGGGTTGATTATAATTGGTTAGTGATCACAGGCAAAGTCTTTATAAAGAAAAAAATGGGAGGAGCTATGATATAGAGATGAATACTTTACCTTGCTATGGACTTTGGTTTATTGATACAGATTTAAGGCCAATTTTTTTCATATATATATTTTTACTCTTGTTTAAAGTATCATGTTTATACAGCTCATTTAAAAATGTAACATATAATTTAAAATTACATATTAATAGATAGTCATCTATAGTGGTCAAACTTGTAGTCATGTCAGTTATGGTTCCTAGGTGTACAGACATATATTTCAGATGAATAGGTATTCTTCAAACCTTTCAAAGACCTACAGAATATGGCATTTAAAAGGTTCTAAGAATTTAGGCTTTTCTTGACAGTGAGACATGTCAGCTTCTGGCAGCACCAATTATTTCAGAGAGGCTGATGGGCATTGAAGAAACTCATTATGGAATTTGCCTTCAATTTTGCAAGGCTAGCCATTGGGGTAAGAAACTAGTCTTGCCTGAACTGCTTGACTGTGTGCTGTATAAACTGGACATGTAGGACTCACTGAAAAATGACTGCTGAACTTGCCTAAAGAAGGTGAGACAGTCCTTCAGTATTCTTGCTTCATGAAAGAGTCTGGCAGACTTTATGCAGGACACAGAAGAAAGTGGCTGACAAACTGCCAATACAAGCAAAATAGCTTTTCAAATTTTCTGCTTCATGGGAAAGTCTGCTCCAAACCATAGACTTATAGGCTGAAGATGGATGTCCCAACATTACAGAAGAACTTTGGGTGACTGTCCAGGCTGCAAGATGTCTGTCAATTCTAGAGTTTTGGAAGTTGCTTACAATGAACTTTCTGTTTACTTAGGTAATATTATGTCTTTTTGGGGTCTTTGATGGCATTGAAAACAGTTATAGATTTCCTTAGTTATGATAAAGGATAAATTAGATATAAAACTTTAGATTCACAAAGAAATATTGTAACTGTAGTTCTTGCTTAATACCTATTTTGTTTTACATAATTTTACTATGTTAATGTTAAAATTTTCCTTTTTATTTAGACAGAAAAGGGGAGATGATGTGGGATTCCCCTCTGTATTCTATGACTATGTTTTATTATTATTGGTTAATAATGAAGCTTCTTTGGCCTATGGCAGGGCAGAATAGAGTGAGGCAGGAAAACTAAACTGAATACAGGGAGAAAGACAGTAGAGTCAGGCAGATGCCATGAAGCTGCTGAAAGAGAAAGATACCTGAACCTTACCTGGTAAGCCACAACCTTGTGGTGATACATAGATTAATAGAAATGGGTTAATTTAAGATGTAAGAGCTTGATAGAAATACAGCTAAGCCATTGGCCAAATAGTGTTATACTTAATAATTTTTGTGTGAATATTTGGGTCTTGGTGGCCAGGAAACTAACACAGAGTATCTGTTTACAGACAGCTATATTTTTCTTTGTGAAAAACATTGAACTCTGCATGTTGTGTCTGCAGTAGCCTCTGATTTCCCCAAGTCAGCCATGATTTTAATCACATGGTGTTCATTTCAGGAAGATAAAGCTACTGTTGGTGTCTTTTAGATTTAGCACAAGCTCTGTAAAAGGGGACCAAGGCATATTAACAAACTTAAGGAATAAATTACAGGAGCCATGTGTATTAAATAATCAGATGAAATATAATGCATCTAGTTAAATAGTTTTTTGCTATGTGTACATATGTGAGTGTCTGTGTGTGCTTGTGTGACGGTCAGATGTCAACCCTGAGCAATGTTCCTCAGGCACTGCTCACTTTGGTTGCTTTTAAGTGTGTGTGTGTGTGTGTGTGTGTGTGTGTGTGTGTAGGTCATTGGTCAGGTGTGGAAGTCAGAGAACAGCCCATAAAATCAGTTTTTATTCTACTGTAGGTATTGGGGATTGAACACACAGGCCACCAGACTTGGAACCAGATGCTTTGACCTGCAGAACCTTCAGATGTACTCACCCTTGTTCTCTGAAATATGTCTCACCAGTCTGAAACTTTCCCATGAAGCTGGCCATGAAGCTCAGAGACCCACTAGTCTCTTCCTATGCCGAACTGAGATTGTGAGTGCTGTTACCACGACAGTCTTGGTGGATTCTGGGAAGTAGACTTAGATCCTTCTGTTAGCAAGGCAAGGACTTATTGACTGAGTTATTCCCAGCCCCATAGAAAACATTCTTTATGTAAGTGTGTACAAATAAGTTACATATGCTCTCTGCTATTCAAAGCAGGTAGTGGTCTATATTGTGAGAACATTCACTCAGCATTGATACCATGGATTTTAAAATCATCATGTCCTTTGTGGAGCTTCAAACAAACTCTGTGCTGTGATAATTACTGTTTGGGGCTTTCACTGTGCAAACTTAGAGGTTCACAAAAAGCCATGTTGTTTTAATCCCACATCAGAGATATCAGTCTGTGCAGTTAATGAGGTTAATAGGGGGGAGGTTGGCAGATTGCCAAGGTTCCTGATTTTCTAATATGTATTTTATTTCTCTTTTGCTTTTACTTTTAGTTTAACTAAATTATGTTATTTATCCAAGAGCATGTCATCTATGAACAGAGATTATTAGCCTGTCAATCATAGAATTTAGCTGATATTTCCCAGTCCAAAATATAAGAAAACATCAACCCCAGATTATTCCTTCCAAAATGTCTGTATGAGTCAGTAGGAATCCGCGATGAGTTGTGTCAGCTGCGTCTCATCTAACAGGTAGGTTATCTGGCATTTGAACATTGTCAATCAAGTCAGGGAATGGCTGCAAGAGTTGGAAAAGTTAGAGGGGAGATGAAGAGGAGCAGTCACTGACTCTGTGGAACTAAGCAGGGAGGGTGGAGGTAGACGGACAGGCCTGAGTCACACTCTGGGAGGTACAGTGTCTCCTCAACAAATAGCTATAACAGAGTCTGAGGGTGAATTCTCAACCCACTTACAACACTAAGAGCTGGCGCAGAGCTACTGAAGCTTTAATTGGCAGATGATTTGCTGTATGCCCTTAAATTAGATCCTGGTTTCTTACACATCTAATGAGATTATTTAACATTGCTGCAATTTTAATTCTTTGGAGTCTCCTTAATGCCCTAGTATAAGAATGACCTGGGCTCAAGACTAAATCAATTAAGGTTGAAATTGTATCAGTGAGTTTTGTTATATTACCATGGAAAATAAAAGTTGTTAGAAGATTTTTCACTAGCAAACAAAAACAGAGGGAATTGCGTTGACAATCTTGTCTCCTCTGGGTGCTTGGATTTTGTTTTCTATTTGATAGACAGACAGATATTGAGGGTCTCTAATAGGAAGTTAATTTCTGTTCTGTTTTTTTTTTTTTTTTTCTATTGCTGTGAGAAAATATCCTGACAGAGGCAACATGGAGGAGGAACAATTTTTGGGTTACTGTTCTAGGTTACAGCTTGTAACTGCAGAAAAGCCACAGAGACAGGGAGTTGAGACGATTCAGAGAAAATTAAGGAGAGAAACAGAGGAAGCCACGCTGCTTGCCTGCTGCTGTGCTTACCTAGCTGTCTATTGTTTTCCATAGTTCAGGATCTTCTGCTCAGGGGATGGTGCTGTCCACAAGGAGCTTGCTCTTCCTCCATCAATTAACAGTCAAGAGATTCCTCAAAGAGATACCCACAGGTCAATCTGATCTAAACAATCCTCCACAAGACCCTCTTCTCAGGAAATTCCAGTCTGTATAAAGTTGACAATTAAAGCCAACCATCACAATTACAGTGTTAATCCCTATTTCTGGATTGGCATCTGTGTACTTGCCCTTTAAAAAGTGCTGAGAGTAATCTGAAATGTGTAGTGAATGCAGGCAGTTATATAAAGAGGCACGAAGGTGCAGAAGACACGGAGGGGTTGTCAGGTTGCCGACAGTCAAGGAGGTGAAGCAGCGTTAGCTGTGCTCTAAAGGGGAAGAAGGGGGTCGGAGGTGAAGGATCTGCTAAACTGTCCCAGCCCTGCTCCAGGATATCTTAGGATACATCTTAAAATTGTATTTTACATGCTACTGTGAAAGAGTTGAAAATAAATAGACTAAGATGACATTAAAACCAAGCCACTGGTCCCAATCAAACCACAAGTTTGGAGAAAACCAGTTCCTTACCTTGAAGGAAGCCCCTCCTTACCCTCTGTCCCCATCCCCACCCTGTCTCCCTCTCAGATGAAAAGCATCTATTGGGCCTTTGAGAGTTCTAGTATCAAATCCAGTATCAAGTCTTGTACAAGCAGAGCTGGCTGGCTGAGCTTAGCTGCAAACCACATCTGGGAGCCGAACCTTTGCCATTCACTTGTTAAACAGACTATGCTCGGTGTTGTATCTTGGGAACAGTGCTTGAAGTTGTCCCTTGACGTCCACCATGGTTTGCAGTTGAGGAATCTTGGGTACAGTTCTCAGCTCACATAGGCGAGGATCCTGCTCAGAGACTCTCAGGGTTGCTCTAGAACCAGGTTCTCTCACAGTTCCAGAATCTCTCCATAGGTTCCTCCTGGAGCAGCTGACATCAAGTGACAGTTTCTGACCATTCCCTACATGCATATTAAACTTTGTTTATCTCAAAATAATTCTGAATTATTATTGCTAAACTACTAAGACTGTGGCAGTCAGCAGGTGAGAGGTTTGAGTACTAACAGGATCAGTTACTTCAATGACAGGGTTTCGAAATTCCTCCATGTTGACTGACTGTAGCATTTTTTCTTTCTTTCTTTCTTTCTTTCTTTCTTTCTTTCTTTCTTTCTTTCTTTGTTTTCAGGATAGAATTTATCTGTGTTTTGGAGTCTGTCCTGGAACTAGTAGACCAGGCTGGCCTCGAACTCACAGAGATCCGTCTGCCTCTGCCTCCCTCATCTTTATTCTTAGTCATGACGACACAAGACTTTCCTTCCTTTTAAATTCTGTCCTCTATCTTTTCTATAAAATCACTTCATCAACAAGTCCTAAAACTATATATACATGATTTTCCTCCTGGGTGCCCCATTCCCATTCTTTCATCCTTTGTTCTTATGCTAATTACTAAGTGTGTCCAGATAATAAGACTCTGCCCTTGGCCTTAGCTCCTGGTGGACTGCGGAGTCTTCCTTATTCCCTTCTGCCTGGTACTATTTCAGGGAGGCAGCAACTTGAGACACTGGGCTGTCTAGGACCCCTTCACTGAGACCTGAAGGGTTTCAGGAACTTACCCTTGGTGGTTGCTAAAGCTTCATCTTCTGGATTCCAGAATTTCCTTCAGAGGGATTTTCCTCCCTTGCCTGTGTCCTTCTCCAGTTCCCCTCTTGTTAAATACTTTTTTGAATGTAGTATTTATACTCAGAATAAACTCCAGAGTTCACTATATTATTATTTATCACCAGACTCCAATGCTCCCTGCGTTATCACGACATAGATCTTATTTCCATTAATCATATTTCCTTAAGCCATTGTCTTTGGCCTTCCCTTGGCCGATGTTTCTTTCTTGCTCTGGTCTACACAGCTGTCTCAATGACAAGGCTCTTCCTAACAATAGTCATTAAAAAGATCACTTCAAATGTCACTCTCCTCTCTTGTCACTCCCCTGAGGTGTGCCAGGCTCATTTCCTTTCTTCTGACCTTGTGGAGCTAACACTATCCTGCTGTTATACATGCCACTCACTATCAGCGTCTTGCCATGCCCCTTGGGAACATGTGCCATGGAAAGCCTGTACTGTGACTGTGTACCTAGCCTGTAATGCCTGAACTTAGTACCCAGTACTGACACATTTACAGCCTTGGACTGCGGCACATGCCGAGGCCTTCGTAAATGACTGAGGTGGAAGAATGGGCTTCGGTGTGAGAAACCAGAGCACCGCTGTAATCCTCATATCACTGTGTTTCAAGAATTTCCATGAATTTGTTTATTTAAATTGTTGGTTTGACTCCACTACTTTGTCTTCTGGACATGATCAGAGCAGACCCGTAAAGGAGAATAGGGGAGAGGAGAAGGTCCAACTTCAGCGCCAACCTAATGCTTCTCAGCTCAGTCATGGTGAGCAGAGGACTCTACTTCAGCATTTCAGCTCCTCCACCATGTGATGGGAAGGGCCAGACCTGCCCTCTAGACTGCAGAGAGCTCAGAGAGAGTAAGACATGGAACACCATCTGCAACGCGACACGCAGTCAGTGTGGTCCTTGCTCTTCTTGTACGCTGACCTTTGTACTCTGAAGTAGCTACCCAGATAGAAATGACAACTAACCACATTATTAATTAATTTGAGCTTGGAATGTGTTCAGAAACCCTTACAACAACAATCTATCCTTTAACAAAAATGTAGGAACTGAGGGGCTAATTATCAGGGAAAGATACTTAGCAGTTTGTTCCTACAGCAATGCTTTATGGTCAGACCTCCATGGCCAGTGAATTCCAGAAATATGGATACATATTCCAGCAGCACACAAAACAGGTCAGCATGAGGGGTTAAACGGCCTAAATCTCTTTGTTCAACAGTCTGAATTTAAAGCTGAAAGTGTTTCAGTCTCTAGCAATCATCATAATCAACTCTCTGCAGCTGTTTGCAGCTGTTTATTTTCTTATACCTTGCTCTCTTTTCAGATAAAGGGATTGCAGCTTTGGGAAACAAAGGTTTTGGCAGAAGATGATAAGGAGGTTTTTGGAGTCTAGAGAGCAGAGCAAGGCTGACCACCCCCCGCCCCCAGCTGGATCTGTATCAGACATGATGTAACTACTGAAGGGCATCATTCTGGACCATTCAGTGAGTCTTGAGAAAGGATCCAGGTCAGAGATGTTTGGTTCTCAGATGCTCATAACCCAGCTGTCTTTGCCTCCTAGTTTTTCTTTGCATGCATGGTACTAACACCCAGTTATGCATAAAACACAAGTTTCGAGGTTGGAGGAAAAGTTTTATTTCATAAAGAAAGCATTGATTTCTGCAACAAGAAAACAGCAATTAAAGTCTCTCGCTGATTCTGTCTCACCCCAGTCAGAATGGCTGTCATCAAGAATATTGATGACAGCAACAACAACAGAAAAGAGAAAACAAGCATCAAATGTTGGCAAGAATGTGAGGAGAAGGGATCCTTATACACTGCCGGGCAGAGTTTAACTGGTGTGGCCATTACTGGAGCCAGCATGGATGTTCCTCATGAAAGTTAAGCTAGAGTAAGGGCATGATTCGCTGATTCCACTCCTGCCCTTGTTCCCGAAGGATTCTGTGTCAGGAACACACAGCGGCCTGCACTGCTTATCACTGTGTTACTCATAGGAGCCAAGATGCAGAGAAGCCTAGATGTCCATCAATAAATAACTGGATAGAAAATTGTGATAAATTTACACAATGGAATTACAGTCTGTTCCAAAGAATGAAATGATCCTGTTTGCTGGAAAACAGAATTGGAGAAGATGGCATTGGAGAAGTCAAATAAGCCAGACTCAGAGTGTGAAATATCACCCCCTGTTTCTCATATGCAAAGTCACCCCCACCCCAACATGAGTGTACGGAGAGACATGACAGTAGAAAGGAAGCCAAAAGAAAGGAAGATTTAAGGTGGTGCAAGAGAAAGGAATGGAATAGTCTTTGCTCTCTGGTTTCAATATAAAGATGTTAATTAAAAAGCACGTGTATTAATGACTTCTCCACCATTCTGTAACAGGAGGGTCTCTTTAACTGAAATCCACTTCTCACCTTACCTATTTAAAAACACAGCTTACTTTTCATCTAATTTTGTTAATGTTCTTGACAAAAATGTATAGAAATTTATGGTGGTTGAAATGAGAATGGCCTCCACGATCTCATGTGTCTGACTTCTTGGTCCCAGTTGGTGGAACTATGTGGGAAAGACTAGGAGGTGTGGCCTTCTTGGAGGAACTGTGTTATGGGGGCAGTCTTTGAGGCTTCAAAAGCCCATACCATTTCCCAGTTCTCCTCCTCTCTCCTCCTGACTCCCTCCCCTCTCCCATCTCCCTTCATTCTTTCTTCTTTCTCTCTCCCCTCCTCTGTCTTTGCTTTGTGCTTGTGGAATAGATACATTCTCAGCTACTGCCACAGTGCCATGTCTGTCTGTCTGTCTGTCTGTCTGTCTGTCTGTCTGCTGTCTGATGTTCCCTGCCATGACTGTCATGGATTTTAACCATCAGTAACTATGAGTCCCCAGTTAAATGCTTTGTTTCATAAGCCGCTTTGGTTGTGGTCTTTCTGCCATGGCAAAAGAAAAGTAAGTCAAATCCTAAAACTTCTAGGTGAGATGTTTGAGATCCTAACAACCCTGGAAGTTTTCTTGGGACATGATTGTCATTTCATGTCTCTGAGTATGTGAGACTTCTGGACAGTCACACAGGCCTCAGAGACTTGTAAGCAGCAGAGTAAGACAGGTTTTTGTTTTCCACATGGCACTGGATGTTCTTTCCGCTCAGTCAGGTGAGAGATAATACGAATCTAACATGATCAGTAGTAAATTATGATGCATTTCAGTCACCTAGCATTTCAGGTGAGGTACACCTGCGAACGTCTGCCTGCTGCCGGCCTCAGCTAGATTCAAGCAGAATCCAGATCCACTTTGCAGTAATCTTTATCTCGAGTAAATGTAGTCAATTGCAGCAAAGGCAACACCAGTCCTTGTAAACCGCCATGGGCATTTGCTGGGTACCAGTTCTTAAGCACCCACTGCTCTGGGTTGGTACCCTGTGGTCTCCACTCTGGCAGAATCTCACTAAATGTCCCTGTCAATTCTAAGGATGATCTAAGTCACGACTAGAGCTCCCAAGAGACACTGTCTTCCTTGCAACTTTCTGCTAAGTAAGAGGATGGAGTAATCACCCCAAATTATCAAATCAGTGTAACAGGGGATGCTGATTTTCCTTGGCCATTGAAGGATACGAGTCTTGTGATTCACTCCTCTCAGAATGGCGCTTAGCAGAAAATATCATCAGGTGAAATTAAAGTTCAGTTTGACCCAAATTTTTGCAAGCTAAACACACCTCAGATGGAGGGTGATGGCAACCCTATCACTGCGAACTGGACAAACGACCCAGGGCAGCGTGATTATAACCTGGCAGCAGCAATGGCTTGCTTAGCAAACGGCTTGAGCCTCTGCTGGGAGCATTTAACACCACTTGTATTTTGCAATCACAGACTGCATCTACAGGCAATAAAGACAGTTATCTCTTCGATTCACTGCAGTCACAAAAACACCCAGTTGGTTCAGCTAGAACCCATCTGCCCAGAGAAATATTTACTTTTGGAGCCTCCTGGTTATGCTTTAAATTTCTCCTAATAGCTACCCACCACGTTCTAAGCTTAAGTGCTGTTGGGACGGACTGTAGGTCTTTCAATGCTGAGAAGTTTGCAGCTAAACAGTCAGAAAGAGAAAATCTCCCCAAGAGCTAGCTAGGCATTTAGGAAGTGTTGCAGATAAGCGGCTCCTGAGTTGTGAGCCTTTCCTTACCACTCATTTGGCCTCTTAATAAAACACAGGGACAGTAAATGTCTCTCGAGGACCACTAAGAGAACGGCACTCATGTTTCCTACCTGAGAATTAAGTTTTCTCAGCTACTGAAGCTGTATCCTCTGGGCACCTTTTCAAATTATGAGGGTAGCAAGCATTCTTATCCAATTTAAATGATGAGAAGAGTAAGTCAGGGAAAGACCTGTTCTAGAGGAGCAGCTATGAATAACAGCTAACAGCTCCAGTTCTCAAAGAACACCTACATCAGGAAGATATTTTAACAGTAGTTTTAATTTATCCTTTGATAATTTCATATATATATATATGTATATATCATACTCATTCCCTACTCCCCACCCCATTGTCTACTGGACACCTCAAATTATAAAGATTTCTTAACGACCATCCCTGACATGTCTTGCTTTTTCCACAGTCCTTCCCTCCCACCACACACACTTTAGTTGATAGTTTCAACGCAATGACCACTCAGGTGCTTTACACAGATTAAACGGATCACAAGACAAGAAAAGTCATGATTCCAGGAAAGGATCAGGAAGGAATGAGAGTCTGCAGATGGGACGGAAGTAAGAGAAAGCAGGGAAGAGCAATCTGAATACAGTACATACTTGTATGAAATTGGGAAATCAAGTCAACAAAAGAACGAAGAGGCAGAGTTCAGAGATGTGACAGAGGAGGAGCGGTGACCATCTGTCCCGGGGCTTGTGGAGTCAGCGCCAGCTGAACGCGTGCTTCTCAGGGTCCCACCCCACCTCACAGTGCACCCTAACTTGCCTTCCTTTAGCTTCCTGTCCAAAACCCGGAGCCCTCAGACTTCTCAGGAATCAGCACAAGAGAGGTCGACCTCCAAGCTTTCGCATCCCTCATGGTTTCCATATCTGCCCCTCTCAGCTCTCAGGACCTGAGGATGCGTATGTCTCAGCAAACTCAGATGAGGGAAATTCGGTTAAGTCTCTGAACTCATTTATTTTCCAATCAGTCTCTGGGTTCAGGACTATGTCCTTGCTTTTAATTGGAAGTCTAGAATTCAAACTAATGTTAAAAATAAATAGCTAGATATTAGTTAATAGCTAAGAAAGACCTGGGCAGTCTGACACATGAAGAACTGTGTGCCAGCCCTGAACACTTGGCACTGTCTGAATACCAGGATGTCAACCCAATTGCAAACTTACGCAGAAGAGGATGTGTGGCTTGTCCTTCCTATCAGCTGACATTCCTAGGAAGCCTCTCTCTATTTTCCCTTTTTATAAGTGTGTGTGTATGTACCTACTTGATTTAAGAGGACAATCACAGGTGTCAATCTTCAGGAACGCTATCCCTCTATCCATCTTATTCTTTGAAACCAGATATTGCATTGGCCTTGGGCTCACTGGGTTACCAAAAGACAAAGAGATGGAGCCACCATGCAGGGTAAGGTTTTTACATTCTTAATGGGATTGACATCCACTGTCCCTCTGACAGGAATGCCTATCATCAGTGACAGCTACGAAGAGCAAAGTCTCCAGCAGTATCTGCCTTCAAGTCACAATGTGTGGAAACATTGCAGAGGCCACACCTCAACGTGGGTGGACCGTCTGCCTCACAGGGCCTTTCCGATGACATGATATCTGAATGCAAGCCCCAAGACCTGTAACTAGATGGGTCTGTCTGTGATGAGCTGATAACCCTCATATGCTCTCTTATGTGAGCTTAGCAGGGAAACACACCACACTCTCATTCACGCATTAATTTGCCCAATAAGTCGCCTCATAAGCCCCATTAATATCTAAGCACTCTATTCAAAGTAAGAAAGTAAAACGAAGAAGCAAGCTGGGCTCATCTTGGACCTCATGGAATTTGCGGTCCAGCAGGAAAGCCAGTGTCAAACACGTACATTGAGGGAAAGCCCGCTTAATACATGGTAGTGAGAACTGCTGTTGCTGCTTCCAGTAAAGACAGTGATGCCTCCAAGGGGGAAGGACCCAGACGACAGTGTCCAGGGAAAACAAGCTTAGCTCTGACAGAGGCACAATTAGGAAAGCTGAGGGAGAGGAGACACTACAGACTGCCATCAGTGTATGGCAGGAAGACTCCCTGGACGGAGGCCAGCATGGAGTGACAGCCAGCTGAGGACAGAGACACTGAAGTGACCAACAGAGCCACTGATCAGGTATGAAAGAGTCCAAGGAGTGAGCCTGAGCCACAGGGTGCCCCTCTACTCTGAGGCAGGAGGCCCTGTCTAGTCTTTGAATGGCAGTCCTAGGCTCGTGGTCTACATTTATTTTTATGGTCATGGAAAGCTACTTAAGAATCTTTGAAGGAAAGAGAAACATGACTGATTATCAGCATGGGACTCAGTGGCCTCCTGCACCTTCTCCCCCTCCTCTGCGTAAGCTCTGGCTAGACATGGAGTGTTTTTGTGTCCAGACAGTGTGTCCACCCTAACCTGTCTCATTCTCCCGACGCAGGTGTGACCCATTTATAAAATGCTCTTTCTCTTTTGAAACCCAATCCGTCTCCTCTGCAGATGTTATCACAGTGTAAATAATCCAGCTCCTGCTTTGCCACAGCTGAATTCAGGAAACTGGTGTCATGAAACATTGTCTGGCCCCAATTCCCAGGCGCTCTACAAGCTGGCTCTAAGGAAACCTGATATGTCAACACAGCTCATCTCCCCAAACAAGGCGCTGAGGCTCATTAATAAAGCGCTTCCTCCTGAGGTAATCTGAGTATCTGCTAACAGGACGCTATTTGCAGCATTTTGTTAATAAAAAAGAAGCAGAGAACATGGTTGCGATTCCTTTCTGGGAATATCCCCATAGTGATTTGATCGAATAGGACAAGGAGAGTCCCTGGTTTTGGTGCTGATGGGCCTGGAGTTACCAGAATCTTGTGAATTGCAAAGGTCATTTTAAGGAATTTTCCAGAATGGATAGCAGTTATTTCAACAGGAAAGGAATGAAATGTCCTTACCATAAAAAAATATACCTTTGAAGTAAATGACAGCCTGCCTATGTCTCAAAAGCATGCTGGCAAAAGGGAAGCTAAGTTATCAGGCAGTAGGAAAAGACACTCTCAGCGAGCACTAGCCAAGGTAGTGAGAGCCTGGGGGAAAGCAACGGTTCTGGTAGGGTCTCATAGCTAAGGCGGCCTCCTCATGAGAATGGTCGGGTGTCTGCTTTGACTTAGATGTCACAGATAGGAAATGGGAACCTCTTCTGTGGTGGTAGAATTGGGTTTTGGATCTGATCTATTTCCTACTGCCTTCAGTACTACGGTTTTCTGCTAAGCACTGTTAACTTCTTTGGTGTGTATGAATGTGTTTGCAGTATGCATGCCCATAGAACCCAGAGGACAACCCTGGGTGTCATTCACTAGAGTAGGCTAGGCTGTGGCAAGCTTCTGGAATTCATTTGGTTCCACCTCCTTAGAGCTGGGATTATCAGCACATGCCCGCAAGCCCAGCATTTTTAAAGGGATTCTGGGAATCGAACTCAGGTCTCATGCTTGAGTGGCCTGCACTTTAGCAGATGAGCGATCACCCCAACTCCTAGCAGTATAATTTACAGAACTAATTGACTGAGTAATACGCTTTCACACACCCATACACTCACACTTAGAGCTCCATGTGAAGAAGACTTATTATGAGTCAGGTACAGGGATTTCAACCTTAAAGGTTTCTTACAATGACCTGCAATTAGAAAGTGTTTGGCATAGCACTGGAAACCATGGTTACCTTTCTCAAAAGCATATTCTTCTAACAACCTAACACTGTCTCATTGACTCACAACACAATGGTTAGCCTATTTTGTCCCAATCCACAGTGGAAAACAGGCTGTTTTTCCCATGAGAGACATGGTAAGACTGGCAAGTTGGGAGCTCAACACAAGAATGGCCAGAATCTGTGTAGTAAGAAAATCATGGCCAGGCAGTGGTGGTGTACACCTTTAATCCCATCTCAGAGGCAGGTGGATCTCTGTGAGTTCAAGGTCAGCCTGGTCTACAAGAGCCAGTTCCAGGACAGCCAGGGCTACACAGAGAAATCCTGTCTCGAAAAACACCAAAAAGAGAAAAAAGTAAAGAATATCATGGATACAATCAGCACAGGTTTGCCTGGGTAAATGAGGAGAGGAATGTATGCTGAGGACATTGCTATGGGATTGTGGAGGGCATGGATTATTTTATACAGTGGTCACAGGGTCTGTATAGGTCCAGGGCCTGCTCTAGAGGCTAGGTATCAGAAGGGATCATGTGAAATCTGGGGGTCAGAAAGCTTCCACGTACAGGGGATCTGTCTAAAACCTGACCTGAATTCTGAACGGTCCAAGAGTCAGCTCTGTATACAGAAACCAAGTCTCACGTGAGATGGGGATAGTTGTCTTGGATGTTTTCTCACAGGATACAGAACAGGGAGAAAGCATAAATACGTGGAGAATGTTCTAGCTAAATCATGGCTGACAGCCCTGTAGAAATGTCGTGAATAGCTAGGCGTGTTTCAGAGAAGCCATTGAACCAGCTATGTTTTACTACAGGCAATCTTCAGTGCTGTTGTCTAAATGTCTTGTTTGGTGCACGACAGCCACATTTTATTTGAGTCTCTAGGATAAGTGCTGCTCTGTTTCTTGGAAGACTTTTAGTACCTTTGAACACAAAACCTTGGGAGAGTTTACTCCATGTGTGCCTAGGTGCTCAACGTGATGATTGCTCTAAGACTTCCAGTGATCCTAGAGGTGGCTCCACTTCCCTGGATTCACACATAGCAGAGAACAAGGCTTAAGAAAGTTAAATCACACAGCTTGTAGGCAGTAGAGCCCAGACTCAAACCTCCATCGGGTGAGTGTGAAGCCCACATTATTTCCAGCAATCTGTCTCTACAAGAAGGATCCCTTGCAGCCTGGGGCCAACGTGTCTGACAATTACCAAGATGCCTGGAAGGACCAACCTGCCCAGGCGCTTCCTGCCTCTTTCAGTGTCCTGTGACTAGGACTGGGTTTGTTCTTATGCCTTCTACCTTATGCAGAGAGAACACAGGGGTGTGGAGAACCCCCATTTTTGAAAAAGATTCCTTCCTGGTTGATGGTCAATATTTATTGTGAGCTTTACAGGGTCTAGAATCATCTTGGAGAAGCCTCTCAGCACGCCTGTTGGGAAGTTGAGAGATTATACTAATTGAGGTGAGAAGACCCGCTGTCAACGTGAGTGAGGACATTCTCCTGGGGGCTGGAGGTTAAGGCTGAATGGGAAAGAGAAAGTGAACTCAACACTGTCATGCACGTTGCTGTTTCTTGACTGGGATGCGGTGTAAGGCGCTGCCTTGCCACTTCCTTGCTGTGAGAGTTGGTATTCCTTTGAACTGTGAGCCAGAACAACTCTAAGTTGCTTCCCATTGACTCGTTGAAAACAGCAACCAGAAAAGTATCAAATACTCTGTAATAGAGAGCCACGGGTGTTTCTTGAATTGGATTGACAAACCGGAAGGAATCCATCTGACAACTTCCTGTAAGGACCCCACAAGCTCCGATAACTTTGTTGTCCTGTCACTCAGCAAGGAAGACACTTGCTCCAAGAGCAGATGAGATTAAAAAGCGCAGCCTGAATTCCTCAGGCCAAGCAGACGTGGTGCTGCCTCATCTAGTATTTCCTAAAGGGAAACAAAGGTTAGGTCCCTGCCCTCTGCTCTTCCCTGAGATGGGTCCACCTCTCTTTGCAAAGGAAAGGTTCACACATCATCGTGAGGCTAATAGAAAGGCTTCTGTGGCAAAAGTTGCCTGCAATCCACTTTTATATGTGAGTCTGACATTTGCACAGCAGGATGAGAGGGAGAGAGAGAGAACCTCAAGCCAGTGACATTTCTGTGGGAAAAGCCCCAGCAGCAGAGTAAGTGAAAGTGGCAGTTAACCCCAGTACACTTGCTGTTTTCCAGTCATTCCGGAGCACTGGGACCTCTGGAAGGGGTGCAGAGAGAGAAAGGGCTGCCACCTCCTGCTAAGGATGACATCACTGGCCCCAGCCAGAGCAAATACTTTTCAGGTGGTTCGTCAACACTGGCTTCTCCTCATGGCCTTTCACTGAAGTCCCAAATGTCATCTCTCCCCACTTCAGCACCCGAGTTTTAGTGGCATGCCTGGCCCAGGAGCTGTTTGGCTCAGGTTCTGAATTCCCTTGGAGGGTATGGGGCTAGCGGTGCAGTAGTTCTCCTTTGCTCTTGCATTCATGTTGCATCTGTTTACAAGCTTGTTGGGTTCAGTAGGAAATAGAAAAGGAGACTAAGGAGAAAAAAGAAGCAAGCTCACACTACACCATGAGGACTTTATGTGTGTGCCTGTGAATGCAAGTATGCATGTGTGTTGGTGCATGCATGTGTGCATGGAGACCAAAGGACAACCTCTGGTCTCATTCCTCAGACTTGCCCGGTTTTCTTTTTTAGCTGGGTTTCTCGCTGGTGTGGCCTGGAACTTGCCACGTAAGTTAGGCTGGGTAGTTAGAAAGGTCCAGGGTCCACCTTTTGCTATCTCCCCAGATCTGTGAACATGGCTCATGAAGTGATATACCACCTATCTTTCTAGTTCTGAAAGTTTCTTTATGTGTTGTGAAATTCTTCTGAGAGTTAGCTGTATAAGACTTAGCAAATGCCAAATTGGTATTACAGATAGAAGTTAGGAGTGGGAAAGTAGTCATAACCTTCTTCTTCTTCCAGGTGAGTGCAGTGAGGTCCACAGCCCAGCTCTCCTGGTCCAAATCTTCTGCTGCCATGTGAGTAACCTGTTCAGCTTAACAAAATTTCCCCGGCACACATCTGGACTTCATTTCCCAGTCTCCTTTGCACTGACTGGTGTGGCCATGTGGCTGATTCCACCAATGGACTGTGAAGAGATAGGATCAAAGCCACATTTGGGTGTCCTCGTTTTCACGGTCTCTGCCTTTCTTCTTTCTTCTTGTTTCTGCTGCAATGAGCAGTAAAGGTGGTTTGTGGCTCACCACCCTTTTCCTCTGGGCCACCTACCACCCCTGACAAAAGTGGGGCCACTGCGAGTTGAGCTTCATCAGGATTGCCACATGGAATCTTCCCCTTTGTAATATATTATAACAGTTCTTTGATTGGATCTTTAACTTTAAATTAGAAATAAAAACCAGGATATGCTAAGCTATCAGATGTCATCTGCTCCTTGTCAAATAGCCTCATAAACGATGTCATCTAACAGCTGCTTTCCTTACAGTGACTCCTTTCTTGTTCACAGAAGTTCCCGTTCCCAATGAGCTGTGGATCAACACATCTTGCCAATAGGTAATGTAAACTTTGCATCAAATGGGACAGAAAATTTGAGCACAGTGCCCAATTTGGAGGAGGCAACAAAAGCTCAAAATGAGCATAACTTCTAAGTCAAAGAAAAGACCGAATTAAGGGATCTGACAATATCTCCATCACCATCATACAACTGACACCATTCTTAATACACAAGAGTGAAAACAGGCTCAAGGGAGCCTGGTGGAGAACAGAATATGGTATCCTAATCGAGTCAGACCAGAGGGCATGTGTGTCGAGACTGTTTCTCTCCTAGCAGGTGGAGCTGACCGTAAACTAAGGCAGAACATAAACCAAGGCGAAAGGACTTCACATTGGCCTGACCACAGCTATCAGCTGGGGGGTTGGTAACAAGGAATGGAAGAATCATCTTACTCTTGACAAGTGAATTTCAAAAAGTTTTAGACCCTGGGGAGGAACTTTTTGTGGAAAAAAAATATAGATTGAGAAAAGATCCCATATTGTCATTACTTTTCTTTCCTTTCTAGAACTTTCTTTTTCATTTCTCCTTTCCATTCTTATGAATTAGAAAGAGAACCCTTGGTGTCAGAACAGATGAGGTAGCCACAGTTGGTACCTGCTAAATGTTCAAAGGTCTCTAGTTTTCACTGGACCCATTCTTTTGTACTCAACATCTTACTGTGAGAGGCATTTGCTCAACCTTTCCTCCCTGGGAAGTGAACCCTGAAGACAATGTGGGGTCAGAAGATATGAGGCTGCTGAGTCCAGAGAGAAAAACAGCCTTCATGGGCAGGGAGGTCTGCAGAAACGCCATGGGTCTCTGAGACAAATAGAGGTCCTTCTAAACTTTCCAATCTCTTAATATTGAAATAACTTCGGGTAAATGATAGCGTTGGATAAAAATGACTTAACAAGCCCTCACCTGGAGCTGAGCATGGATCTACGTTGCACCTGACACAATGTTAAATGAGACCACTGAGGACTTTTAGAGGAAAAATTTCAGAACAAACCCATGACCAAATGATTGCTTTTGTATGAAATCTAATAAAATGAAGTACAAAACAATAACCCACCTGTCCTTTTTTGGAATAGAGCGGCAAGAGGGGAATGCTTATTATGACCTATTTCTAAACCCTTTTTTTCTTGTCTCCTTCCAGCTGGATACTCAAGAGAACTATTTACTCAGTGTACCCCAACTACGTTCCCTTGAAATTTGCTTTTATTTTTCCAGTTTTATCCTTTCTCTTTTCACACTTACTTCACAGATTGAAATCTAAATTTTGCATCAGTTTCCACCCCAAATATCAGTACAACCTTAAAGTGTCTCCAGCTGGCTCAATGGCATGCGCTCTGTTGACCCTCTAGGTGTCGGTGGGTTCGTGGCTTTGGTGAGCTAATCCTTCCTCCTCCAGCCTGCCTTCTCACAGGCCTAATGAACCAGCTTCCTGCTTTGGAGCAGGACTTTATTGGAAGCATGCCCACAGGATGTGCTGAATAAAGAGGCGCTGAGAAGAAGTACCTCCTTGGGCTCAGCACACACAGCACACTCGGCTCTGCTCGTGGGCGCACAGGGTCTTCCTCTAATTCACAGCTGAAAGCTTTAGGGCTGATCAGCCAGGTCCCGGTGGGGATGGGAGGCCTGCGATGATGTGATGCAACATGACAAATGACTTAGCAGACTGACAAACTCCGGAGATTAGAGCTCCCTGATCCCCGTGCTTGTCTAATGTGTCTTCCTGTCAGGACCCTTCCTGCCCAGTCCAGAGCTTCTGGATGGCTGTGGCAGCGCACGATGAGGGAAGCACATTACAACAGTTTCACTGTGACGTTTCCAAGTCTATGAACTCATCCAAAACAACATGACATCTTATAGGAGAGCCTGGGACCTCAGTTGTCAATAGTTCACTACTGTCCAAGAGAGTAACATAGCTCCAGCTACAGGCAAGTAGGAATGGCCTTCAGAGGCCAGGGCAACATTTTGTAAAATTTTCCACTCCCCAAAATTAGGAATACCGAAACAACTGGGGAGATGCTCCCCACCTCCAAATGTGCCCCTTGTTTCTGCTGTACTCAGGAGAATGACACCAAGTCCACGCCCCTGACAGTGCCTCTTGTAAAGGTGCTCTCATCTGCTCAGCACCGCACTAGCTTGAGGGGTTCAGTAGGAATGGGTATGATGTGTGTGTCCTGGCCTGGCAGGCTAAGATCGCTTGAGTATTTCCAAGTACAACAGTGGGGATATAAACAGAGAGGTAGGGAAAACAGGAATCATGTGCTGGGATTTCACGAGAGTCACTTTCCTGTGTAATAGTCACCACACTGGCAGATATGGATGGCAAGCATCTTACATCAGAAACAAAGATCCTTTGTATCTTCCTGTCCTACAATTCCTTTCTCACGGTCTCCACCTGGATTGTATAAATAGCTGCAGTTTATTTTAGGAAAAAGTTGTATGCTGATTTATTGGTAATTTATAAAAGGCCTTTCTCCTCTTTCCAGATCCTTCTGAAACAGGTGCTTTTTAAATTCTAAGGACAAATGGGTTCTCCCCGACATCCAAGTGTATTGATGCTTCCGAACAGATCGGTGGGGATGAGAAAGTATATTTATTTAGGAGGACATGTGTCACCATGCTTTGCAGAAAAACCAAGATCAGAGAAACACCGTCTGTCACACACATTAATGTCCATCCACTATGCTGTCCAACCCGTGTGTGCAGCCATGTCAACAAATCTGAGGCATGGGGGGTGGTCCTCAGAGGCATGACATGGATCTTGGGATTGAATTCACTTAAGGCTTGGCTCCATCTGGAAAGACCATCTTCTCTCAGAACGGCAGAGCAATGCTGCACCCATGGTTCAGAGGACCACATATCTTTCTGTCCCTGCCGTGTAATTACATTTTATCAAGTCTTCCTGTGAGCATTTCTGAAATAGTGTGTTGGGCTTGAAAATGGAAAAACGGCATCTGAACACTGCAGAGCTTTCTCTAGGCGAGGTCCTTACCCTTGATTACTCCTGTTCCAGCTCTCAACTACGGTCTCCTGTGTTGTAAGGTATTTAGCCATCTGGTGCTCAACTCTGTAACTGTTTGTGCTTTGTAACAAGGAATCAAAGAATTTAAATAAAGAATGATTAAAACACACCAAATACAGAGAGAGAGGGGGGGGAGGGAGGGAGGGAGGAAGGAAGAGAGAGAGAGAAAGAGAGAGAGAGAGAGAAAATATCTTTGGACCCGGAATAGCCTTGAAGACACTATGTAACCAAAGATGACCTCCCAAGTGTGGGATTATAGGTGTTACAGGTGTGTATCAGCACACCTGTTTTTTATGGTGCTGGGAATCACACCCATCTTAGCTAAGTTCGCTACAAACTGAGCTACATCCTCAGTTCCCTTAGGATAATATTTTTTTAAAGATCATTTTTGCTAAGTCTGTTGACTTAACTTTTAGAGCCATTAAGGTCAAACTTTGAAACACCCCCACTGTGAAGACAGCTGTTGCTGCTTAAGACGTGATCTATGATGAGAAATAGTTTATGTTCTGTCTCTTTAGGAGATTTTGATTGACAGCTGTATACAATAAAATTCTTTCAGCTCATAGGGTCAGTGACAGACAACTGAGTTTGCTTTCTCCCCAAGCCCTGCTTCTTAGTGCAAGGAACAGCTACGTCCACATTTTAAGACACCAGTGAAATTATAGGATGAGAGACCCAGAGAATTTTCCCATTAGGATCTCATGCGTTCTTACAGTATTTACACTAACTAACTAAAGGCACCACTATGCGGTACCACTCCATCAGGTGTAATAGCGAGATTTCGTTAGGAAGAGCAGCCTGGTGGGTGTGGTTGTTCTGCACTGAGGGACTGGTCATTGCATTTGGACATTTTTTATAGGCAGACCTCTTTTCTGGATTGTTTATCTCTCACGCAGCAGTCTCTGCAGACCTGCACACGTATCTCAATCCCTGGCATTTGTAAATATTGTAAAAGAGCCTGACATACTCTGAGTATCTTCATCCAACTTGAACACTTGAGTGTCAGTTTTGAAGCACATTTCTTCCTTGCTCTTAATATACCTCTATAAACTCCCTGTCTTTATTCCCCTGGCCTGGAAAAATGTGCGTGTGTTTTAAATCAGTAATTTTCCTTTAGGTTAGTTATTAAAACAGTCCACCGAATGGGTTCCCATTGTGCTCCTCCTATGCAAAATTCCCCATGGTTCATCAGATCAAGAGGGAAAAAATGGTGCTAAGATAAGTGCATAATGGAGAAACCAATTCTTCCTTATTTTTGTTTTCCATTCTTTTCTGTGAGCCCTGGAATATACAGCCATATTCTGCACACATGGCTAAGGGGAAAATTCCAAGAGCGAGCTCTAAACCTTAGTTGATGTTTAACCATATTTTTACCTTGGTACCTTTCTAACCTCTTTTCAATTTCAAAAGAGACTACACAGCAGCAGTGCGTTCCAGCTTGCTGTGCACACGTGCACAGATCCAGGTTGAGTTCCTTTGCTGCTCTCTGTAGCTGTTCCTCACGTCTCCCTGACGATGGATCCCTGCACTGAGTCTTTATCCCAGCACCCAGCACTCTTCTGTCACGTGGAAAGAACTTGATCATCTACCACCGGCCTCCCATGTCCTTCCTGCTGCATTCCAGGATTCACAGGAGTGGTCCAAGCCCGTGTAGTGGCTCTCTCATGATATTCCGTCCCAGGAAACACGTTCTCTGATTCCAGCACCTATTTTTATCTGTCTGAAACTTCCTGTTCTGCCGTCTATAAAGTGAAGATACCTCTGAGGAAGAGCAGGGAACGTCACAGGGTCACACAAGTAAGCATTCTCGGAAGAGAAGGAGAAAGTAGAGTTTTTTGAATTTGTAATTTGCAGGCAGGAAGGAGGTGTCCCATGTGCTCTCTGGGCCAAGGCAAACATCATGTTCTGACTGAGCTTAGCATCCATCACAATTACAGTGAGGGCTTGTAGTGCGGTTGTAGCCCCTGAGCCCTGTTCTCAAGTAGGCTTCAGTTCCTGTGGATTCATACCTGACCTCTGCCATGTGATCCAGGGAAAGCTCATCAACCTTTGCTAGTGTTAGAGTTGTGTTTTCAACTGTTAGAACAGAATGAAGAACAGCCCACACTGTGGAGACCACGTGAAAATGCATTTTCCTTTTTCTTCTTCACCATCTGTACAGATTGGCCAATGATACAATTATCATAAGAATTTCCTGAGCCCCAAACAGTAGCCTAAAGTTGGATATTGAAGGCATAATGGAGTGAAGGGTGCTAGAGGAATAGGGGTAGTGGTGGTGCTGATGGTGGGAGGAACAGTGATGTTGATAGTAGCGATGCTGGTGATGGTGGTGACGGGCAGTGGTCAAGGCACGGAAGACAATAACTGACTTTAGACTCTCTGCCCACAGGGCACTTACAGCTCATTTAACAAGGCTTATGCCTCGTTGCTGAAGCATGATGAGCCAGCTGTATTTCCAAAAGGAAGTTCCTGTATTCAGAAAAGGAAATGGGTCCCTGAGGACTTGAACGAGCATGGGCACTTTGGGAGAAGAACTTAAGAAAGCAGTAGACATAGCAACTAATCAAAAACCAAAAAGCTAAAACTTCCAGGCCTTCTGTTCTTTTGTTTTTTGTTTGTTTGTTTTGTTTTGTTTTTGTTTTTGTTTTTTCTTTTGAATTGGGAAGGCATCAAGGCAAGTGCTTAGGCACTGGTTTTGAAAAACTGGACTTGTAGGATCGTACCAAAACAACACTCTCCACCCCTCTATGCTCTGGGATAAGCCCACACATTCTTCCTGCTCTGCCCACTTTCTCTGTAAGACCCTGCTTCCTGGGGACTCCACCGTGTCTCTGTGTGGAGAGTGAGCCATCAACGTGGTACCCAGTGTCTGCAAGTAGCTGGCGAAGACGCAGACTGGGGACAGTATACCAGAGAAGCTGACTTTTAAGTTAACTCACTTTTAAATAACTCAAACTTAAATTTTAAAACTGATATTTAATTTAATTTTCAGAAACATCTAACAATTTGGATTTGTTAATTTGATTTTTCAACTATAAATTCTATGAAATTTAAATACAAATGAATTATTTCTGGTGAAAACAGTGTTCAACTTAAAAATCTGTTGTGAGTATAAATGTACAATTGATTTTAAAAAACAACTTGAAGAAATGCAATGCATTATTAATATTTTATATTTATTGAATAACAATTTTAATATCTTTTATATTGTGCTAAAAACATTAGAACTGATTTTGGTTCCTTAGTGTGACTAGTGAAAATGTGAAAACCACACGTGTGCCCTCCAGCACTTCTACTGGACAGCACTGGTCTACAAATGTAGACTTGAATGTCAAATTCAGATATTGTCTGACAACCAAAAATACCATGTGATACTGAAAATATCATGTGATCTATAATGGATTTATTAGGTCTAATGGAGGCTTTGGCTCTTCAAGCTAAGTTTGAGTCTGTCTTCTACAATTTTATCATCAACTTACTCTTGTCATTTGAGTTATTCCTGAATCTTGATATAATATTTCTGAGTATTTCTAATCCCTTTAATCTTTATGTCCTCTGAAAATTGATAAATATGACTATTTGTTCGAATGGCAAAAGCTATCTGCATTTGACAGAAGACATAGGAATTCCACAACACACTCATCTTCCCACTGCCGTCTGTAAGCACCAGGGCCTTTCCTTTCACCGCTCGATGGAGGGGTCCATTTGGACTCGTGTACTTCACAGTCCTGCATACTCAGGACTGCCTCATCGTTCAGGCCACATCCTTCCTTTCTATGTACATGGTACAATGGATCCTTAAAGCCTGTCAACTGAACTTCTGCCAGAAAAATGTCACCCGGGAAACATGAAGAGTTTACTCAGCGAATTCTGCTACCTGTAGTGTGCTGGGAAGATGCCCGGATGCCCTGCAGGAAGTGTGACTGAAGAAGGCTTAGCATTCAGTGCAGCAGCAGTTCAGACCCACCCACGCCAGGGACTGGACGAGTCTTTGCCACGTCAATGGAATCCAGCCACACTTTGGGCACAAGATGGGAAAGAACCTTAGCCATGAGATAGGCTATTGTTCGATCTAAGTTTTTACTCAGCAGACCACAGAAGAGCAGTCTCTTCTATCTTCGTTCCTGACGCCGGCCATTCATTAAGTTTCTATCCTTCGTGACACAACTATACCGCCCCAACACACACCACTATTCTCCCTCTCCTCTCTCTTTCTCTCTTGAAGCATAAATCTAATTAATCTTAATCAAAAAAAGCCAGGAGTCAGATATTGAGTAAAACCTGGAAGATTAGAGTACCAGGAGTAGCAGCCAGTTGCTTTCTACCTGTCTCGTTCTGCATCCCAAAGGCTGAGATCCTGTTTCATCACTTTCTGTCTTCACTTCCGGAGTGTTGGGATTAAAGGCCTGAGCCATAAGTGGCTAGGATTAAAGACTTGAGCCATGAGTGCTAGGATTAAAGGTGGATGTCACCACTGCCCAACTTCTATGGTTACCTAGTGACAAGTTCCATCCTCTGATCTCCAGGCAAGCTTTATTTGTCAGAACACAGACAAAGTATCACACAAACTCTCTCTCTCGCACCATCCCTTTTCCTACTTCAATCTTTAATCCAGGTACTTATTGGAAAGGCAATTTATTTCATTTAAAAGAGATGAGGGGCAGAAAAAATATGATAAAGAATTGAACTTAAGAATCTTGTATGAGTGAGTCACTGTGCGTTTCTCCACCTAGAAAACATCTGAACTGATAGATTCCCCCACCCGAGGATGTAGCCTTAATTGATTAATTAACGAATATAACTCACTCTTTAGAGTTCAAAGAATGCCATTAATGCTAAGTATTTTTAATACGGAAACCATTTAAAGCAATTAGCAAAATTACAGTTGCCCTGGATTAGAAAGAAGATTTAAACTTGAGAATCCATTACTGGAATAACAAAAATAGCAGAACTAAGGGTGGTCTCTGCCACTGTTGGCAAATGTCATGTAAGTGCCTAGTGGTTTGGTTAGCTCATTACATTAAGGTTGATATGCAATGGGCCCGGGATAGCAAAACAAATGTTGCGAAGTAAAGTAGCACAGGTAGGTGCAAAAGGTGAAGTAGAAAAGAAGGCGCTTACTCTTGTGAGACTGCTGGGCCTGGGGGACAGCGAGGACCCACTTCGGAGCCCCGGGGGCTGCTGAGAAACTACCTTTAGAAGAGAGCAGAAATCAGCAACCAGATTGATTCCAAGCCAGGATAAAGAACCTGGTCATACCACCGAACTCCACAGAATTTCATTTCTACCCACAAGATGAATTAGCAATTAATGTTACCAGCGTCAACATTTGTTACAGACCAAAGCCAATTGGTGGAGTCGAAGACAGAGCTGAAGACAGGATAGGCAACCCAGCATCAGTGGTTCCTAAAGCCCACAATGAGGAGACTATGGGCCTGTGCGAACACGCCAGGGAGCATGTGTGTGTGTGTGTGTGTGTGTGTCTCACAGCCCATCAGTGTGTCTGGGTGATACGCAGTAACAGATGCGGAGGGCCTAGTATATCCAGTAGCACAGGCTCCAGACAGGAGGCTTCTCCCATTCATTCACTGCATATTTGTGAACTGAGGAGCAACTGTACTGTATCGTGCAGGGCAAGGTGAGACTACAGAGCTAAAGCCCCAAGTAGCCTCTAGCTATCTGAAATGCTTGAGACTAGGTGTGTTTCAGATTTGTGAGTTTTGGAGATCGTGAAATAACTATATATTCCTTATCCGTACAGTGTCATGTAGCCCCAAACCTGCAATTCACACTGTTCCAAAAACCGACACATTTCACGTAACACATTGACACTCAGAGAATTTAAGATGCCTGATATTTAAATTAGGAATGCTAAAACTTGGAATAAAGATCAGAGTCAGAGCGTATATGCAGAATGCAAAGGCAAGTCCAGAAACAGAGAGGGGAGAGGATTAAATTAATGATGATCGATTTACAATAACCCCAACTAAATAAATACATTCTACCCATTACAATTCTCAGAACACTGATGGGCAAAACATAAATGTCTAGCATAAGATGCAGAGAGTAAGGGCCTGATTTAGGGCAAGCCCAGGGAGGAAGTCTGGGGAGGGGAATTCTTACCCAGAGTGGATGGAAAAATCTACAGAGTGCCTTATTTGAGCTGAGCCCAAAGGTTCTTAAGCAGGCAAATGAGACAATGAGAAAAAAATAAACACATGATGACAGATGTCTACTTTGTTTTACTAAGAGTTATATAATTATTATACTTTGTCCTGACAACCAACTCCAGAGGCAAATGAGAAGTAAGCCCTATCCTCCCATCATGCCACAGCAGAACCAGTGTTTCTGCAGCCATTCCGTCAGTCCTTTCTATCCATTATCAGCTGTCTGTCTATTAAGCTCTAGGATCCATTCTAGGGCTAAGGACACAGAGCTTTAAAAAAAAAAATCCTGTTTCTAATCTAAACGAGATTGTGTTCTGCTGAGAAGAGTGAAGTAGTAAATTCTCTCATTTGCTCATTCATTATAAACAGTGATAAGAGTGATAAATGCCAGGGAGAAGCTACAGCAAGAGAAGGACCGTGTGTGTGTGTGTGTGTGTGTGTGTGTGTGTGTGTGTGTGCGCGCGCGCGTGTGTGTGTTGGAGATGAATATTTTAGTTAGAAAGACTTGAAGGTATTACTAATGATGTCATTTGAGCTGAGACCTGAACAATAAGAAGCTCACGAGAGAGATCTCTGTAGATGGAAGAGGCTGTGCATTCCTTGGGATGGGAATACATGGGGAATCATTGAGACCCCACAACACAGCATGATGCATGGAGAAGACAGCTGACAAGGTCTCACAGGACACTGATCACTGATGTATGTCCCCAAGGATACCCAACCCAGTGAGATGCTACTTCCAACAAGGTTTCACATCCCACCTTTCAGCACCTCTCAATGTCATCATCTTCTGAATCTATCTCAGCATCAATCCATAGATTACAACCCCCTTGATCTGTCCAGAGACTCAATCAGTGATCTCCTGGGCGTTACTTAATCCAATCAATGGAGAAAACAAAATTAACCATCACAGTTGGGTGATAGAAGCACTGGTTAAAAAGAAAATAAAATTAGAAAAAAAATTGACAAAGGGAGGACCAGAGGAAGGAAACAGTATGACAGTAGGCTTGCCCATGGGAGAGGAACTCTGTATCAGGACCAGAGGAAGGAAACAGTATGACAGTAGGCTTGCCCATGGGAGAGGAACTCTGTATCAGGCAGTTGGACAGTTCGGTAGAAGGCACCATCATTTGAGGAGATGGGGGAAAAGTAAGAAGGAGAAAGTTTAATCAGGAGTAAGGGACAGGCATGCAGAAATCAAGAGTTTGATTCTTTAAATCTTAACCTGAAAATAGTCTTCTGATTGTTATACAGAAGCCAGCTGCCTGTGTTGGAGCATCGCAAGGACTCATTTTGGCATAGATGTTCCAAGTTCAGGTCTCCCTGATTTAAAAACCATGTTCATACTAGCTGAAGATTCAAGAAGCAGAAAGAGAGAAAGGAGAAAGCCAGGTTGGAAGTGGGCTGGGAGTCAGAAGCGAACAACTAGCCTCTTAGCGCTTGCCCCCAACAGCTGCAATACTTAGAGCCCATTAGGGAAATGCATTTCTGCAACTGTTTTTAAGAAAACTTCTGCAAACTAATTTGAAAATATGCTTCATGGTAGAAAGAAAAAATGATTTAAAATGGGATGATTTAGTTGTTTGTGGTCAAATTTTAAAGCAAAAGATGAAAAATCAAGAAAAATTTTAATAGTTCCCTGTGATGTGTGGGTGGTCATTGAGAAGTAGTAGGTGACGCATGTTAGGATTTTTTCTAGAGGAAGCATAAACAATCTTTCCAGTAAAAATAAAACCTGAAAGGGGTTGGGGATTTAGTTTACTGGTATAATGTCTACCTAGCAAATCTAAAGTCTGGAATGCAATATTCAGCAAAATAATTATAATAATTATGATTATTATTACTTAAATAAAATAGGAAAAGTAAAGTCTATTTAAAGTTGACTCAATAATTAAAGGGAGCTGCGTTCTTATATTTGCAGTGAGAAGATGTGATGTGTGAGGGTCACAGTTGCAAAGAATAACAACCAATTAACAACCAAAAGGACAACTACAATCCCCAGAAGCAATAGCAGTGCAAAGACTTAGACACATTGCGATGAGGAATTCCTAACTGCCAGAAACAGCAGCTGTTGTAGTGGCAGTGACCCGGGATGAGCACATTCCTATTGGAACAGTTTATTATTTCCGAAAACAGATCTGATCTGAGTATTAGCAGGCGCACAGAGTCATCTTGGTTCAAGGTGGGCTGAAGGGATGGCCAATGGCTGGACTCCAAGCTCTTATGTTTCCACTTAGATTGGGATTTGGCAAAGTAGGTGTATTCACCGTTTGTAATAGCAGAAGCAAAAGAAGAGTGGCCGGGAAGATACAACGCTCCATTAGAACAGCAAAGAAGATTCAGTAAACTGGTTTGGGATTAAAATGGGCTTCGTGGAGATTGGACACTGAAGAACATATATGTGTATACTCATAAGCACAAAAGGACTCTGTCTCTGTCTGCTTTCCTGTGTCCTCTCTCTCTCTCTCTCTCTCTCTCTCTCTCTCTCTCTCTCTCTCTCTCTCTCACACACACACACACACACACACACACACACCATTTCCTCTTGGCAAGCAGAAAAGAATATGTGAGTAAAGTATAAGCGCAGGATCGATTTACTGGAAAATGTGAGCTCGGGATTTTGTGTAAGTTTATCTCTTCAAAATGTCTCAATAAATTCGTAAAAGCAGTAAGTTTTATGGCCATCAAGCACAGTGAAATGAAATACTAAGAAATCACACTGTTTTGAATATATTGCTTGTGCAGGGGTCCCTCTATTCCTTCTGCAGAAGGTTCCGCCCCACCCCCATCAGCACCGTGCACCCTTCCCTTGACTGGGTGAGCCAGAACAGAGGAGAGAAGTGTGGTTTGATTCTGAAGCAAAACGAAATGTGTCCAATTCTTCCTGAAAGACAGGTTCCCTTCTGAGTCACCAGAGCAGAGCCACCCGCAGCTTCAGACAGATGAGAAGAATGGTGGTTCTTTTTTACTCCCTGCTTGGCAGGACCCACATGCCAAGAAGGCATGCTTCATATACTGTAGCTCCTGACGCAGAGTCATTGACTTCCAGGTGTTTCCTCTAGAGGAAACCTCCAGAACCAATACAGTTTTCCCCTCCGTCTTCCAGCTATGTGTTCTTTGTTCAGCGTGTCTGTCTCTCTCCTATAAACTGCCTGGGTGATGTGCAGCCATGCTCAGGTATATCTCCTCCCAACATCTAGCACAATCTAGTCACGAGAAAAGACTGTACCATATGATAGTTACTTGTTAAGTAGGGTGACAGATCTGCGGAAATGAACAGGGCCATCAGCACCAGGCTACCTGAGTTGAATCCTTAATGGAGGCTGACTCCTTTAACAAATTTTATCAGAACTAATCATGGCTCCAGAGAAAGAGATGGACGGAGGATGAGATTAATGTGTCTATAATATCTAGTTAACTGATTTTCCCTTTCTTGGCCGGTGAAGACATGCCCCTTGCAAAGCCATGTCTAACAAAGCAGTTTTTCTACCTCAGCAAGTAGAACTAGGGCTGCCCAGGGTAAGTCCTTGCCTATGTCTTTGTATGCCAGCCCCCAGGAGCTGTTACAGTCTCATCTTTACCAGTGACTCTCCTTGGGTGTCTTGAAACTGCCTATGGTGGGACTATTTACACCACAAGAAAACTGGCAGGCTGATCAGGGTTCTTTTGGTGAGCCAGGTCATTCCAGCATGTCCATTTCTTAGGCTGCCTGGTCTGAAAGTCTCTGGTGATGACTCCTTATGTATCCCATAAAGAATGGACATAGCCTCAGAAACAGCTGGATGTTAGCGAGCAGGACACCGTGCAATACAGACTGCAAACAAGCTAGCATGCAGAGAGACTATAAATGAAAGAATTGGTGCTCAGATCTGTCGGGACAAAGACTGCACCATGAAGGCCCCAATTTCCTGGGAGTTATGTCATTGTAAGTAGTTGTACCCTTCCCTACCCTCCCGGGTGCCCTCTTCAATCCCTGGGAGGAACCAAAGACCCCACTCTCTCAGTGGCAATTAGCATGGGTTCCGTTTACTGCCATAGCAAGAACTGCCAGTTCAGTCATCTGAGCATGGTTTCTCTACTGCTTGCTCATTCTGGGGGCAGGATGGATGAGCTGTTGAGGCAACTCTTCTCTGTGATAGCGTTTGGATTTGTGTGTTTCTGTGGTGGCACAGGCCACACATATGCTCTGTCACTGAGCTGTAGACTGTTAGATCTATACCCCCAGTAATGCTTTTAGAAGGAGGTTTATTTTTTGGTTTATTTGCCATGGAAGTAAGCCCTGAGAAAGAGAAGGAAGGCATATAATTACAGAGTGAACTCTCAGCAAATGGTGCTAATGAAATAACAAAGAAAGGTTTCCTTTATGATTTCATAGGTGGTCTCTAAGTAGCTGTGGTCTTCGTCTCTGATGGAACACCTTAGGGGGACACTATGTCCACTTTCCTCTTTACAGAGCCATGTATGCATGTATATACTAGAGTAGTCAGTTAAGGGAGCAATGACTGCCATGCCACTTTGGAGAGACTCTCTAAAACATGGTGACAGAGACAGAAAGACATGTCAGGAAAGCAAGCCTTCTACCACAGTCAGAAGAAGGAAGAACACAGGCAAAGGGAGAAGAGCGTCAGTTTCCAGAAACTTCTGGGGCTCTGTGTTCACACAGTCAGCCCAGAACCACAAAGACGGCTGGGGAACATTTTCAGATAAAGTGCAAGGGATCCTGCAAGACAGACGTAAGACCTGAAGACAAGCACCAACGCCTGACTTCTATGAAGCTCTGTAGAGTCTAGCATGTCACAAAACACTGTCCTAGGATGGCTATAGTGTGGACTTCCATTCTGAAATTTATAACTCCATACAACTTTAATGGAAATCAATAGACCCTGGAATCTTATACGCTGTATAATTAGTGCAAAGTATCAGTCTTCATCACAATCCAGAGAGAGTCCTACTTCATCATAAACCCAGACACTTTTCCACGCACTGCGCAAAAAAGACAAATATCACCATTTATGCCTCACTGGGCAGGTACAAGAACCTGAATTATAAAGACAGATGGAGGCACTGGGACCCAGTAGAGAACTGCAGAGGAGCAGATGGAAACAGGCAGAAGAGAAACGGCGCACATCTGCAGGAAGTTACTCTGAGATGCTTGGCGCCTTTTCTGAGGGATCCACGGATGTCTGGAGAGGCTAGGATTGTGGAGTCTCCCTATGTCTAATGTATATGTGTGTCTTCATGTATAAAGTAAATAAGCAGTTTGTATACTTTTTCTAGCTTTTGCAGATCTCAAGTGTAGCTTCCCCAGGAAGCTGATTAAGGTGAAGGTGTGTGGGCAGGTCCTAGATTATACAGGGAGCAGAATGGAGTGGAAAGAGGACCTGGATTTCAAAACTTGTCCCAGCTGATCCTTTGGAAAGGCTAGCCCTTGTTGTGTAACACTTTTCTTTGAGATTAAAACTCTCTATCCTGTCTGGAAACTTCTTAAACAACGAAGGCAAACAACTCAAAATGGATTCAGGAAGTCCCTGAAACTGATTAAATTTTCTAGGCCTCTTCCTGGCAGAATAAGCCATGAAAGCTGAGAGTCCTTCTCAGACAGGAGGAAGCTGAGCTGCAAAGCATACTCTCAGAGGAGAAAACCTCACGGCAGACTCTAAGCCCTGACCAGCTGCCTGGAAAAGTCAGAAACAGCCGAGTTGCCAGAAAGAGTTTTAGACCAACAGAGGTGCTTGGAAAAGACTCTCCAACTTATGCAGCTGCCTGCAGACTGTGCAGTGTGCTCCAGGTTCCCAGCTGTATGAGCTGTGACCCACACTGGAGTTGCTTAGGGGATACGGCTGCCTTTGAGTCATTTCTGTCCCTGTAAGTAACCCTTCAGCTATAGTAACTGCAATGAAAATCATTGGTTCACCAAGGTGGATTTTGGTGGTATCTGTACTTTGGTTGCTCTGTATCTGGGTTCTGTATCTGTATCAGGAAAGGATTTGTCAAACGACAACCATGCAGGCTGTCCCATCTTGATGTGAGCAGGCTTCTGTATTCCCATTGATTAGGACTGTCCTGTCCCTGTCACTGGAGATGAGAAAATGACCCTCCTCATTGAAAAGCTATGTTCACTTACTGTATCCATGGTGTTTATCAGCTGCCTGGAAGCAGAAGGAGGAAGTAATTCGACTTAAAGACCATGTCCAGCATACAACAGCATCCACCATGGTCTCAGGTCTGAGTGGTTGAAGGCACCAACTCACACACGACTCTGAAAATGCTGTTCCTGACCTTGGTGGTGTCTGTGATCAAAATTTAGTAATTTATTTTTAGATGGGGTCTCTTGCACCACAGGCTGACTTTGAAATTTGAATTGCAGTTCAAGATAACCTCGCTCTTCTCCTGATTTGGACCTTGAGATTTCAGTCCGGTGCTCCAATGTGTGTCTCTGTTTCCTTTCATCGCCTGATGAAGGTTAATGTTCAGGAGGATGCCTATATGTTTTTCTTTTGGTTCTCCTTCTTATTTAGTTTCTCTAAGATCACGAATTATAGGCTCAATACAGGGAACCCTGATTGCTCTTTGGGCTGACGAGGGAAGGGGACTTGATTGGGGGAGGGGGAGGGAAATGGGAGGCGGCGGTGGGGAAGAGACAGAAATCTTTAATAAATAAATAAATAAATTTAAAAAAATCTAAAAAAAAAAAAAAAGATAACCTCGCTCCACTGCCGGGACCACCACATTTGGCTCTCAGCGACTCTGCAAGTTACCGCCTTCCGGTTTTCTCCATCTGCTGTTTGCACCCTAGGGAGTCCTTTGCTTTCTTCATGGCTGCACCCAAGCTACCTTTGCTAGCGTGGTGTCGGCAGGCTAAAACTTCGGAACAAAGAGAAAACGTCTCCCGTCTACCTCTAACTTCTGTGGCTCACAGACTATCAATTCTGTGAGGACTGTCAACTTGACAGGATTTCTCTAGCATCACCTAGAAGACAAGCTTCTGGGCATGTGTTCTAGGGACTTTCCAGGTGGGGTAAATTGAGGTGGGGAGATGCACCCCACGTGAGAGCAGCACCATCCCACAGAGTGGGGTTTCAGTCTTGACTGAGGAGACAGTGAGCTGACAGTGGATGTCATGTGGCCAGCTGCCTCATTCTCCTGCCGCATTTCTCTGACACGATAGACTATATCCTCACACTGGAAGCCAAAACAAACCCATTTGTAAGCTGCTTTGGTCAGGGAATTTTTCCCAGTTTAATACCATCCCTAAGGGTTTAAAAGTGACATCCTAAAACCCATAACTACTGGATATGCATACAGGAGGTACACTTTAGGACAGTGTTCACACATGGGTGGAGTAACAGGGGGTGTGATGGTTAGGATTGCCAATGTGACAGGATCAGGATTCACCTCTGGGCTGGGCCTCTGGAGATTTGTGGAACATTAAAATGACTGGATTAATTGATGGGCGAAGATCTTTATAATTGTGAACAGAACCATTGTATGGGCAAGGATCCTGGTCTGTATAAAGCAGAGCAAGAGAACTGGGCAGCAGCAAGCAGGCATTTCCTGATCTCTGCTTGACTGTGGATACTGTGAGACCAGCTGCTCCAGGCTTCCGCTAGCTTGATTTGCTAGCTTGACTGTACCTTGACCTACAAGCCACAACAAACTCTTTCCCCTAAGTTGCTTTTGCCAGAGTATTCTATCACAGGAATGAATGGTTAACAAAGACAGCATACCATTTACTTAATAATTTTTTGCTCCACACATTCAGTGTAACGAGGGAGCCCTGTTTTTGTTGTTGTTGTTATTTTGTTTTTGTTTTGGTTCTTTGTACCAGTGTTGTCAAAATCGCAGCTCAAGCATGACACGACGTAAACATTCACCATGTCCTGTGCTTTTTGTTTAAAGGGACAAAGGAGGCAAGACCCAGAGCCTTGAGGAGAAACTCATCGGATAGCGTTTTAGCTTGTCAACAAGCCTGTGGTGTCTCCTCAACTGAACTCTAAGCTCCCTAGAAGCATGAGATGTTTCTGTACGTCCCTGATGTCCTCCAGAAGCTACTGTTCCTGTTGGGACCTCTATGCTTTTAGAGTAAGACGTTTGAAGGACTCTGTCCTATTTCCTCTGTGAAGGATCAATTTAGAAGAAAATATCCATGAAATATTTACCTTCTTGAGCAAGTACATTCTGTATCAGCTTGAAGCACCGTGTCGTATTGACATAGGGCTCTTCAGTTAGGACTGAGCTTTGGGGAAGCACTCAGCCGCGCATCTACAGCTCGCCCCGTTCTGCTTATTTTTCTCAGTGACCTCATTTTGCTGTCCATTCTCTGATTTGTTGCTGTCCTTAATAAGCTCCTGCAAATACGCCCTCAGCTAGATTGTTTGTTCATTTTGGATAAGGGTCTATTTTATTTTGTCATAGCCATATATCTTTTATCTCATGCTGAGCACATTAAGTGCTTAGCACATGATTGCCAATTGATTTTATAAAGCTTTTGAGGTACATTAAAGCAAAAAGATCATACAAGGGACGAGGCAAAACAGAAAGATTTAAAGTGTTGTTATCAGAGAAGAGGAGCTGTTTCAAAATGGCAAATAAAATTAGAGGTATATAATTACACTTGAGGCTGAAATTTGGGTAGAGCTTCCAGGAAACCAATGGGAAAAAGCAAAGAGATTTCCTGGCTTTTGTGAAAAAGGAGACAGCAGATTAGGCCTAATGCAGCTACATCTGGCATGAATCTGAAAGATAACGCTCACGTTTATTCCAAGAGGAGGGACACAGTGGACATTTCACAGGGATTGTACTGGGAGTTGGGAGACGGCTGAGAAGATAAGAGCATATGCTGTGCAAGCCAACATCTGGAGGGCAGAGACTGGAGGACCCTGGGCTTGCTGGCTGCCAGCCTGCGCCACGTTCAGCGAGAAGCCTCATTTCAAGGGCATAGGATGGCGAATAATGGAGCGGGACACTTGACATCATCTTCTCGTGCACATCACACATACATTTGCATATACATGATCTATGCAAGACACCTGGCATAGTCCCCATGTGCACATCACACATACATGATCTATGCGGGACACCTGGCATAGTCCCCATGTGCACATCACACATACATGATCTATGCGGGGCACCTGGCATAGTCCCCGTGTGCACATCACACATACATGATCTATGTGGGACACCTGGCATAGTCCCCATGTGCACATCACACATACATGATCTATGTGGAACACCTGGCATAGTCCCCATGTACACATCACACATACGTGATCTATGTGGAACACCTGGCATAGTCCCCATGTACACATCACACATACGTGATCTATGTGGAACACCTGGCATAGTCCTCATGTGCACATCACACATACATGATCTATGCGGGACACCTGGCATAGTCCCCATGTGCACATCACACATACATGATCTATGTGGGACACCTGGCATAGTCGCCATGTGCACATCACACATACATGATCTATGTGGGACACCTGGCATAGTCTCCATGTGCACATCACACATACATGATCTATGCGGGATACCTGGCATAGTCTCCATGTGCACATCACATATACATTTGCATATACATGATCTATGTGGGGCACCTGGCATAGTCCTCATGTTTACATCACATATACATGTGCATATACGTGATCTATGTGAAACACATAGAAATGAAAATCTGGCTGGTTGCTTCCTACAGTGTCTAGTCACGACATTCTATCCATTAGCCATATTTAAGCTTAAATTTAAAGCCCACGTTTAAGCATCAAGTTCTTCTTTGAGAATGTTCTTCCATTCTCTTCACATTTTTAGAGCTCTTCTTTGGGACCTCTCCACAACACCAATAATCTCCACGCTCGCCTCATTCACCAAGTTTGTTTCTCCATTTTTGTGCTCTTATGTGGTTATGTGTCTGGAATATGCTGTTATTGTTTAATTCTATATTGTTTTAGGGTGTCTCAACAGGGACACTGTTTGCTTTTTAAACAACATGACACATGAAAGTGTCTGAATGTTTTTTTCCTACTTCTCCAGGTAAGGAGAGGTCCAGTTACTTTTTCATTGAATCAGAACCATCCTTGTCTGACATGATTACTGAATGCAATATGTATTTTTGCAACTTTTTACCTAAACAAACAAAAGAAAATGAAACACAAAAGAAACAAAAACTTGAATGCATCAGTGCACGCTAGACCAGTAGAATCTGGAGTGCCAACTTCTGGTGAGTCCTCTCAGACAGCTCTATGTTCTATCCTGACCTCGTAGAACCCCAAGTGTTGCGGAGAACTGAGGCCACAAGGACAAGCCGCACACTGGTGTTCTAATAGTTCAGCCAAGCCTGGCTTCGGGGTGTGAGAGAGGGATCTTGCGGAGTTCTTAGACTTGCTCACCAGGAAGCCAAGGATCACTCATGGTTTATGTCAGTACCACACAGAATGAGAGTTAGTCCTCCCAGTTTTAGATCCAATAAAATGTTAATTGCTTAAAGACACTATGTTCTGGAATGGTTTGTGTAATGCTTGATAACAAATTGGCCATAGGTGTCCAGAGGCTGAAACCATGCGTTTGACTTCAATTATCTCTTCACGTCTCCAGATAGCTATGGAATACCTGCCAGGGGCCAGACAATGCTATAGTAGCTGAAGATAAGGTCAAATGAATGAGGAAAAACCTCTGCCCTGGAAAAACCTGCCATATGAGGGAGCAAGGAAGAAAATGAATGTGTAAACAAGAACATTACTTTTGTGATACCCAAATTGCCTGAACGTGATTACTGAATGCAATATGAATTTTTGCAAGTTTTTACCTAAACAAGCAAAAGAAAATGAAACACAAAATAAACAAAAATCCAATGCATCAGCGCATTCAGAATACTCATTTGTGAACATGAGAAGTCAGATAAGTCAGAGGAGTTTGTAAACACCATGTTTCTGGTACAATCGGCAGCAGGAAGGCCTGTTTACCTATGTCACTGAAAGACAGCATCTCCTTTGCCTGAGGAGTCCAAAAACTTTTTTATTAACAAAAAATGGGGTAACCCCCCAGTTTTCAGGAATGTAGGTTGTCCCCTAACCAGGGTAGGAAGTATTGCTCCATAAAATGTCAACATCAAAACAATATAGAAAAAATAATTACAGACAGTGTTAGTGCTGGAAGCTGATAAGGACCAGATGGTCTTTTGTATTTACGGTTTTCCTTATGCATACAAATGCTTTGGGGATCTAATTAGCCTTCCACAAAACTCAAACTGGGTAATTACTATCATTATCTCCTTTTCAAATAAATCTGAAGTCTAAACTGCAATTACATTTTTATCTTGCGTTTGGTATTCATACATTTTAAGAATTATTCTTTGCCATCAACTCAGGAAGTTCTTCATGTGGACTGCAGTCAAGTACTGCAGGATGATATCGAAAAGTATACTTTTAAAAACATAGCTAACTCTGTTAGGGAAAGTGCTGACCGTACCAACCAAGTCTGCCTTCTCCATTAGCTGCACTGCCACGTGCATCGACAGAAAGTCCCTGTTCTCTAAGACTGGATGTTTTCCTACAGGGAGGCAGACGCAGCGGAGCATGGCGGAGCAAGAGTTTCCATGCATTGTCGTGTGGCAGTTATTTCAATTAACTTCCGACTCTGCCTGCAAAGTGCAACACCTGGGCCTGCAATGAGCTGTGGAGAGTTAGCAGAGCATGCACCAAGCTCGGAATGCCATCTTTCTGGGGGTTTTGGCCTTGGGACAAGAGAGTAGCATGTACCAGCATTTCCAAGCTGCAAATGAAAGCAGGTATGACCCCTATTAGGGAGTTCACCAAATCTATTTCCAGGGAGATGCACGCTTGAGAGGGGCTTCAGAAGCCAGTCATTTTATTTTAGGCATAAAGCCAAGGATGGGAGTTATCAGCAGCCATGTGTGTTTCCATGGCAAGATGAAACATGGAGAGTGGTACACATCTGAAACTAGCTCGTTCCTAACATCCAGTGAGAAGGTCGGGATTGTTAGAGTGCCTGTCTGACGTCTCCCAGTGTAGCATCATGCTGAACTGATCTGGAGGAGGGGAGGAGTCTGAAAACAGGGACATCCAGGTTGATGAACTGGAGTCAGGGATATATGTCCCAGGAGACACTTCTACCACAGAGCAATGCTGTGTGTCAAAACAGCTTCAGGGTTGTCCCATGGCCTGTCTGACAGAGACACATTAGCCTTCAGGCCCAAAGATGGCCCTGGGCTGCCCTGGTAGCAGTGGTACAGGCATCCAGGCAATGACAGGAATGGATGCAAGGTCAGCACTTTGCCCCGCCTGAAGTGATGACAAGGATGTCACAGAACAAAGAAGGAAATCTTGAAGATGTACTCTCACTTTTAATCATTCCACAGACATGATCTAGGCATCTACTGAGCATGAGGCAGCAAGGCAGGAGGTCTGCAAGTGCAGGCGTCAGCAAGTTATTTCTTCCCTACTGAAACCATTCTTCTCTGGGAGAAGAAAAGATGCCCATGTCATCTCAGAAAATAAATGAAAGTTATAAGTCTAGGTAAATAAGGAAAACTGTCCAGTCTCAAGACATTCCTGAAACCAAGATCCCTACATTTTCTTAAGTTGTGAAGGCTGCTAAGGAGAGGAGAGAAGAATGACCATCTGCCTACAGCGCATGCAGGCAGCCCCAGGGAGGCAGCTCTGTGGCTCTTCAATCAGTGTTGCCGGGGCTTTTTGGTGACTCTGAGTTATTCATACTTCTGATACAAGACCGCAATAAATTCACTAATTCTTTAAGCTAGGTCTGGGAGAATTCTTTCTCTGGTTTGTGGTCCGTGCCTTCTCTGAAGTGACTAGTCATTGTCCCCATTTCCAGGGAGAGAACAAGACCCCACTCCCCACTCTGCTGGGCTCATCTGGAGCCACGCCTCTGACCCGTTGCTTGGAATGGTGGCTATGTCTTGTGTTTTAGCCTTCTGCGGTAGCTCCAGTGTTTACAAACCATGATCAAGGCTTGGAAATTAGTAATTCCAGGGGCTGACTCCAGCCATTCCTGAGTGTACTTGAATTCTTGTAATAGCACCCTCATGTTATTTGTATAGTTCATGATGTGTCTTATTCTCTGGATCCTTCTTGGGGTAAGCATGGAAGATGGATTATCCTTTATACAGATGTCCATGGTGTATCAGAGGTCTTAAAGTATGCTTCTAAAGCCAAACAATGAGTAAGAAGCCCAAGTAGGGCTCACCTGAAGGTCTTCTCACAATGGACCCACTATACAGACATTCTTCACCCTGTCAGACTAGCCAGTGCTCCTGCCTCGGAGAAGTTTTTGTGCCATGTCAAACCCTTCACAGGACTGCCTGAGCAGTCTGTTCTGCTGGTTAAGGCTGCCTGTCTTTTCAGAAGGCCTCTGTACTTCTGAGGGTGCGGGTCCATACTCCAAGGGAAGAAACTTTGAACTGGGGCAGGACCAGGACATTCTTTGCTGTACAGCCTCATGCAGGGGAAAGAGTTGATGTCTAGTCCACACAAGCCCCACCCCATGGCTGGACTTCTCTGGGACCTGGCTTTCTCACAGACAACAACTTCTGCAAGTAGTTAACAACCGAACACATAGTGCAAGCCCTGCATCCCACGGCTGAAATAATGCATTCTGCTTCACTTGTTTATGTCAGCACCTCAGATAAGAGCCGCGAGGATGGAGGGAGCCGTAATGATCACACCACAGGGGCAAGGCCTGACGAAAAGTAAGCGCTAGCTCTGTTTCTCTCCCCATGAATTTCTTCTGGGTTTATGAGTTCTAGTCTAGCCAGGAAGGGAGGTAGCCCATAAGAATTCTCATCATGCAGAAGGGGAGAAACAGTAACTCTGTGGGTAAAGTGTTTGTCTTGCAAGCACCAGGACTTGAGTTTGATCCCCAGCACAGATTTAAAAGCTGGGCACAGTAGTTTGTACTTGTAACTTGAGAGCACAGCAGGTTGAGGCAGGTAGATTCTAATAAATCCTGTCTCAGAAAAGGAAGTGCATGGTTGCTGAGGAACAACACTCAAGGTGGACCTCTGATCTGTGCAGACACACACATGTATACACACACACACACACACACAGAAAAAAGTTCATAGGCAGGTCTAGCACACTAGAAATATGATCTATTTGATCTCCATAGGTCCACATAGAGGCCAAAGAAAGCACTAGCCATGACATAGTGTTTTAGGGTCCAGGATCCTTACCTTGGTGTTCTCCAGAAATGCTCTAGCAGGCATCAGAACTTCACTTCCTGTCCTTGTTTAAGAATATACATGAAAAGGGAGAATCACAATAGCAATCTCTGAATTATTATAAGGATTTTCTCTTGATTTGCATACAGTATCAACTCTCTAACTAGGATGAAGGCCAAAAATGCTTTCTAATATTCCCTTAGCAAAATGGCTTCCTAGAAGTCAAATGTTTGAGTGGGGTCCAGGAAATGAGTGTGATGACAGTCTAGTCTTGTCGTAGAGGTTAAAATATGCAATTTCCTCAGCTCTCTATCAGAACGCTGAATGACCCTGCCAACATTCGGACAGAGGGGAAACTGGGTCATGTTCAGCCACTGCTAAATTAGGCTCCCAGGGATCCAGAGGCATTGATAGGCTAGACACAGGAAGGAAGATGAGGCCCAAGGTCCAGGCAGATCTAGCTGAACTGTTTCCTTACCTGTCCCATGGTTGCTTTGGATCAGTTCTCTGTCACAGAGGTATAGTATGAGGGGCGGTGGGCTGCATTTCCGCCCAGGCTAGCTTTACCTGAAATAATTACACAGAAACTGTATTCTTTTGAACACTGCCTGGCCCATTAGTTCCAGCCTCTTATTGGCTAACTCTCACATCTCGGTTAACCCATTTTTAATAATCTGTGTAACCCCACGAGGTGTGGCTTACCAGGAAAGATCTTAACCTGCATCTGTGTTGGGTGTGAGAATCATGGCGACTGCCTGACTCGGCTTCTTTCTCCCAGTATTCTGTTCTGTCTACTCCACCCACCTAAGGGCTGGCCTATCAAAGGCCAAGCAGTTTCTTTATTAATTAACCAATGAAAGCAACAGATAGATGACACGCCCACATCACAGAGGATGCTTTATAGCCCCTTGTTCAGAGTCATAAGGTGAGACCCACACAGGACCTCAGGGACATTGTCCGGGCTGGCAAATCACTTTTCTAAGAGCTCAGTCTTCAAAGTTCATCTTGTGAGCATGCTCTTTGATCTCGCAGTTTTCATTAGTACAGAGCCCAGTATGTCAGTATTACATGATACACGAACATCAGTTTCCACTGTTATCTATTATTTTTGTTTGCTTTAGTTTGTATATAGTATATACACCCCACTTCTGCACTTAGAATATATGATTAAAGCAGTGATGGCTGCATGTATGTTGTTAAATGGTGACTCCATATCAGATGAGCTATGCACATCTTAGCCACAGAATTTATTGTGAACTTTGAAAAAGGGTGTTTGAGAACAGATTCAAGTGCCTCATGAAATTATCTTGGATTACCTGGGTGGCACTGTAAGAGATAAGCAGGAGGAAATATGGAACACAGAAGAGAAGGCCAAGGATAGGAGCAGAGGTAAGGCTCATATAGGCCAATACCAAGGAATATATGCGCTACCAAACCTGGACAAAGCAAAGAAGGGTTCTAATAAGAGAGCATTGCCATCCTTAACTATAGATTTCAGACTTCTTCAGAAGAGTGAAATACAATTCTAACATTTAAGATATTAAATTTGTGGTGATTTATAGAATTTATAGAACACTAAGAAGCTAAAATTACACATATATAATAAGGAGCAGATATTAAACATTTTAGATATATATGTATTTATATATAAATGAATTAATGTGTCTTTATATAGATATATAAATACAGAAGAAGTGAGAATTATAGTATTTGGTGGAAGATTTGTTTTATCACATGGCATCTAAATTTCATCATCACCTTAGGCCTCTTGACAGGGCTTTGAAACACTTCACACAACCATTGACTTGTGTGTTGGATGATGGGAGAGTTGGAGTAAAAACTGTGCCTCATCTGGGGACACAATGCTACTCCAAACAATAAAATATAAATTGAGAAGAGAAAAAAAAAACATACAAGACTATCATCGGAATAATCATTAAATATCAGGTCAAGTTTGTACTCATTGGATTAATAACATTTATAACTGGATGAGAGACATTGGGTCTTCCATATTCTACAACAAGAAGTTTAAGGTAACAGTGGCCAAAACCTCTCTGAGTTGTCCTCTTATTTTTATGTGTATGCATTTAGAGGAAGCTTTCCCATTCCCAGCCAGCTCTATTAATAACAATGAATAGCTGCTGTGATGGTCATAATTAATAATTACTGAGCACTTACAGCGACTCAGGCTCCACTCGGAAACACTGAAGCACATTACCTTGGTTAACAAATCTATATAGAAATCCTCCGAGTGCTGCCATTAGGCACTTGGTTTTTTCAGATATAAAGCATTCGCTGTTCTTGGCACGATGAAGCGATTGTCCTGAGCTGATGTTCTTTCTCATTATGAGCGGGGTTGATCAGCTTCTGGCCCAGCTGTTGGGATCCACAGCTCAGCAGCATACAGCTGTACATATCAAGTCAGGTAGCAGGCAAGTTCTGCGTTCCATTGTGGGATTCTCTTGTATCCTCCTCATTTAGCAGAGGTCCTTGATGAGGCCTCTTCAATTTCACTGGCCCAGTATTCTGAGCAAGATTAAAAGGTGGTGGTGGTGGTGGTGCTGTGTGTGTTATTGTTGCTTGTTTATTTTATCACAGTACCGAAGCAAAGTCTGTGGTGGCGCACGCCTTTAATCCCAGCACTCGGGAGGCAGAGGCAGGCGGATCTCTGTGAGTTCAAGACCAGCCTGGTCTACAGAGCTAGTTCCAGGACAGGCTCCAAAGCCACAGAGAAACCCTGTCTCGAAAAACCAAAAAAAAAAAAAAAAATGGAGATCAGGATCTATGCAGGGAGAGGAAAGGATGTGGGTGCTCCAAGGAGGAGGTGGGTACAGAGTAGAATGTGAAGACACACTGGAAAGCTGGACCTGGCTCTGTCCACTGAACTCGTTGGAGCCAAGCTCATGTGCAGTGCCCATGCTTTCCCGTAAGGGAATTAAGAAATTGGATTTCCATTCCAGAAAACAAAGTGGAAAAGCAGCTGAGCAGAAGCAAAACCTACACAGTCCGAGAATGCAGGGTCTTCACTGTTTACTGGACAAGGAGGCTCACGGCTGTTTGCCGTTCCTCTTTCAAGGAACCTAATGGCCTCTTCTGACTTCAGTGCACACCTCTGTGATTATGGAGCTGAGCCCTGCTGTGGCACATGCTAACGCTTTTCATCCACCTGAAAACTCCACAGACGGTCCACGTCTGTAGAAGAGTTCCTAGACTGCATTTCTGACGTCATGTTCATCTAGATTTAAATAGAGTAGCTAGCAGTGTTTTTACTCACTGACTCTGAAAGTTCAAATGTATGAATAGTATAAAGTAATTCCTTTAGAAGTAGCAGAAGAATCAGAAAGGTGCCGGCAGAACCGACAGCCATGATGCTGCATATGTGAGATCCGAGTAAAGCAATCAGACTAAAGGATGCTCAAGTGAATTCATCTGGAAAGGTCCGGATTATGTTTGTGCTTTATGGTAAGGGCATGTCTGGTAAACCGTGGGAAGACCTGAGTGTTGTGTTGTATATGCTGGCACCCATGTTTACACTATTCATATCGTTCAGTGTATCTTAAATATTAGGTGTAAAAAGCCATCTTCCCTGCAAGTAAAGCAGCACCCCTCAGTCTGCTCAGAAACCATTTTACAGAGATTTGTTTGTTGCAAAAATGAAGCTGATGAGGTTGCTGTGTCCACATGACTGCAGCCCATCCTGAAGTATGCACTAAATATAACGTGAGCTCCATGAACATCACAAACCCCAATGGGTATCTGTCACTTGGACAAGGAGAATATAGAATATCAAGGCAAAAAGGACAATGTTCAAACAACATGTAGCTTTTGTTGAGTGTTGAATTTATTTCTAGGAATTCTATGTGCCCAGCACACTAGTTTATTTAGTTTAGAAAATACAAGCCGGTGTGTGATGAGGCGGTGCCATTTCTGGAGCATGACAGAGTCAAAATCACTGCCACACTGTAGAAAACACTCAGAAACCCGACAAGGAAGGGCGAGTCAGTCATCCAGCTTTGGCTTTTGGGGGTTTCATAGCTCAGAGCAGCAAAGACAGAGAATGCCCACAGAACTCCACGCATGCTTAAATCACCATGGCTGCAACTCAGTAAAACTGGAGTTTGTGTTGCTGCTTGGCCAGCACTTCTCAGAGAATCACTGGTGACTTCAACAGCATTGATGAAGAGCTATGCCATGGCCACTGTTATTCTTTTTAAGGACTCTTTGCAAACAGCAGAAAATTTAACCCGATCTTTTCAGCAGGAGACCGAGCATGATAGTCACCTTTGTTTCGTCCTTAATGGTATCAACCATGTGAAAACAGAACTGGTGTTTCCTGGCCTCCTGGCTTCTTCTAAGCCCTCTCCTCTCCCAGGCATCAGGAGAAAACATCTACCTGTGCCTACATCAGATCTGGGGCTCTGAGGAGAAGCAGAAGGAAATATCCAGGGCTTTCTATAAAACCGTCATTAGATGAGACATAAATTTCCATCATGTACTCTCGAGCAGACAACTGGGGCTTCATGGAAAGATGGTCATTTGAAATTTTTTGCAACTGAAATAAAATTGCATCATGTTGCACCTTCCCTTTCCTCCCTCTGGCCCCTCCCACCTACCTTCAAGTCCTCCTGTGTCCCTCTCTAGCTGATAGCCTCTTTTTCTTAGAATATGTATACATATATGTGTGTATATATATTTGTGAGAAACTTGAGTGTGTTTTTGTTGTTGGTATGTATGTGGTATGTATGTTAGTATGTATGTGGTATGTATGTTGGTATGTATGTGGTAGGTGTGTTGGTGTATATGTGGTTTCAGGGATAACTGCTCAGCACTGGACAATCAAATAAAGAGTGTCCTTTCTTTTCATGTCTTTGTTTGTATCCACTTCTTCCTCAGATCTGAACTCACACAGCATAGTATTTGATACTGATAGATTTTCTCAGTAAGGCTTTCCTGTAGTGTGAATGAGTCTTTGGATATTGTTCATCAGAAACATGCAAATTGGAGAACAGCGGAACGATTATGAGAAGATATGGGCTTATTTTAGTGACTGCCAAAGATCAATTAGGATGGGAACTTGGGTCCAGACCCAAGTCATGGGTAATATTGTAATTTCTAATTTAATTTATATAAGATTAGTCATTAAATTGAAAGGATTGATACTTATGTCTCATTTAGAGCTGAACACTCCATAGTCTATTATTATTTGCATTTTGATCAATTGAAGGGTTCTGTATTGTTACAACAAAAACTCCTCCAATGAGGGTTGAGAAGCATACTACTCTGTGGGTATTATGATGAGAACATAAATTGTGCCAGTTATACTATGCCTATTTAACTGGAGAGAGAAAGTTTTCTCCAGAGTGGAGGCTCCTGAAAAGTTGCTCCTTCTCAGCTTTTCTGAGTACAGTCCTAGATCTGCGCCATATAGGCAGCACTGAGCGAGACTTGGTGAGACAGTGTTGGAAAGAAGTAAAAAGTGGTGGGAGAGGAGTTGGGGAGAAGTGAATGGGAATGGATCTGAATAAAACACTCTGTGACTGTATGAAATGCTCAATAAACAATGGATAGAAATAAAGAGGCTGAGGCCACCAATGAAAAGACACATTAGGGTTGCTGCCATGTTTTTTTCTGACAGGATGGGACTCACTCAGCGATCCAACTTGCATCTCTCATCTGAACACTGAGAAACTGTGAAGCCTGAAGCCAGGACAACACAGTCTTCAGTCAGTCCCACGCTGTGCTTCTGAGCAGAAAGCCTAACAGCTGTTAGGAATCTTGCTGACCTTGTTATTGCCTTATCATATATTGATTTCTCTTTCATTGTGGATTTCTGTTTCTCAGAGACTGTTAAGTGCTTGAGGAGGCTTCTGAGAGGCAAACACAAAACCTCCCTGTCTGACATTTTGATGGACTAATCCATGGAGCTCTATCCAAGACACTCCACACACAGACTCAGGCACACAAACAAAATCTCCCTGTCTGACATTGTCATGAGCGGATCCGTGGAGCTCTACTCAAGCCACTACACACACACACACACACACACACACAGACAGACAGAGAGAGGAAGATACAGACACACACACAGAGGAAGACACAGATACACACACATACAGAGGGGGGAGACAGACAGACAGACAGACAGACACACACACACACACAGAGAGAGAGAGAGAGAGAGAGAGAGAGAGAGAGAGAGAGAGAGAGAGAGAGGAAGACACACACACACGCACACACACACACAGGTGTCCCTAAGGCTGTGAGTCTTTAAAGAAGACAAAATGAGACACTTGAATAATTATTTCTGGAGAGCTCCAGCTGGAATTTGGGTTATGAATAAGGTAAAGACAAGTCTCTGATTTATAGAAAGAGTTGCCTCTGGGATAGCTTGACTTTAGCTTCTTCTGTATAGTCATGCATTACGACCAGTCAAAAAAAGACTTCCTGTCCTCTCCACCTAGATGCTCCCAAATGGAAGCTGCTAGTGCAGAGGATTCTAAGGCTTTGTTACTGAGTAATGACCCCTTCGGTTTTCCTGAAGCAGCTATAGTCCTCTCTTGTGGAAATATTTACTTTGTCATAAGCTAGAACACTCTCTTCCATGCATTACAGCACACAAGACTGCATTTCAATCATTGCAGTAAGATCCGGAGAATAACCAGTTTCTGTTCTCTGTTAAGTGTTGGCTGAGCTAAACAGCAGCTCTGTTTCTAGAAAGATAAAAATGTCAAAGATTAGAGAGAAACAGCAGGCGTTCTGTGGGGCTTAGCTGTTGAATGAATGTCTGAAAGGTGCTTCAAAGTTAATTTAAGTAATTTTTTAAAAATTATACCCTGAGTTGAAGGCTAAGAACTCTTTAACTTCGTATATAATTAAAACATAACGCTGAAGGCCTCATTAGACAGTTATTCCTGGTATTTTAATAATAAAGTAGGATGCCCTCATCATATGGCTTATTATTATATCTGAATGGACTACCAATTAAATTAGTTTTAGCAGAAAACTACAGCATGCAGCAAGAGTCTGAATTAGAAATAGAATCTTTCTATGACATTCTCCCTTCACCAATGGCAACACAAAAATGCTTTCTAAATGCTCACTGGGAAAGGGTCATAACAATAAGGAAGAAACCCTTACAAGTGTGTTTCACACTAATACATGCTGAGTCGTGCCTGTAGCACACAGTGAGGACTGTTGATGTGGCCTGGCCTGACCACCATAAAGAAACACTTCAGATGGGTAGCCCACAGCAGGCACAGATGGGCTCACGGTTCTGGATATGGAAGCCCACTGTCTGGTTTCTGAATACATCGTTCTTGGTCTGTAGACTACTTTCTCGCTATGGCCTCACAGGATTTTTATCTTGGCATGCTCTTGGGGCTCACGTGGGAAGAGATGGGTTTGATAAAGATATTTAGAGATCTCCTTTCTTTCCTATGATCCTACTGGGTCAGACCCCTCCCAATGAGCCTCAATCCCATAGTTGGAGCCTCTTGAGAATTTACAGTCACAGTGACTATGACAGGCTCAGTGTGTGATAAAGTAGTCATACTGGGTTTTACGAGTTTGGAGTGGTTAGAGGCTTAGTGTGTGGTTGAAAAGGCACTGGGATTCATCCCATATGCTACCCAACAAAGAGTGTATGCAGTGACTGGATCTTCTATGTAGAAGGCCATCTTATGCATACAATTCTGACTGGCTCGTCTTGCTACTAGCCATCACTTGGGGAAACCCCTGATTTTGCTATAACACTGGGAAAAATTGAAGTAGGATCTAATAGAAAATCAGTTTGGTGATACAATTTTATCTGTGGATTTTGGAAAACCGATTATAAAAGAGGAATCTGGGTTGTCAAAGTAGTGAGGAGGCTGGAGTCCAATACGGATAGCACAAATACTGTCACAGCAAACCCTGCTCGTTACACCCCCTGCCTACCCATCTGAGGCTTTGCTGCTAGACTCTCTGAATATCTGAATCTATTGTCCTCTGACTAGGACTGCTGTGGCCAAGGCGGTAGTTACTACACAGTAGCCTCCTACTCTTACATCCTTTACCTCCAAGACTTACAGGCAGGAGGAACTGAGCATGTAAACAAGAGAGGAGCTGCTGGTCAGTATTCTGTATAGGAAGGAGAGCTTGTAACCACTCATCCTTAGGCCCAGAGTCCACTACTCTTTCCTTACACCAGTCATCTCTGCTAAAGGCCAGTGATATGGATGACTGCCCATGGATTTAGTCAACTCCTTTAGCTCTACTGACCCCAGCTTGATACACGAGCATTTGTGGAGTTCACCCAGGCAATAAATCAGTTCTTAGGATTTTGTCTGTAAAAGAATGCAATGGAAATCACTGTTTGACAACTTGTCTGGCTTATGGTGGCCTGAGGAACACAGGAATCAAATGAACCATTTTCTACAAACACCCATTGGATAAGCAATAGCTGTCTGAGCTTCCTTGAGTCCAGGATGGAAAACTCTGTCTTCTTTATTAAGAACTAATTGGAAATGGAAAGATGGCTCAGTCCATACATAAAATGCTTACTGAGAAGCATCAGGATCTGAGTTAGATTCCCAACACTGTGAAAAAGCATGTCTCTAAGCCACGTACTGGAAGGATGTTGGATCAAGGGTCCCTGAAGTTCTTTGGTCAGCCTGTTTAGACAGTTGGTGAGTGCCGTGTTCAGAGAGAGTTCCAGTATCAAAAAACAAGGTATTGGATAATCCACAAATACATCTGACATTGACCTCTGACCTACACACACACACACACACACACACACACACACACATGCATAGCTCCCCATCTCTGAAACACACACACTCATGAACATGCATACACATACATATAGAATGGTAAACTGAATCTTGACTGACAACTGGCTAGAATTTAGAGTCTGTATGGAAACACGCTCCTGGATGTGTCTATGAGAGACTTTCTAAACTGGGTAATTAAGATCAGAAGACCCATCCTAAATAAGGCTTTTTTTTGTGGCTAGGGACACGGACTGAATAAAATACAGAAGATGAGCCAAGCAGCAGCTTTCTCTCGCATTTCCTGACCACAGACGCAATGTAAACAAAAGCCTCACGTTTCTCCTGCCACGCCGTCTCCACAACGGCCTCCATCCTTAAACTGCGGGACAAAACAAACTCTTCCTCCTTGAAGTGGCTTTTGTCAACTATTTTGTCACAGCAGTGAGAAAGGTAACTAAAATGTCACATGTGTGATAACGCATTAAAGATGCAGGAGATGAAAGACCACAGATACGCTGATCAAATGCAAACTGTAGTTGTGAACCTAAGACTTCAACTGCTTGCGGTCAGTGAAGAGTAGCATTGGTGGCAGTGTCTTAGGAGGGCATGAAATGCTCTTTTCCAAGTGGTGCTGAGAACTGCCCACCTTCTCCACGTGCTCTCAGAGACACTGATTCTCCAAAGACTGAAAGGAGACAGATCCTGTCTCACTAGAGGCCCTGATAGGATTAGCGCCAAGTACATCTCCACAGGGAAATGTGGATACAAATAAACCAGACACCAGGACACATGGCCTGGGGCTGCCACTGCACCTGCATTTGACGGGGTCAGAGGCTGCTTTCCTGCAGTAATGCATGCATGGTCTCATGGCGCCTGCTTTCCCCACCTCTCCTCTCGTGAGCTACTGCGCTGGTCTGACTGAGGACGTCTGACTTCATGCTGCGGAACAGAGTGACTGCCTGACTTGCAGAAACAGACCCGATGACAGGCAGCAGTGCTGGCGGTAGCTGGGTTTGGGGACCGATTATGTAGCCGTGGCCTGGGCTCCTGTCCTCGCCACAGCTCGTTCTACATCCCCATGCCTGACTTTTAGCCATTTGCTTCTCATTAGCGCCTCTCACGTAAGTGAGCTGGGAAGGAAGGGGACATGGAACTCAAATGACTTTCAGTTTGACAGCAGCAAAAGATGTAAAACACTGTGGGCCTCTGGATTTTTATATTATCCACGGCACTGAATTATCCATAGCGTGTCTGGGCCTCATTAGCATGGAGGGTGGGAGTCCAGGACTTGCTAGAAAGCCTGTGTTTACTCCACATCAGATTATGCTGCTAACTAGATTCCACAATCTCACAGATGTTCGGGTTTCTCCTTCAAAAAGGATGTTTGAGAAAAAAATACTATGAATACAACCCTAAAACAGCACCTATAAACATAGGCTCTCAACCGCCACTGTCACCCACAGGTACGCTGAGTGACTGACTTAGCTGACTTATTTTCCCCAAGAAGCTATAAATGCTCTATAAAGAGCATACGACATAAGACAGCTATACACTGGAGGGACGAATAACAAGAAAGAAACACCAAATAAATAAAAACAAAACAAGAACACACACCGGTGAGTGGAAGGGAAGCTTGGGTGGTTTCCATAAGTTTACAACAGAGAGAAGATCTCCATTCTCCGGGTCGTCAGCTTGATCAGATGCACGCTTGCTCCCATAAAGTATATCATGCGACGCTGGTCTACCAAGGGGAGAGGGAGGCCGGACTTTTCTCGGTGACTTTTATCTGTCAGCCCTGCTCTCTGATCTAACACAAAAATTAAAGGCTCAGCAAGCAGGCTGCCATGGTGACCGTGGTGACAGAAGAGACTCAAGTCACCCTGGCAATACCTATCATGCACGACTAAGCTTAAGATCTCAGGGGAGACCACATAAGCCTGACCCCGGCTCTGTCAGGTAGGGTTTGTGGCAATGGGATGGGAGGAAGGTCACTTTGAAGTGAAGTCGCCAGCTTTCTCTCAGGTTGAGGAAACATTCGGTTGACCTAGTTTCACGCTCAAGACTAAAAGGAGGGAAATAAATTGTAAAACCCTACATTTAATACCATTACCAGTCTGGCGTCTTGGCAACTCAGGCTTTAAACACTCTGGCCCCAAAGCTCCCTGCTTTTTCTGTTTGATGTGTAAGTGAAGCTGCCCAAGGAAGCAGCCTGCTAACTGTCCGCGCTTCCATTCATCTCAGTCTATCGAGAAGCGGCCAGGCGCTCAGCTGGGCGCTGAGCATACGGAATGAAGAGGCCCAGATTCCACAACTTCATGGAGCTAAGTGTCTAACAGGGTGCCAAGGAAACAGACTTCTGTTGGGTCCATGGGAGAAAATGGTCGTGAGGTACCATGTGGGTCTAAAGGTGGGACGCTAAGAAGAGACATTCCGGAAGTATTTCAGAGGACAACTGGAACTTCTGTAACTGTTTGGTGCCAGGTATACATTAGACAAAGACATCCGGCTGGCAAGGCAATCTCTGCTATGTTCAGTGAGGATGCAATGCCTCAGGTTTAGGCGTATTGAGTCAAAAGGGAATATAGACCACACAAACTTAGCATGTGGGTAATTTCATTGATCTGAAGCCCAGAGACTGTTGAAACTTCAGGTACATATGAACGCCATCAACAGTGGTAGGTAAGGGTGGTATCCTGAGGAAACTTGGCCTGTAAGGAGGAGGGTGAGAAAACAGAATCCACGAGGATTTTAAGGAGTGGCAAAGAGAAGGGGAAAGCATGTGCTCCATGGAAGGAGGGGAGGAAAGTTCAGAACGGGCATGGCCAGGCGCGTGCATCTTTTGCAGTACATCTTTCGCAGTGAGTTAGCATGCTTTGCTTTAGCAGGGTGAAAGGGTCCTGGCGACTCCACGTGAATGCAAGCTCTCTGGTGTAGGGATAGAAGGGCTGCAGAATGCATGGGAGGAGATGGAGTCCTAAGCAATGCAGACGGCTGAGGGCTCTTCTGGCTAACAGCACCAGCATCTCTCAGGGGTCTGGTTGAAAAGCTGAGGCCTGAGTCACATTCTAATCCTCTGAGCCCATAAAACATGACGTGTGTGTCATATACGCTTTCCTGGCCCTTCTAGTGGGCTGCTTACTCGGGGAAAACAGGTTAGTGTTTGTAGATAGCAGAAAATAGAATGAGAGACGGGGGGGGGCAGGAGTCAGAATTAGGTGCAGGCTGAGAAAAGGGATGGAAGAGACTCAGACACTTTCTTGAGTTGACGTTGGAGAAGGGGAGTGGAGGTTAAGGTGTGGGGAGAGAGACAAGAGGCCAAAGGTCTTGGGGATCATCCCCACCTAATAAATCGGCGGGGATCGTCCAGACTTAACATATAGAAAGAACTCAATAAATCTGAGCCACCTCTCTTGTCCTTTACCCTTTTGCAGGAATTTCTAGCTTAGTTATGAGTCTTTGAATTTGCTTGATTCGTTTCCAATCATACTGATTAATAAAGAATGATAAGCTGTAAGGAAAGATCTGGACGGAAGCTACAAATTAATTAGCCTTGTTCCAGAGCAATGCAGATTTAGTGGTATCGTAAGTAAAACAAGCTGTACAGCTTCCTTTACCTTGTCAGCCTTTTAAGCCTGAATGACTGAGAAGCCAAGCCGTCAAAGAGCGGAATGTAAGTTTGACTATATTAGGAAAAAAAGTCTGATGCACTTCTCATGAGTTCTGTGGCAGGATCACTTCCAAAAAGAACTCCTGCAGGAGGTGTGTGTGTGCATGTGTACATGCATGTGTGTGTGTTTGTGCACATGTGTGTGCACATGTGTGCATGTGTGCATGTGTGTGTGAATGGACATCCGCTTGCGTGTGCACATAAGTGTGTGCCTTCAGAAGACTTTTGTATCCATCTCACTTCAGAGTCTCTGGCTGCTAAGTCATCACTTTGTCAGCTGCACACACATGACATCATAACAGTCTCCACAGCAACTGGGAGTGACATTACAAACCTGTGTGGGATTAAATGGGTGAAAAAAAATAAGAATGGAATAGTGGACGATCTCCTAAGCAACAAATGTGCTTTTTCCATGGAAACACTGCCTTGTGGAAAAGAAAGAGAGACACAGATAATAGATGCAGGTACACAATAGAGCCTAAATATAGCATCCAACTAACACTCCGTCAATTGCAATTTAAAGACTATTCAACCTACGAGAATAATCGCTGGAAAAAAGCTTCCTCCAGTTTAATTCTCAAGAGCCGAGGATGAGACACTGTTCTTGACACCAGTGATCACACATCACAAAGCTCACAGCAGAGGGCAAATATGAGCGAACGAGATTTGGGGCCTGATGTGCTTCAATAAACACCAAAGACAAGAAGCCGAACTTAATAAACCAGATAAATTATATGTAGATAATTAGCACCATAAAATCTCCTATGAAGAGAATCAAGATTTGAAATAGCAAGCTCCCCAGGTGAACATAAGATAAAATTTACATTCTAAGAGGTAGTTAAACAGTGTACTTTAAGGAGTTATTTGCAAACCATGACAGCATGTAAGTTGCGAGCACACGCAGTGTACGGCAGTAAACACCCTCTCTTAGACAGCCCACCACAGGCAGATCGTTTGCTCTGACGAGGTGTCCACTGTCTAAATTATCCCAGAGAATAGTAAAATGAGGTTGACCCTGCTTATCCAGTTGCACAGTGGCAGGAAGGATCTTGAACACCAAGTTGCTCGGAGGGTATCAAGCTACAGTTGAGACCCCCCCCCCGAAGTCTGACACTCTTCACACAGGGCTGGGTGGCCTTCACACAGCCCTGTTCACTTATGGAGCTGTTCAGAATATGAGTTCTTGTAATCTTTCAAGATGAATGTCATCTCCTCTTTATAACGCTGTCAGCCCACTTAGCAACAGTATGCACCATGTTGTGTCTACCTTATCATCATCTGCTCTTAGAGGAAGGGAGAATGTCAAGAGAGTCTGTCCAGCTCTCTTGTTTCGTCGTTAAAGGGAAAATGTTGAAAGTGTAAATTCCTGTTACATAAGTGAGACTAGAAGCCCAGTTTCCCCCAGTGCTCACATCACCTCCTGTCTCCACCATGCACACCTGGGACCTGAGCTGCGCTGTTTCTTCTCAAGACATCGTTCTCTAAGTGAGCAGCTCCGTGCCCTGTCGTGTGCTTTTTCCATCCGCATTCAACAAATTCCAGGAGAGTTGAAGTCAGATAACGTAATATAGTGCAAATCTCAGGGAACACTTCAACAAAAGGCGCCAGTTCTGTGGAGTGCTTGCTAATTGAGGGGCCCTGAGAAAGGCAGCTTTCCCTCCATCTCTCTACAGTCCATCCTGAAGCCCTTCCTCCCGATGTGGGGTTCTAGTCCTCTGATCGACAGAACTTCTAGAATCATGCCACGAACCCTATCTGCTCATGGAGAGCCACTAAAATGGCCCTGACTCCCTTGCTAACCTCTGCACAAAAGGATCATCATCTTTCATCGGTGACACTTGTCAGTGACACACTACGAGCTACTCGGTTATTACAGACGGACCTAAAACAGGAATCCCTCTGAAGTCCTCTAGAAAGGAGGGCATCCATGGCAGATTACCCACAGCTCATGAGAGGGGACTTTCCAATGGATTAGACTTCAGAGAAGGGAATCAGTGCCCATTTCAAGGTTTCCTAACTAACATCAGTTCCCGTTTAAAAGTTGTCTGTTTTCCTCTCCTCAGAGTATCCTGGGGTGCATGCAGCTGCATTGGATAGCTCCCTGGGTTGAGGAGATCATCTGTCCCTCATCCCAGAGCTTTCGAACGCCTGCCCCTTCATTCTGGAGACACTCAGGAGCTTCTGGGCTAGGATGTCAAGGCACTGGAGCGACAACCTAAAATATGCCAGCAAACTTAGCAGGAACAGCATTAGACTCTTTTTATTTATTCTTTTTAAATGAACACATAAGTGGGACTTCATTCTTACTTAAAATTTTTGTTTTTATGATTTTTTTTTATTTTATGGTCTTTCCACCCAGCAAAAATTGATGCATTAAATTCATGTTTGAATCTCTCTATACCAATAATTCTTAGGTTGTTCTTTCTCCAAACTCGTTGATTAAATAAAAATTAAGCCCAGCTACCAAATTATATCCCAGTCTTCAAAACTATTAGCTCAGTTGTCTTTCTTTAAAATGAACTCTCCATAATAATTCAGACCAGTAGAATTCCAATGTCTTACTTAAATTGGAATAAAAAACAAGCTGAGATCAATCTGCAGCCAGGTTCTGGGGCTTTTCCAGGGAGAATAAAAAAAGACTTTTCCAGAGGAGTACTTGGTCTCTTTCCAAACCCCAGGCATCCTCCAGCTAATCTTCCATTAGATGTCATTTGTTTGGTTCACTTCAAAGCTTTGGCTACTTTCTTGCATTTTTCTGAAAACAGGGAGTTATCTGTGGAAATTATTTTGTCAGGCAATTTGGCAAGTCACTTACAATACTCATCAATTTCAGTACTTTAATTAAAGCCAGGAAGTCCCCTGGCCCAGTGTGGTTCTCCTGTCTGGGTCACACTTCATCTCTGCCTTCAATAGGACCCAATAATTTAAAGTGACAGAAGAGGGGCTTCTCAGCCTCAGGTTTACTAAGTGTGCCTTGGGTTTGACTAATGTTATTTTTCTTTAAAATTGTTGAAGGAGAGAAACATGCTTATTGACCAGGTCACTGGCTGTCTCCTGCTTAGCTCCACAGTACAGCACCAAATGGGTAGCACCAACGACAACTTCGGGACATAAGGAAGTGAGGGCTTGCTAGCGGAGTGTGCTGGGTGCTAACTATTACAGCAGTGTCTCTGTTGACTGGACCATTGTTCTAAATGGTCTAAGTTTCACCGGAGGCTCCAGGTGACAACATGATTGGAAGGAGTTTTCCTGGGCTGGTTATACTGGCCTTGGGTGTCTTTTTTGCAATGACAGCTAGTCTTAGGGCAGGGCAGTTGGAACACAGATTATTGTCATCCAAGCAGAAGGACTTTGAAGCTATGGTGTCTGACAGACTGTATATGAGCTGGGTAGCCTGTAGTTTCTCCACAACCCCAATCCCCGAAGCACAGTCAGAATACTTAAACTATAGAGCAAGAGGATCACACCAAGGTGCTGCACAACATAATCTAAAATTCACAGAGGCAGGCAGCCTATGGTCCATCATGTGCTCTTATAGCTAAAGAAATGCAGGGTGGAGATCACATCCGGGACCTAGTTCAGTCTCCATGTACATAATCCCCTCTCGCATTCTCTCTCAAGCAGTCATCTGACTCTTAAGGGTACACTGTATCCTGTTTCGAGAAGGGTTCTCTCTACATTATCAAATCAAAGTGAAGGACATTAGTTTCATCTACTAAGAAATATTCTTGCAAAAGCGGAACTTTGGATGTAGACAAAAGATAGGGGGATGGTGATCTGAAGAGGCATGGGGTAAATATGACTTCTTACCAATCAAAACATCTGGAGCAAGTTCTCCATGTAGAACCAACATGGCTGCAGCACTTATTGCAGACTTATGTCCTCTAAAACCATGGGATGATAATTGTCTGCTGAAGTCACCTAGTTGGCAGTTATGTTATGTTAGTGAGCTGTTGAACGCTCTTTCTCATCCTTCGACTTTGTTAGATTACTGTCTCTCACTTTATCACTCTATGAAATTGTGGAGGCCTGGAAAGATGGTCCAGTGGTTAAAAGCACTTGCTTTTCTTCCAAGGGACTCAGGATCAGATCCTAGCATGCATACTGTGGCTTACAACTACCTGTGACTCTAGTTTTAGGGGATATAATGCCCTCTTTCTGAATCTGCACCTACAATACATATATGATGAACATACATACACTCAGGAACACATATGTGCACACAATATAAATCAATATATTTTTACAAATGAATGACTTTTGAAGACTCTGAATTCTCATGTTTGCCAATAGGTCTACATTGCCGAACTATTTCCACATATTCAGTGTAGGTTTACTGGGTTCAGGGTGAGGAAGTGGCTTTAGTCAGGATGCCACCCCATTCAAGGTGTCAGTTTAAGCAACTGCTGGATCTTTATCTACAATTCATGCCAGCTTCAACTGGCTGTTTAATCTCACAATTTTAGCAATTCTAACTTTCCCTAACACTTCCCTCCATTTTCCTTGTTCACCTTCCTTTCTTCTCTAGTTTTTTTTTCTTTATTGTTATGTAGCTTGTCCTGTAGTTAACTGTAACTTCGAGTTCCTGATCCCCCTGCCTCCACTTTCTCAAGTGCTGGTATCTCTTCATAACTGCACTGTTTTGCTTTCTTTGTCCCTTAGTGGGCACAGCACCCCTCAGCTGCAGATAGCTGTCTTTCTCCTGAGGCATCTTTTTGGGAAACTTCCTCATCCCAGAAGGATTTGATTCTATGCCTGGGTTGCATCTGCAAGAGCGTGCATTGCTCTCTCAAGCCTCGCTGAATCTCACTGCAATAGCTTCTCACCTGTGAGGGTCTTGGGAGTGGCCCATGCCTTGTTTGCCTTTGAAGCCTTAACTGTTTTAGCATCTAGCATAATAATCAGCTCACAGCAAAGAGTTCATAAATATCTATTGTGAGGGGTGGAAAGTTTTAATATTTAAAAGCAGTACTTCCATATGCTATAATTTTAAAAGCAATCACAATATGCAATCTTTACTCCACAATTTATTACTCTTTCTAATGTAGTAAGAAGTAAATTATCTTACTTGCCTACAACATAATGTGGCAGCATTTCAATTTTTTGGTTCACATACCAAAAACTAATGAGTTGGCATAGCCTATGCTAACCCCTCTTATTTAAGACCAGGTCTTCAGCTCCCTTCTAAGTCACTCCAATGAGCACATTTGCAGTAAAAGTGTCTCTGTGCTGAATGGTAAATAAATTGCTGGAAGGGGTGGGCCTGGGAGAAGGTGCGTATTAAATGGAGTAAGACAAGACACCGCTTTGCTAGCTCTCAGGTTACTGAGGGAAACTCATCTTCTTTTCTGTAGTATTTAACATAGATTGACTTGCTTGTGTAGTTCTGGGGAGTTGGCATGACAGAACTTTTTGCATGCATTTTTGTGATTGTTGTTGTTTCCCAAGCTTATAAGATAGTGTGGTTGAATGTTACAGATTTCATGAGAAAAGACCTTCAAAGGCAGCAGTTGGGTCAACCTCATTATGAGAGTTCCTTGGAATCCGACTTGCTGGGAGGCCTCTCTGGGGGTCTGGAGGTCAGTGACTGATATATTGTCCCAGAACCACCCAGGAACTGGGCCATAACTCTTCTTGTAGCTCGTCCCCACAGAGAAGCATGCTTGTAGCTCTGCAGCCAAGTGTGTTGCAGGGAGTCTTGGGGAAGAAAGCTGTTTCAGTCAGAAGATTTAAATTCCCTTTTCCTAACTTTCGTGCCGCTGCTACGAAATGCCAAGGGCTCAGATAAGAGCTCCATGTGCCTCCACAGTGGAAAGCCTTCTTCCACTCCTTTGAGCTGGGTTTTCAGGACTTCCTAAAATCAGGTGAAAGCAAGTCAGGCACAAAGTCTGAAGGTGATGCTTCAGCTAAAAGATTGATATGCAAACGCACAGCATTCCTGTTTCTTCTCTAAAGGGAGAACCTTGGATGCTCCCCAGGAACAAGGCTGAGGAAGCGGCAGCAGTGGATTAACTGTCCACCTCCCCCAACAATGATCTCTCTTAAGCCTCTCTGCTTGCTTATGTAGACACTTGCTGAGGATGGACCTGACCGATTAGGAGAAATAGCTCCTACTGGATGCTCAGGAACTTTGTCTTTAATTGATAATTAATACTTAATGCAATATAACTGTGCCAGTAAGTGTATTAATTGCATTAATCTCAGTAACTGTGAAAGAATTATGATCATGGTAACAAGGCTTCCTTTGGGAGCAATAACCATACTTTAAAATTGATCGTGCCAATGGGTAGAAATTCCATGTATGCAAAACATCATTGGATTTTACATTTATGGAAGCTAGAGAGCAAATAGAACATGTTCTGTTGCTTATGTCATGTCCAGAATAGAAAATAGCAGCTTCTTAATAGTTAATACTCCAGTGAGGAGAGTTTTTAAGTTCAACTTTCAAACAGGCTGGAATGTGGGTTAGAAAAATAATCCCCAGAGGCAGGGGATAGAAGAGAGGCTGTGGGTAGCTAAGGAATGGTAGTTGGTGAGCCTGCGTGTGTTTACATAATTTTCAACATTTACTTTTTCACCTCTCACACTTCCTGCCCTGCACCCTCATGCGTCCCCTTTCTTCTGTTGCAGTTAGTGTGTTTTGAGGGGTCTATCTTCACCTTTTAAAACCACACCTTTATTTCCAGGTTTCTTTTCAATGTTTCTTTCTCTGGGAAAGCTTCTTTTCCTATACACACTACACACCCCCTTTGGTCAGCTCCTGTTTGGCAGTTACATAGCCGTATACCTTGGTCTCCACAGTGCAACTAGAGCTTCGGTGTGTTCAGGCTCTTCTGTGCTTACAAAACATGCTCCACTCTCCTTAGGAAGGGCTGGCTGATATTCAGATTATGTAACTCCCTGGCCTTTCTCGTTACAATTCTCCACTTTGCTGTCTGTCTTCTCCAGCAAAATGGGGCTCAAAGCCATAACAGCCTTCAAGTTTCTCAGATTTTTTTTATTAACTGACAAAGATTCATTAAGAAACCAACTTTTTTTTTTATCTTTTTAGATGAGGTACTTCTCTGTATCAGTTTGCCAAGTGGGACACTGGCAGGCGACGTGAGAAAGGAGCCAATTGTCATTTCTATGATTGCTTCAGATCTACGGGAAGAAAGGGTTGGTGTACCATGGAGATTGTCTTGTATGGAAAACACTATCATTATCAAAAGAGAAGGAAAATGTAGAGATGACATCATCCTGTTAACTGAAAATGCAAAAATAACAAAATAATGAGTATTACTGAAGTTGCCTATTATGCTTAGTAATGTGCTAATTCAGTATTTTTCCTGTATTTTTTTATTATTTTGTAAAACCATGCCACCTTCCTTGTGCTTTTCTTTTTCATTTTGAATATGAGGAAATGAGAAGATGAAGGTCATGCTCCTTAAATGTCACCTGATGAGAGCCAATATGTGACCAAGGTTCCCCTAGTCTCAGCCAACGACCCTTCTCTACTTCTAAAGCTTTCAGGTATGCAAACATCTAGCCCCTAAGATGTGTAGGTATCCAGCCCCTGAGAAGTGTGGGTATCCAGCCCCTGAGGTGTGCAGGCATCCAGCCCCAGAGGTGTGCAGGCATCCAGCCCCTGAGGTGTGCAGGTATCCAGCCCCTGAGGTGTGCAGGCATCCAGCCCCTGAGGTGTGCAGGTATCCAGCCCCTGAGGTGTGCAGGCATCCAGCCCCTGAGGTGTGCAGGCATCCAGCCCCAGAGGTGTGCATGCATCCAGCCCCTGAGGTGTGCAGGTATCCAGCCCCATGGCAGACAGATGTTCAATTCTTTTGCCCACAGTCACAGAAATTTCTAATTAATGATTAAGCTCCTTTGCAAGTTGATCTTTCCTTCCCTCGATTACTCCTAGACATCAGACTGTCTAGAAACAGAAAGAAATCACTCAATATTCTTATTTGGCTATTTACTTGTTTCCCCATTAACCAAGGAAAGGATATAATTGAGGTGATCAAAAACATAAACAAAATATTATCAGAAAAGGAAATATAAATGATTCAAGGTCAGAGAAACAAATCTTGGATTTGAAAGTATTTTCCTATGAATGCTGATTTAAATGTTTCTGTCAGTAGTATCTCCTCTTATAAAGGCAGAGGTGAGAGGCTGCTTCTAGTCTTTACATATTTAGCATATAATAAAGCACCCACTGCGTGCCAGATACTGCTGGTTTGTATCCTGAGACGCCAGTGGGAGCAAGAAGGACAAATCGCAACCAGACATCTGACTGTGCATCCGTTTATGGAAAGTACTATGAAGATGTGTAAGATCCTTTGCTTTAGAGAGGAGAGAACCCAGGCTGACCTGAGCTGCTGAAGAAACAGCCCTTGGATGCAAAATGCTTAAAGTGAGACCAGAGAGAGGAAGGGAGAGATGGTAGAAGAGAGAGGGGGAAGAAAAAGAGGAGGAACAATGGAGGAAATGCGGGAGGAGGAGAGAGATACGTACATACGTACATACATACATACATACATACATACATACATCTGGAGTCTCTGACTTTCAAGGTAGATTTTGTTTTTGAATGTTAAAACATCTAAACGGGAGAGGATTGGGCTAAATACCACTCTGAATTACACAAGAGATCAAATTTTGGAATACACTGGAAAAAAAGCTGCTTTAAAAAAACCCTCATCTTAAAAAAAAATTATAGAATAAATGTCATTGAAGTCATTTAGGAGATATCTCAAACCTATTTTAAGACCTAGGGCACTCCTTGGAGTTACTCTACAAAGTCCCACTAGTGTACAAAATGTGAACGACAATGCCTGTAGATCAGTGGCGGTGTGCTGCTGGCTACTGTGTGCCAGGTCCTATGGTGGTGTGCTGGCCTACTGTGTGCCAGGTCCTGTGGTGGTGTGCTGGCCTACTGTGTGCCAGGTCCTGTGGTGGTGTGCTGGCTACTGTGTGCCAGGTCCTGTGGTGGTGTGCTGGCCTACTGTGTGCCAGGTCCTGGGGTTGATCTTTGTCTTGTTCAAAAAGAAGAGTAAATGCAGCTGAGGACCGCTTACCCCAGACAAGATGCTGAAGGAAACACTGTGTTGCTCTGGAGTGAAAACAGAAATGCCCGTTCTTATTTGTTTATTTTTACTAATTTAGTTTGATTACTCAATTCTGAAAGCAGGTTCTTTACACAGTACAAATTCAAACATCAACCCAATCAAAGTTAATTGACCTAAAATTTTCACTTAATCTCCACTTACTCAAGTTTATATCAAATGGAAAGAAAACTTCATAAAAATATGTTCTTAAAGGCCTCATGTAGTGTTCATGTAAAAAAAATGAGAAGTCCTACTGGGATTTTTTTCCTAGAACTATTGACTAAGGTCCAAACTTAATAAATAAATCCTCATTTTTCTTACTAACAAGGAAAGGCAGCTTTGGTCTGCCAATTTCAAGTAGTTCAGTGTCAATTATCCAGTGTCTGGAGGTATAAAATGATAACAAATGATACACCTCCCGGGCCAATTTGTAGAGGAACTGAAACAATACCAACACATCAACAGGAAAGTGTGTGCTTAGACTAAACATGCACAAGTGTATACACACACACACACACACACACACACTAACACATACAATATCATTATATCAATAGGAAAGTGTATGCTTAGACTAAACATACACATATGTACACACACATACACACATACATTCATACACACACAACTCACACACAATATGAACATATTGACAGTTTGTGCTTAGATTGCACACACACACATACTCAAATACAAATATCAATAAATCAACAGGAAAGTAGTATGTGCTTTGACCCACCTTCAACACACACACATACACACTATCAAAATACCAACAGGGAAGTGTGTATTTATACCGCACACAAGCACACACACACACATATTCACTCTCAAACACAATCACACACACAAAGAGAGGCAGGAGAACATGGCCTTCTAGCTTACTCTCATATGCAATGTTAATAATTTTATATACAATGCCAATAGCTAATAATTTTCACTTTTATATTTGATCTTTGCTATTTATTTTTTTTGTTTGTACTCATAAAACAATCTCTGAAACAAAGTAAAGTGTTTTGCGTTCCATTTAACTCAGCTTAGAGGGATCCTCGGTCCATCTGTTTGCATGAGTTCATATAGAGAATGTGAGTCTAAATTTATCCCATCAGGATGTGACTGGTGAAATTTAACATCCACGTTAATACGCTCTGTGGTTTGGATGTGATATGCCACACACACACTCTTTCTGAGGACCTAATCCTCAGACGGTAGCATTATTCTGGGAGGTTCTGTAGACTTCAGAAGTGAAGCTTCTGGTGGAGCTGGAGGAAGTAGTTCCATGTGGCATGTCACCGGAAGTTGTCTAGGGGATCCTTTCTATCATTTGCTCAATTTCCTGTCATACAGACAGTGGTTCTGCCCCTCGTTCTTGCTGCCAGTATGCTCTGCCTCACAGTAAGTTCAGAGTTAACAGATCTGAGGACCACAGACAGAAAACTCCTGGACTGGGAACTGAAAAGTGTCAAGTATTCTGTTATAGAAAAAATGACATTTGACAGGCACAACATGGAAATTCATGTGTACATACACACAGTCACAATATACAAGCATACATACATACATACATACACATAGAAATACTCACATATATACACTGATATCTGTACACTGTCACAGAACACATACACATGTATGCTCACTCACACACATACACTGATATACACACCTACATGCACTGATCTAGACACATGCATACTCATACACATGTGCTATACATACACATACTGATGCATACACACATGCACACTCTGTTGTAGACATGTGTCTGTTCATACAAATATACTATACACAGATACACACATCAGAAAATAAGCACACATACACACATACCAAGGCGCGCGCGCGCGCACACACACACACACACACACACACACACACACACGTAATATTTGCCTATAAATTCCAAGCAGGCTTGGACTTACTATCATGGCTATCAGTGCAAAGCTCTTTTATCTATCCCCATTGTAAGCCTCTATAATAAGCATTTTGATATCATCAAGAAACAACTTCACATTATGGAAAAAAAGGTTTAGTTCATTAGACATTTGAGAACAAAGCAATCATAATAGTTACCCAACCACCATTCCTGAGGATCAGTAAGAAAGGAAGGACTTCCCTGGTTAGTGCCAAGTGGACTTAAAGCACCTGCTTTAGCATTTCCACGACCACAAAAACAGGCAAAAAGGTTTGTTTCCTTTTTTCTGGGGACAATATTTTCTACTGACCCCCTGTGATACTTATTTTCCTAAGTCTGCTCAGCAAGCTCTTACAAACAGAAAATAGAGAGAGCATTCTCAAGCTCTCAGATTCCCAAAAGGACTTCGCCTTTCCATTGAGTTGACCCTGGAGCAAAATCCTACAGTGTTGGATGGAAGGAATTTATTTTAGTTATTGCTGGACTCATGAACTCACAGGCAACATGATCTATCAGGTTTTTTATCAATTCTTGATTCTGCTATGTATAATTACACAAATCCTACCATGTAGACAGTTAGCCCCTTCTAACCCACATCCTACTATGTAGACGGCTAACCCTTTCTAACCCACATCCTCCCATGTAGACAGCTAACCCTTTCTAACCCACCTTCTACCATGTAGACAGCTAACCTATTCTAACCCACACCCTACCATTTAGATGGCTAACTCATTTTACCCTTTTCCTGCATGTTGTCAAGGGAGAGTTGGGCTGGAGATGTTCTGAAGTCTAATGCAGGAGAAGGAGGGAGAAAATATGTAATCTACAAATCCACATATTTCACACTCAAGCATGATTTTTTTCCATTTAGTTTTTTTATTAAAAGCTTGAGTAATTGCAATATGAAAGCGTGAACACAAGATTGAAAAGTAACAGCTACGCGCTTATCATTCCATAAGGAGCTGGAAATGAAAAGTAAATTAACTGAGTGTCGGCAAGTATCAATATCCTGGTAATATAAAACCCATCAGGGCCTGTGTGTGTAATGCTGCCTCAAACAATTTGCCAGGGATAAAAGTAAAATGCATTAACGTTAGATGATTCTGAGGTCAGGGAGCTGGTATTTGTTCACAGTTCCTCTACAGAGGTGTGCAAGTCAGTACACTCTTAAACCATTATCTCTCTGCTTTTTTGGGATCCTAGCTTTTAATTTCCCGAACACACTTACAACCCCAGCCCCAATGGTGGACGCCACTGTATTTATGCTATTCAATCATATTAGACTTAAAAAAGAGGAATCAAAAGTGGCAGATATTCTCTTTATGTCTAGGTATCTCAAATTTGAGAGATGATACTCCAATGTCTTACCAGAGACAAGGAAATTGGGTAGAGAGGAACTAGCAATATTAAGAGCATGTAGAAAGTGGACCGAAAAATAAAGCAGTGGGAAAAGTAAATGTTGCCCTTTCATTTGAAAAGTAAATGAGAAATGGGTGATAGTGTTATGACTAAGCAATGTGACTCATGGGATGAGATGATTGTGGTATTTGTAGTGCAGGATACGCAGGCACAAGGCATTCACAGGATGTCTAACTTTTGAATTGTTTACCTTATTCTTAAATGCATGTTTAAAATACAGTTCTGCTTGGCTGATTTGAATTAAAACTGAACACCAAAACAATAATTATCCCCTTGTATATGCAACAGACTCCTAAGCACTTGCTGAAGAGCTAACTTCACAGGGGAAAGCAGATAAAGTTCCCTAAAACCCCAGGATAGTCTCTTATTAATCAAATGCTTCTCGGCATTAAAGGAATGGATATAAATGCGGCCATGTTTTGTTAATCTAATGGATGGCACTGTCAGCAAGATGCATGCCTTTGGGGAAGCCACACTCAGTCTCCCATGACCACCAGGCTGCTTCACCTGCCCGACTGCTGAGCCAGAATGAGGAATAGCACAAGATGAGTTAGTTATATCACCAAGAAAAACCTAAGCACTGTCCCCAATCACCAACAATGTGTCTCAGCATTACAAAAAATTCAAATCTATATAAATGCTAATTGAACTCCAGATTTCAAGGTGAATACTTTGAATCAAGGGTATAGGCATGAAGAGAGAGGTCCTGGGTGAGAATCCGCTGTTCCATGACTTATGAGGTCAGCTCCAGGGCTGCATCAGTCACAGTGAAAAGGCTTGAAGCAAAGAGAGGGACAGGCAGCAGATGACGGACACTCATCTGCAATCTAAAGTGCCAGGCGTACTCCACCAACCTATGTGCCAACCCTTTGCTGTTCCAGCCAAGCAGAGGCTTCCCTGGGAGACTAACGGTAAGAAATTAAGGTAGGTGTAGTGCCAGACCTACCTTCCCTTTGGGAATCAGACTTGGGATTTCAGACAGAGTGAGACAGCCAAGTCCCATTTTCAGTTTCTAATTGAGCACTACAAGCAAACAAATTCAGCGTGTTCAAGCTCAAGTTTCTTCAACTCTAAGATGTGATTTAATAATAGCAAACTCAGCGAGAGGTGCTGAGGTGAGGCTAAGCCATGCAAGCAGTTAGCTGAATGACTGACAGACACCGCTCTCAAGGGATGAAAGTGCATTCAGTACTGCTATTATTCATCTCACAAGTGAAGAGTCCGCTCATTAGTGAGCTAGAAGGAAGAGGTGGTAGGGTTCATCCAGAGACGTTGAGCATCATTGCTTCCTGGCTGCTTCCCAGTAAGTAGCGAGGGATTGGAAACGGAGGAAACCAGATCCCTTACAGAAGCAAGAATCCATTCCTGCAGGAGGTGGTGCATGCTGAGTGCTCCTCCAGGAAAACGGGATGCTTACATCCCAGGCAAGTCTAGATACGATGATGTGTTATTTTCCCAAACAAGAACAGAGTGGAATAGAATAGAAGGTTTGCCTCAAAATTAAAGCAAAGTGATGGAAATATGTGGAAGATAGGTAGATGGATGGATGATGGATGAATAGATGGATGGATGGATGATGGATGGATGGATGGATGGATGGATGGATGGATGGGTGTTGAATGAATAGATCAATACTTTAGAAACTGTTGGGTCAAAGTTGTGACCATTGCAATAGAAATATCTGGCCTCTGATTGAGAGAACACACTGGTGCTTTCTTGACTACAGAGGAGAAAAACAATAGAAATAAGAACTGAACTTTTGCCACTAGTGGTTGAAGGTTGGATGAGGGGAAAACCACACCATACCCCTCAGCTCATTCAGCTCGTAAATGAGGAGGAGCAAGTATGAGGTTTTGTGTAAAGGGTGGCATTCTGTGTTCACTGTCTGTTTTTCCTCACCTTGGTTCCCTTTGAGAACTCTTGTGTGGAAGCCATTTGGACAATGTCACAGGTTTGTCTCTCACCTAAAGGCTCCAGAAAGTCTCAGCAGGTGTCTAGACACTGCCACTCACAGTGGGAGGACTGGGAAGCAGGTCAGGTAGTCTCAGATTTGCGTTCTCATTTGTGCAAGGTGGCAATCTTTGCTAGTCTTTTTTCTTTTATTATTTTGAAATTTTGTGAAGCCTGCCTCTAAAGCCTTTGTGACAGTCTGCCTTATACTCCAGGCTATGAAATCGTCCTGACTCAGCCTGCAGAGTGCTTCCATTACAGGTGTGTGTCACCAGGCCTTGCCATCATAGCTATAGCTACATCACCTAGAAGTTCATTTTGATGAGGTTTGACTTTGAAAGCTACAAAATAAACAGGGTACTATGTAAGTAGTTTCAATTATTATGATACCATTTTTGGGGCTTTTTTTTCCCCAGAGAATTTACATTTCTAAACCACACAAGATTATTTCCTCCTCCTTTCTCTTTTTCCTGCAACATTTTCATTATCTCCACTATACCACAATGTGTGCATTTAGTTCAAGATTTATTCCTCACACGCTGCCACCGCATACACCTGACACCACCTCATTTGCTGCCTGGGATGAGTCTGTCTCAGTCAACAGTGGCTGTTGTACTTTAGGGAGCCACTGCTTTGCCCACTCAGCAATCTTAGCAACCTGGTCACTCACAGGAGTCTTCCCAATTGCTTCCTCTGACAATGGTCCCGTCAGTTTCCATCCTCAGTGAGAGGCTGGGAACGCTCGTGGATAGAACTGCTGTCGCTGTTCGCCAAGTCCTTCCCGCTTGTGAGTAGGTGGTTGGTAGGAATCGGGATGACCAAGCTCACAAACAGCCTGGTAGGAAGGGGCCAACAATAGATGGGCAGACTGGAAGGTCCTTTCGAGACAGTGGGTCATGAGGGGAGGCAGGACAAAGACGTGGTCAGTCTGAGCTTCAGAAACTGCCCACAGACCCTGTGGCAGCACATGGCTACAGTTAGAGACCTGTACCTGGATTCATTTACATCCCTGCAGACCCAGCACAGGAAGTACCATTTCCACAGATGAAGAAGACCAAGTTCAAACCGTTACAGCATTTACTCATGGGTCCTTGCTAATATCTAGCACAGCACTCAGCAAACATGACTTATTTAATTCCCAATTGTTTGCATTTTCCATGAGAGACTGTAGCATAGGATGCCTGGCTCAGGAGAATAGGGTCATAGACTGAAGAGAATAAGGCCGGAAGAACAGCCTGCCAGAGGTTCGCCTCTGGGAGAAGAGTGAAGAGATAAAGCGCGCATGTACACTAGTGTTGACAGAATTCAGTAGAGGTAGGTAAGTCTGCTTGCCACAGTGTGTACTCATCAAACATCATGGGGCTGGACCTGAGGGAGGGACCGTGGTCAGACTCGAGGGTCCTGAGGGTGGGCTGCCTGCTCAGCCCACGAGACAAGATGATTCCTAGAGCACTGTTTCTTCAGAGCTCCCAGCTTGCCACTACGGATACTGAAGTTATTAAAGACTAATTAAATATCGTTAAGTTTATAAGGTTAGTCTGCATTCCCCAAGTGCAGATTCTTAATAAAAATGAAGAAAACAACCTCTACTCAGCAAATTAGTCCACATATATTAACATTTGCTTTTAAAAACAGCATTAAAAACCTTCTAGTGTTTGGTCTAGGAGACTGCAGACTCCCAAGAGGCTGACCCGCTGGAGAAATGAGTTGATCAGAGCAGGTGCCAGGGAGGCTGTGACAGGAAGCCAAGAAGACTCATAGTCATGGATCCAATGACCTCCTCTGAGTCTGTATGTTCCCGAGAAATGTTGAGACTCCAGAACTCTGCCGAGATTGGGGTGCAATTCTACCCAAGGGACTGTAATGAAATCACAACGGCATTGACATGATCAAAGAGCACACCTTGAGAATCTCACAGCTCATGCTTCTTGTTCTTGAGAGTCCAGGATCTTGTCTTATTTGTTAACTAGTTCATATACAAAGAAAGTCAAAGCCACTGTAGAACACATGGGGCTAGAAATGATGAGCCCAGAGCAGCACATGGTAGGATCAGCCCTCACAGGCTTCAACCGCAATAACCAAGAGTTTTCAACAGTCTGAAGCTTTCACTAATGACCTAGAGACACAGGGAAGCTTACCAAAGTCCAGGAATTACAGAGAAAACAGACACCTTCCCAATTTATCCTGCCCATTTATTCTATTAAGTGTAGCTTGGAGATATATGTCTATGTCTATATCTATAGATATGTATCTATAGAGATCTATATCTTTTCAAGCTATACTAATGTATATATAATATATAATGCATATATACATTTTGATATCATTTTTATATGTGCGATATATATGATTTATCATCAGCTTGCCTCACAGGACATGAACTGAAAGTAAGGAAGTGTTTGCCAAATGAATGTTCCACACAGACAGGACCCTAAAATAATGGTTAAAAAAAGCCAGTAAAAGCTGCCAGAATTGGAGGATTTTATTTTGGGACTGATAGCTGACAAAAGAAACAACAAATGGAATAGGGATTAGGCAACCAGAGTTTACTGACTTCTTTGTTTAGTGGCTCAGAAAGTTTGTTCTACTTATTTCATTTTTTGGGAATATTTCCAAGAATGAACATCCACCAACCACATCTCAAGAAAGGAGCTACAGGGGAACGATAGTGGATTATAAAAGCTGTGCAGTGGTAATGAAAACTGGCTGGCTAGGGTTAAACCGAATCGCAAGCCCGAGGGGCTGCTCATCTGAGTGACCGTGGTTTTCAGCATGCTCTCGTTCCACCTACACCATGAAGGTGACTAGTTAGAACACGGCCTCTGTGAGGAGAGAAAACTGCCTTTGTTTGTTTTTTGTTTTTGATTTTTTTTATAACATAGTATTTTTATTTATTCTTTCAAGAGTTCCATACAGTTATACAATGTAGCCTGGTCATTCAAACCCTCCTTCCTCATCTCCAACTCTTATCGGTTTCCCATCTCCTCAACCGTCAGCATCATATCCTCCTTTTTTCTTCTCTTTTCTTCCGAACGTATTGAGTTCAGTTAATGCTGCCTGTATGCGCATCAATGTGGGCCATCACCAGAGCATGGCCAACTCACCAGCGACTCCTCCATAAAGAAAGCTGGCTCTCCGTCCCTAGCAGCAGTCAGCTAGGGTGGGCCATGAGCTTCCTCTCCCATCTGTGCTGGGAGGTTGTTGACAAGCTCCAGTTCTATCTTTTGCAGGCAGTTTCAGTTGTCATGAGTTCATGAGGGCATGAGTACAAGGGCCCTGTGGATTGGACCTGAAATCCAATTAAAAAGTGTTTGGCTACCCGTACGATGCCCATGTCATTTCACCACTGGTTGGTTACTCATACAATGCCCATGTCATTACACCACTGGTTGGCTACTCATACAATGCCCATGTCATTATGCCACCTGTGGCTGTATCTTGCCAGGCTAGATACAGTTTGAAGGGTTCACAGCTGGGTGAGATTGTTGGTGAATTTCTCCCCTAGCAGACTACATCATAACTTTCAGTACTATGAGGTCTAGCCAACAGGGAAGCTCCTATATTAACACCAGCTCCATTCCCTCATATCCTGTTTTAACCAAAGGATCTTACTACAGCAATGTTTTTCTTTCTTGAGTTAAGGTCTCTTGTAACCCATTCGCTCCTCAAACTCACTATGCAGCTCAGGTTGGTCTTGAATTCCAGACTTCCTGCCTCCACTCTGCCAAATGCTCGCGATTACTGGCAACCCGTGGGTTGTGACTCTTTTGGGGGTCACACAGCAGATATTTACAGTCTGACTCATAACAGTAGCAAAATTACAGTTATAAAGTAACAACAGGATAGCTTTATGGTGGGGGGGGTCACCACAACATAAGGAACAGCATTAAAAGGCTGCAACATTAGGAAGGTTGAGAACTATTGGATTAGAGGAATGTGCCATCCTATCTTAGAAGCCAAGCTGGCTAATCATGTGGACTTAGAAATAAAACCTCCCCAGTTCAAGTCCTGACCCCAGCACTCACTGCCTGTCACCTTCAACAGGATAATCAGTCAATTTGTGTCTGTTTCCCCCTCAGTAAAGTTGGGATAGAAAGGATAAGATGCATAAATGGGATAAGGTTGTAGACACAGACACAGCACTAGAGAAGATGTCTGCAGTGCGAGTCCAGGGCACGCTGCTGCTTGCTGTCCTGTTAGAAACAGAAGCACATGTGTGCATGGTATGGAGACCTGTCCAGAAACCTCAGGCTCCCCAAGCTCTGGGTTTACGGGAGGATCACAGAATTTCAAACACTTTCCCACTTATAAATCAGGGTTAGCCACACTGAAATGTGGATTTTTAGTGACCGTCATTGGAAATAATCCTAACTTGTTTGCAGAGGCATAAACAAGTGATCCTCTAGCTACAGAAATCTTTATTCTGTGTAATAAAGTCTATTCTAACATTGCACACATTCAGTCACCTCTACAATTTGATGTCTTTCTCCATTGCCTCGCTCCTCATCAGGTCATATGATGGGCATGCACCTGTGCACAGACACATTCCTTCACACACAGACATAGGCTCACACAGATACACAGACACAGACACAGACAGACAGACAGACAGACACACACCATCTATGTAGACTGTCTTGGTCTGTCTTTATTTTCACACCTATACCTGCCTTGTCCCCACTTTCTCCTTACAGCAAGCAGTCAGCTGTCTTCTAAGAAGTACTTAATATCACTTAGGATCGTATCACTTCAGAGCTTTCTGTGGCTTCTTAGAATCTAAACTCCCACAATCTCAGTACTTCCCCCCTCTATGTCACTAATGGCATGACCATCCTCCTCCTGAATCCGTTTCTCTGTTCCTTGAAGTTAGAAAGATAGCTTCAGCTTCCAGGCCTTCACATCGCTCTTTTGCCTCCCATAACACTCCTCCCTTCTGCCGAGCATCTTTTGTAAACAGCTATGATAATGCTGCCCAATTGGTCTATCACTTTTGCTCATCAAAACAGAGGAATTATTACAGGCAAACATAAAACTGATTAGTGAAGGTCTGAAAAGTGAGTGCCAAGAGGAAGGGGTCCAGAGAACAGCTATACAAAGGAAAAGGTAGGACCATAGCATTAGCAGCACAGATGAACACCCAGAAAATGGCAGATGACCTGCTCTAACTGTGTGTGCAGTATGAGGAAAGCCAAGTGGGTGAGGCATGGTGTGCTCATGGGTGTTCCTCTGTTCAGTCAGAATTGCGCATCTTGGAAATGTCTCCATCAAATCTAGTTCTTCCTGATGGGTGGTTGGTTCAGAAGTATGGCCTGTACTTAGCACACGAAAGTCCCTGGCTTTGAGTTCCAGCTTCTAAATACAAAAATAATGATTAATTGTGTCAATGGTTAAAGCTACAGGACTCAGGTTTCCAGACTTTTCATTTGCGTGTGTGGCAGAGCCTCCATGGTGAGGTAAAGTAAAGGAGCTATTCATGTTGGCTTAGTTCAAAGCTGGGCTCATAATTTTTGATGAGAAACATTTTCTTAGATGGTGACTTTTCATCTCTGTAACCAATAATTCAGTTTCTAAAGAACCAGATTTGATTTGATATTTAACTGGGATAATTATAGGGTTGGGGTGGAAGTTATGACCTTTTATTGATGTTCCTTTTGAGGAGTCTGAGATTCACTCTCTAAGAAGACATCTCCTCCCTGGCAGTGACATCCAGCACAGAGATCTAGAGATGCTAAGAGATGCTCTGTGTTCTAGCACCAACATAGCCCAGTGGGTTCCACTCCCAGAGAATCTACTTTAACCAGCAGGAGCAGCACCTGTACAGGGAACAGCATGTGTGGGGGTGTCAAAGCCATCATTACAACAGGAAAGGACAATGACTATTTCTTTTGTGCTGGATGCTGGCTTAGGACTTTTATAAATGACCTTTCTCAGTCCTGAAATTGGTTCTAGTCAATATTTTTAGGGTAAAGGACTTGGGTTTTCATCAGGGTCAGCTAGAAAGGAAAACAAAGCAGGAGAGAATATTTACTTTCTCCTCTGTAGACAATAAATACTCTGTTAACTTGGCAAACTGTGTATTAGTGTGTGGGAAGATACAATTAGACATACGTAGAGAGAAGGGCTAATAAATTTATGAAATGTGGAATGAGCTCATGGACCAGGAGACAGTGAGTAGAAAGGGAAGAAAGGGAATGGTCATGAACGTTAACAAGAGTACGAGAAACATATCTATGCAATCTTCATAATTCAGGGCAGGAACCTTGGGAGGGGGATATAGAGCTACTTTTGTTAAGTCTCACAGTGAAACTACCCTCAAATGCTTAAAAAGTGAAGCATTAACACATAGTATAATTATTTTAAAATTGATGTTTATCTTCTGAGCCTCTGTGAGCTGTAAGTTGAGGGTGACCTGGAAGACTACTTCCATAAGCCTTCCCACATTGCTAAGCACTTGGATATCTCCATGTTATAATCTTCCCAACACAGAGACTACCCAGCACTCTCTCAGTGTTGCCTAGAAAGCAGGAGAAGGTGTCCTGTGCTGCATCTCATTCCAAGACCCTGATAGCAGTGCACAGAAGCAAGTCAAGGAAGCCTGACTGGGTCAGCTGTGTTGAACAGCAGTATCTTCCTACATGGGCAAAAGGCCAAGTGTGGCTTGAGCAGGTCATATGTAAATCCATTGTCTGATGGCTCGTATGCCACCAGTGAGCTCTTTGTGTTTCCGAATGAGATTTCTCATGTGACTTGGGATAAGTGTGGGAATGACCCTGCCTCTGTAAAAATCTTTATGATTATTTCTTCAGTAAAGGTCCTGTTTCTTTTGTACTTAGTTCATACTCCAGTAAAAGACCAAGGTAAACGACCAAAGAAACCCTGGGTCAGAAAGCACCATCACTATGTTTATAAAGAAAAGCAATTTGTGCCACGGCCAGAATGCATTTCTCTTCCATTCTAACCACAGCCGGTTAAAAGGCTGTCAGGAAATAGGAGGAACATCTTCATTAGCCGCCCACATCCTTATGCTCAGGGCAACTTATTCCAGTTTCCTCACAGACGCATTCTAAGGTGAGGTCAAGAGGACGCATGGGTCGGGGAGTAGAGGACTCTTTAGAGGAGCCTTGATAGAGATGTGGGTTCCTTGAAATAGAAGCGACTCAGTCTCTACTACCCTCTTCTGAGCTCATGGGCTACCAAAGTCAGATTCAGCTAAGGAATTCCCATTTGGCACATCCATCATTCCTACCAAAAGAGACTTCCATCATACCTAGAACAAGGAGCAAGGGAAATGAGGAACACACAGAACTGACATGGATATATGTGAAAAATCAATATGCCTGGCTGTAAAGGAATGACACATGGGAGTATGTACTTCTTTCTGTGTGCTTTCTCTAACCCTGCACTGTACTTTATACTAATTCTGCTATATTTTTCCATAGGCAATCCCACCTGATGCCCATTTTAAAGCAAAACAGGAAACATTCTAAAGCATAATGTATATTTTAACAGCAGATTTCAAGAGAGTTGGGACTAGAACTTATGGTAAAGCAACCTGTTTTCCTATCAGGCACAGAACATCCTTCATTCAGGACCATCTCACTATGAAGCATCCATAAATACCAGCAGACAGAATATCCTTCATCCAGGACCATCTTACTATAAAGCATCCATAAATACCCGCAGACTTGCAGAGCCAGAATTTCAGACGCCAACTACTAACTTGCCTTTTTTTTTTTTTAAACCATTGACAAATACAAAGAATAAAACCATGTATGCAACAGAAATCTGGCTGATTGACTATCAATGACTGAGTGACTAAGATTGTAAGGGAAGTTACACGCAGAGATGAAAATGGATATCATTTCACGGCTCAGAAGTCATGGAGAGAGAGCAAAGGAGATCCTGTTAAATCTTTCTTGTATGAGGCAGTGTGTGTCTAACAATTGGCACCCATATGTTCCACAAGCTCATCTGGCTAGACCTGTGTTCTGACTTGAAATTCTTGCTAGACCTGGTGCCACATTGCTACCATGCCACTTGCCATTGCTTAAATCTGGAAGGAGGGGTTCTGGCTTTGCTTTTCCTGGGCAGGTAATGGAGAGTTGAATCTTGTGTTTTTCATAATCTAGAGTTGGTAACATATGTGGCTGACATGATGCTTTATAACAAAACTTGGCCACACATAGTCACTATGCCCCCACACTGGCCTTCCCATAGAGTAGAGTCCCTGCAGTCTTGGCATGGGTTTCAACAAGAGGTTAGTAAATGCATTTGAGACTATGCTGGTAGCTGTGGTACTGCATTTGTGTGAATCCTCGATACATACTGTATCGTCATGGACCAGTTCTGTAGGCCCTGGACCAAAGGGAAATCACCTTTCTAGAAACTGCAAGATTCGGAAGCACCTGATTGTTGCTGATACTACTAAGTCATGGTGGATTTGGGAACTGACTGTACAGGAAAAATCCTGGAAACTGCAGACCCCAACTTGGAGTCTTTACCTCAGTGTGTGCCCATGAATGGAGTTAAACAGACCTCATCTCCACTACCCAACTATTCAAAACAGAAAGAACACAAGCTTTGGTGGACATTCGGAGCACTGCTTGTGGGGAGAGGACACGGGGGCAACTTCCACAGGAGAGCTTGGGATTCCTCAATAAGATTAACCCTGGCCCAGGAACTTCTCCTTGGAGTAAAAACCATAGGAAAAATGAAAAAGAGGCTCAGTGGGCTTTCGTAGATGTTAAAGCAGCATCAATGTAGCCTGAAGACAAAGCGATACAGGTGACTTTTGACAGATGCATAGATAGCCGTGTGGTGTGTGTTGACCGACCTTTCAAAGAAAAGGGATTCAGAAACATCCATACCATTGAACCAAGCATATTATTCTAAGTAAAATAAGATGCTTATGAATACCTAAATGCCATGGTATTCTACTTGTAAGAGGTACTTATAATAATGAAATTTAAGTTCCTGGAGACAGAGTGGCTATCAGGGACAGTGTGGTACTCAGGGCAAGTGGAGAGTTCTCTCCTAGGTGTAATGGCTCCATGGTAGCACACATTCTCAGACGGTATGACCACCAGAGTGCGCTTGATGCTATTGGTATGTGTGCTTAAAATAGTTGAGATGATACATCTTACACTGTAACCTATTTTATCATAACTAAAACTGCAAGTTGGATAGAAACAAGCCAAGTTAAATATGCCCAGTGCTTAAAGAACAGAGCTCAATAGTATCATAAACATAATACTAAATGCCCAGTCACCTCACAATGTTCTAATTAATATTAAAAATGACTCACACTGCAGAAATAAATGTTATTGTCTAAAAATAATTTAGTGTCTACACGAGCTTGGAAGTGATTCATTCTCCTTAACCACACACTAATGGGGCAGCCTTATTTATATTCCTAAAACCTTACAGAGGGAGAGGACTTTTTTCAGCTTAGCGACAGCCAGGACAAGGTGTTCCAGAGACACGACACAGGAAATGCTCCTTTCCCCTTTGCAGCAGTAAGTGTGTCAGAAACTGGGTGCTCATCTTCTGAGTGCAGCTAGAGACGCGATTCTGTGCTTTGTGGGGAAGGAGAGATATTTTAAGCTCCTGTCATGAGTTTTGTAAAACAAACGGTAGTTTTACAGTTTTGGATGGATTTGGTATTCCTCCATGTCTCCGCTATTGTGAAGCTGCATCCGACTTAAAAATTCTTCCTGGAAATGCATAAGTGCATCACACTGGAAATTATGAGATTAAAAACGATATAATTAAAATGAGTGTTCTGGCTGCTTTTTTTTTTTTTTTTTTTTTTTTTTTTGGTTTTTGAGAGAGGATTTCTCTGTAGTTTTGGAACCTGTCCTGGAACTAGCTCTTGTAGATTAGGATTGGCTCAACTCACAGAGATCTGCCTGCCCCATGCCTCCCGAGTGCTGGGATAAAAGGCGTGCACCACCAACCGCCTAGCTGAGCTGCTGTTTTGTCTTTATATATGGCTGCATCTATGAAACTAATATATGATAGGAATGAACTGATAGGAATGCATAAATATCTTCAGTGCTCCTTAATATTGCTAAACTAACTTCTCCCTGATATTTCTCTCTTTGTTATGTAGATGTATATCCTGCTTTTGAGGAACCAACCGGGTGTGGAGAAACCCATTAGCATGAAGTGCCTGGTCTATTAGGAAGGGCGAGCTCTCCGCTCACTCTTATTTGGAGAAGATGGATATTAAACTTCAGCCTAAGAGGATGTGAGAGCACAGAAGCCACATCCCACAATGCCAGAAAACAATCAAAAGTTTTCTAAATGCATTTTATTGCTTTGTTCCAAGGGCAGATAAATTTTCATTTGACTTGGCCATAGAAATCTTTTCAAGGGTTATGCATCTGAATTAGCATTTTGGAGCCTGATCATAAACCTTTGAGGCCATTAGCTCTTTTGTATTTGATTGAGAGCACATAAAAGAGCTCAAAATAATTGGACTTAACTTTGGATTCCCTTTACAGGAGCAAAAATGGGTCTGGGTTGTTGACACTGTAGTTTCTGAGCCATCGTCTCTGTGGTCATCACAGAGTATAGTTTAGATCCTGTGTTAGAATCCTAGTTCACGCGATTTCTTCCCGAACTGAGATACAGACTTGATAGACAAAACGGGGACTACAGGGTATAGGGGAGACAAATCCATCGTCTTTAACATATTTCTTTTTGGCTTCTGTCTCTCTGCGTGAGAAAACTCTGCCCAGCATAAAGTGAAGAGACCACAGCCTCTGGCTCACTGACGCAGGGGCACTTGACTGAGCTGGGGGACTTTGCCAAGGCCAAGAGTTCTGACAACACACCAGCTCTAGTTTCAGGTCCTCCCATTTTAGTTTACCTGTCCAGTCAGCTATGTTAAATCTGTGCAGAAGTATTGTTAGCTAATAAAATATGAATGTGACTATGAAATTTATACTTTTGAAAGCCTGGTTACTTCCTACCATATAACTTCTCAGATACTTTCAATCATCTACTAAATGGCTTCTAACCATTGCTGTGGTTTGCTCACTCACTTCAGCTTTCTCTATCAGGATGAACTTTAGGTAAAGTCTTCCATCCTCGTGTCCCAGTCTATCTGCCAGGTCAGTTCTCCTGTCAGATGTTCCAATCTACAGTGTAAAGACCACGTCTAAACCTTCTCTCTCCCAGGTAGCTTTGGTCAGGCTTCTTGTTTTGGATGTTGAATGTCCCCTAAAGGTTCATGTGTTAGAGGCTCAGGCCCGGGTATGACTGCTGGCCATGGTAGAATCCTTAGGAGACAGGGCCTTCCTTCGGGAAAGTGCCTCGCTCACCAGAGGCATGCCCTTGCAGACCATGAGTCTTCAGTCCTCTCCTATTCTCCTTGTTGCTGGCTCGCAGGTACAGTTGGTCTTCCACTGTCCTGGCAGTGTGAGACACCTTTTCTCCTCACGCCTAAGACAATGGAGTCACCTGACCTTAAAAATGAACTTCCATAACCATTGCTCTACTTTTATTTACCTTGCTGTGAAAAAATACTGTGACCCAACAACTTAGGGAAGGAAAGGTTTACTGTAGCTAGCAATTCTAAATCACAGAATGTCCCCGAGTGAAGTCAGGGCAGGTGTGTAAAGACTATTCTTGCATGCTATTCCACAAAGCATTGCTTCCAACCAAGGAAATCATTTCACAGACAGAGAAGTACAGCAGGCACCATGGCGGATGTTGCAGATGTTGATTGATAGTTGGTTCACAGGTAGACTTAGACTTAGCTAAGTTTCTTATACAGTTCAGGACCACCTGGCTAGGGATGGTGCCACCCACAGTTGGTTTGGCCTTCCTACCCAAATTTACAAGTCAAGAAGATCCCTCAAAGACATCCCCAAAGGCCATTCTGGTCTAAACATTGTCTCAATTGAGGCTCTCTTGTTATGTCCCTAGGTTTCGTTAACTTGACAAACTAACCAGGACAATCAATAAGACAAAACAAATACTTTATTCTTATACATTTCACTGTAGTGACAGAGAGGTAACTAATATCACGGTCTCACCCTCATTCTCTGTACTACATACATATTGATCATAGTACTTATGAGCGGCAAGCATTTGAATTATATGCACTATCCAAATCAAAGAAAATTCTCATATAACATTTATTAGTATGGTATTAAATGAGACCAAAAGACAAGAGAAATTTTTAAAAAGTAAAAGTGTATAGGAAGGTAAGGTTTTTTTTTTTCCCAACTTAAAATGTATTGGGATTTAATTGAATCAATTTGGGCAAATCATGAACTTTCAGACATCCATTGATATTGCTTTGATGTAGTGAGCTGGTGTTCCATGTGGTTGCTTTGCTACAAGATTGATTTCCTTTATTTAAACACTGTCTTATGACAAACGGTGCTTGATATAGATGCAGACAGCGGCTTCACAATATGAATGGCCTCAATTAGGCCTCACTTACGCGTGTCATATCTCTGTTACTGAGATCTGAGTGGGAATGTTGTTTACAGAGAGAGAGAGAGAGAGAGAGAGAGAGAGAGACCCAAAGTCATTCAAGAAGAAAAACTCACTTAGGAAAACCAAACACGGCATGTCCACTTTGCTGAGCCATGGAGCAAGCATAGGCTTAAGAAGGAAGTATGATTACATTAAAAGGAGAATCTGGTCTCTGTAAGTGTTTGCTCTTGGCCCAGACTAGAAATCATAAACATTCTTCGTACATTCTTTGTACTTGAGAGCTACTCATGCAGCCAATATTGAGTGGATGCTCTCAGATGCTCAAACGCTAGCCAAGGAGGAGCCATAGCAAGTGCATCCTCACGGGGGGCTCATTCCCTGGGATCTGGTCTTTGTTTTCACAGCAGTGAGAAGCTATGGCCATACAGATGGAAGTGACAAGCATTCCCCAGCCTTCTCTGCAGCTGGATGTGGCTATTCCCAGCTGGCAGAAGGCAACCGTGAGCACTTTCCAGGTGAAAGGTGAACTGAGCACCATATAGTTCTGTCATTTCCTCTTCTGGGAGACAGAAATGAACATGTCTATGACCCAGCACCATTCATGGAGAGAATGAGAATGTCCAAGAAGCTGGTGTGGTCAGGACATGGAAAATCTCAGCCCTCGTTTTATTGGGAAGAATAGAGCTGGCTAATATCATAGATATATCACCCTTACTGTAGTAAAGAGAAAGAAAGGCTTCTAAACTTTAGGAGTGTTTTTGTAACAGTGGCCTAATTTTACCTATATTAAAATAACTCGTCATTAATTCCCTCTATAAATTTCTCCAACTATGAGATGGTAGCTACAGTTCACCTTCTTATCTACATCCATCCATACATACATACAGGCTGCGCTTAGCCATATTTTTCAGGAGTATTATATGTCTTGGTGGCTCGTGTGTTAGCTTGGGCTACTGCTCCTCCCCAAACACACCTGGCAGCTATGTGACAGCGACTGCTCCTTCCTCATCCCATCAGCCCATCTCAGTTGCCTGATGTAGTCTGAATAAGGTCTCTGGCTCTTCCATTCCCCCTGTGCAGTATTTGGCTAATTGATGTCAGTGGAGCCGAGACTGCTCCAGTGCAGGGCTGTCCCTAAGCCCCCTTCACCCCAACTGCACAAGCAATGCTGGAGCTAATCACTCAGGAAGTAAAGTCGGTAGGCAGTTGTCAAGAGGGTCAGACTGTGATTAATCAATGAGGTCACTGCCAATAGCCATAGAACATTCTGCTATGTGTGTAACTGGATTTAATGGATGTAGCACACTTGCAGGTTACTGGAAAAAGAAAACACTTTATCTCTGCCCTGGAACAGCATCTTACTGCAAGAAAACAAATGAAAAAAATGTGTGAGCCATGCCAGAATGACCGAGAGAAGGGATACCGAGCAAGGCATTAAGAAACGGTGGTGCTTCAGAATCAGTCTGCAGGTGCATGGACAAAACTGTGAATTAGAAGATGCCTGTTCCCATGTCTCCTGCATGAACTCCCCTGGGAGGGTCAGAGCTTGAAGGTCCTCCAATCCATCTATTCCACCCCTGAGAGGGAATGGGGGTGGGATGGGGGAGGCACCCTCTGAGAGGGAATGCCGAGGGGGAGGCACCCTGGAGCTGAGCAACTTAAAGAGATTTTGAACTGCAGACAGGGCTACCAACCAACCCTGCTTCAGTTTCACTGCAGAGAGAAAAAACATCCAAAGAAGCAAATTCCTTCCCTGTTTTGATCTGGCTTTAAATAAAGCTTACGGGAGAATTGGGAAAGATCTTGGGCTCCAATTTTATGCCAATTTTATTCCTAAAGAAATAAAAGTAAAGAAAGGAAGAAAGAAGGAAGGAAGGAAGGAAGGAAGGAAGGAAGGAAGGAAGGAAGGAAGGAAGGAAGGGAAGAAGGAAAGGAAAAAGGAAAAATGATGAAGAAAACAAATAAATAAATTAGGATCAGTTCTAACGATATTATACCAAGAAGCGGTTTCATCTGATTCAACACATCACTCCCTGTAGATCAATACACCTGTCCAGAGGATCCCACATAATCACTGACTTCCTTTGAGTTTTAGAGAATTATGAAGCCATGCCTTATTTAACGGAAATTTTGCAAACCCTCAGAGAAGCTCATGTCAGTGCTGTAGTTTCTGAAAGCAAGTAGGGCAAAGGGAAGAAAGGCTGTGGGTGAGGGCTGCTCTGGGCCCCCTGCTCTGGGCCGGCTGCTCTGGGCCCCCTGCTCTGGGCCGGCTGCTCTGGGCCCCCTGCTCTGGGCTGGCTGCTCTGGGCCCTGCTTCCACCCAGACGGGCTCGGGAAATGAGCCGAGTTGCTATGCACACCATGTCTGCCTTGTCCTTCACATCTGAAATCAATCCAAGGTAAAGAAACCTTTCCCTTAATTACCAGGGACCTGTGTTCTAAAAAACTCTCTTCTTCAATTTGACAAAAGCAATCCCCGGAAATTGGTGGGCTGAAATACAGCTCATTTCTTAAAAGCATGGTATTCAGTGAATCGGAGTACACTCCCCAAAGGCAAGGTATGAAAAGATTGCCATTATTCAGGCTCATTACTTGCAATTAACAGAGACTCATTTAAATTCACAATTAGTAGAGTTTTATAATCTCTGATTCTGGAAATCCGGTCAAATTTCCTAAATTTGAATTTGCTGAGCAAAAGAACTGGAACAAGGTGGCTTCTGTCCTGGTTGTCATCATTACGTATCTCAGTTTTTAATTATTTTCAAGCTGTTGTAAAAGATGACTAAGAGGTAGAAAAATGAACATAGACACGCGTTTGAACCTTTGCAAGGCTTTCTAAACAGGACCTGCAAAATGACATCAAGTGACATTCTAACATGGACGGGGAAATGTCATAAGGTCCCCACACAGAGGAAGAGTTACAGTCAATAAATGGATGCTAAGAGAGGGAGAATCAGTCCTCTTCAGGGATTGGCTATCAATCCCAACTGGTCATCCCTGACCATATATACGCAGGAGTTATACTTAATAGACTTGAGGGTTATATAATACATGGATATGCATATGTTATAATAATACTTAAAGAAGAGGTCCCAAATTTAAGAGGGGGTAGGGAGAGACATGGGAGGAGTCAGGTGAGGAAGAGGTGGGATATCTAAAAGTTTTCAATAAAAACTGGTCATCAAGGAGACTATGGAAATCCAAGCATAAGGTTGACCCAAAGAGAGGGCAAAGGTGTCAGGCTTTTGTTCTACTTCAGTTCCCTTGTAGCCCATGGAGAAGCCTGTGCTTCTTGGAAAATTTGACGCTGAAATGTCTCTTCTATTATGACCCCACCCTGGAGTCCTCAGAATGGGAGGCCATGAGGGTCAGGAGATTGAAGATGGTTTTCCTGGGCGAAAAGACAGACACAGAGCCCACCCAGTGGCACAAACAACCACACTCTTTGAACATAATGGATGTTGTTAGGACAAACAGACACATTTTAAGACGTCTCTAAGGAAAATATGCAAAGGTTCATATGTGAGTGCTTGTTCATTTTCCCATCTCTTACATGTTTTACAAAAGACTAAAAATTTTCCATCTCTTACAACTTCTCAAGTTGCTCTTGGTCGTGGTGTTTCACCACAGCAATGGTGACCCTAACTAAGGGACGTGGTTTAAGAAAATGGCAGTAATAGGTTCTCCTATTTCTCCACGACCTCACCAGAAATGGGTCATTGTCTGGGTTTACAGTATTAGGCACAGGTTCCCTCCGACTGAGTGGCTCTGAGTCCAATTAGTGGCTGCCGTTGAGGTGTAAGTGTCACTGCTGTACCCGCAGGCATCGCTGGCCCTGCTAGTCACTGCTGCAGGGTTCCCAGTCTTTAATTGGTGTATTGAGGTGAGTGGTCCAGTCTGTTGCCACTGTCAGGACTTCTGTAGAACTAGGTGACACAGGCAAGCTCCAGGCCCTGACACAGGGAAAGTCTCATATCTACTAATCTCCAGGCTTTTCCCTCAACACATTCAGGCCTTCCAGAACTAAGGAACATTTTGTGTATAAATACACATGCGCACAAATACACACACCCTTGCCTTCATATGCATTTCCAAGCTCAGTATACCTTGAAAGCATGCTACCACTGCAGAAGTCCTGGCAGCCTTCTCCTTTCCCCGTTAGCAATGCTCTTCTCCCGGGACAGAAACAATGCCTACCTGTTTCAACTTGATTTGGGCTTTACTTGGTCAATACCCAGCATACCACCAATCTCATTTTCTGGTATGACCAGTGTGCACCAATATCTTCACCTTTTCTGACCTCTGACCTCAGTATGCCACACTGCTTCTGAACCTTCCTTGAGTGGGCTCAACCCAATCATCTTTCCCCCTTCACCAAGTGTGCTTGCTTTTTCTGAAATATAAATGGGGATGGGGGAAGAAAGTGGGAAGGAAGAGAGCAAGGAAGGAAAGAATGAAAGAAGAAAAGGAGGATAGAAGGAAGGCAGAAATAATTTAGGAAAGAGAGGGGACAGATGATATACTTATTTTGATAGCAATAAGCATGGTGTAGTCAATGACATAAAAGGAGGGTGAGGAGGGAGAGGAGGAGGAGAGGAGGTAGACGTGACAGTACCATGGCTGTGAGCTGAGGGCTATGGTATCACCATTCCTGGCTTTGGTTTGGAAACTGCTACTTCCTAGCTTTGCAAGTTTGGCCAATTAACTTTACCTTTCTCTGTCTTTGCATCTCACTTTTAAAGCAAGATTGTAAACTATTATGCAGACCGGTTATAAAGACTGCTGTGTCCCCTTTACACAACACAGAACAACACCTGCTTCTTTAGAAGGAGCTGTTACTGCTTGTCTATGGCAGTTTACACCTATCTTCCCAAGGTAGTGCTTACAAGAGAGATGTTTGCTGTTTTTTGTTTTATTTATTTATTTATTTATTTATTTATTTATTTATTTATTTATTTATGTATTTATGATATCTTCGCAGGATAGAAAACTGCAGATGGAATAAGTCCCTTTTACTAAAATTCACTGTCTTCTCACTGGGGCCCTCATGGCATCTAAGACCACAATAAGATCTTGGCCTCTCTGAATTTTCATGTCCGTCCCCTTAACCTGTCTACCTTTGCAGGCTAGAAAGCCAGCCACTATAGGAGTGTCCATTGAACCTGCCTCAGCCCCCTCAAGGGGCTGTGCTAAACCGGAAGACACCTCACATTCCAGGAAAAAGGAAAACCCCTAGGACAGACTCCAGGCCTATGAGGACTATTGTCTCCCATTGCCCAGAGGGCCAGGTTTACCTTGTGGGAACCACACTTACCACACAGAGAGGATGAATAGGACTGTTTGGGACACTTTGTAGAACCAGATTTGGGACAATGACTAGAGAGAGTACACCTTATCCTGGACTGTTTAAATGTTAGCACCTGTCCTCAATCTACCCTTGAGGGCTTAACCTGGCTTGGTGGGCTGTTGGAACCTAAGCTTTTATACTAAAAATTGAGCTGTAAGAAAAAATTAAATTCTCATAAAATAGGTGGGTCTGGAAAATATTTTATTAAGTGAGGTGACCCAGTCTCAGAAAAACAAAAATCATATGGTCTTTCTCATATATGTTTAATGTTTAAATATGTACATAAGTGGGGGTGTGGAATATAGAAATAGAGAGGAGACCATGGAAGGACAGAAAGATGCTGAGAAACGGAACTGGGGGCAGTAGGACATCTGTGGTGCTGAAGCTGGGACTGGGGTGGGGGTGCACAGGGGAATGGGATGAAAAACCTGGGAGGAGGATCAACAATGGTAGACTTGAGGCTTTGTTTGAAAAACCCATATTGAAACTTAATACTGTGTATACCAATGACAACACTTTAAACAGAACATGTTATAAAAGAAAATATAAATAAATGTGTTGAACAATTCAACTGTCTAAATTAAAATCTTTTTATACGGAGTTACTACATTAAACCTAAAACAGCAAAATAGCGCTAAGCAAATCCTCTAGTATCACTGACAAGTGAAAACTAGAGGTTTCCAGTCACTTCTATTTAAAACACAGAACGTAGGTAGCATGCCAGCCCTGCTCCTTCCTGCTGCCTGTCTCTCTTTTCTGTGAAACATTTATCCCATACACCACAGAAGGGCGGTTCTCCTGGTTAGCGAGGTTTGAAACTATTCCTCTCTCAGCATCACTGCCAAGGACTAGCGTTATCATCCCTGTCTTTTTCTTCTCCCCAGCAATAATAGAAAGGGTATTTTTGCGCAGTTGGCATTTTTAAAATTCAAGCTTTTACATAAATACCCAAGGAATATCATTTAAAATTATGAATCTCTGCCTCAAAGAACCTGAGTAAATCCATAAGCTATTCAGATCGTGGGTCAAGGCAACGTTTTCCTCTCCAGCTGAGATAATAACTTAATGTCCCAGTAAGTATTGTTGATTCGTTTTTCCTGATTCTGAAAATGTTCTTCCATGTGTTATTTTAAAATGAAGATTTCCCACAGAGAAATACTCTAATTTATAAAAAGCTATCAGGCAGAGACCTCTCTGAGGACCAAAGATGAAGAAAAACTAGATACATTCTCCATCTCTTGCCCATCAGTTCCTCTGTCTTGTCAGCACTCCATAGAAGACCTCCACTCCAGTCTTCTCCGCCAACACAACATTCCGTAAATATATTGTGTTAAGGTAGCCAAAAAGCAAAGGTGGCAGAAAGATCGCAGATGTATTTTTTTCTCTCATTAGGAGTCTGTGTGCCTACATGGTGCCTCACAAGGCTTTCTATACCATAAAACTCACTCAACAAACTTTCTGAGTTACAGCTGAATGAGTTCTGTGAGCAATTACAAATCCAAAGGATGGCAATAGGCATTGTGACCAAGCCATAATCCCAGCACTCACTCAGAGAACAGAGGCAGGAAGATCAGGAGCTAAGCTCATTCTTAAAAACACAGCAAGTTAGAGGCCAGAGCAGGCTCCATGAGACCTTTCTCAAAGCAAACACAAAGGGAAATCTTTGCAGGATCCAAAAGCTTCTACTGCCGACGTGGTTGTCCAGGTAGAGCCATTATGCTCTGGAAGGGCTTGGATGCTACTGAGAGACAGCACATCTGCCATTTGTCATATCAGCTACACATAACAGTAATGAGCATTGCAGATTCAGAAGTCGCCAGGACATCCCTTGCTCCTTTAATTTTCTTAGAAATACATGATAGTGGCTATGTTTTAAACTTAACTTTTTAGGTGAAGAAAGAATCAAAGTCTATGAAAATTACCTGGAATCAAACTTGCAATAATCGTGGATGATCCCAGAAAGAGGAAAGCTGGGGAGGGCAGATCCTCTCCCAGATAAGTGTAGCTATTCCTGAAGATGGAGCTGAACCCTGGAGTAAACATGACTGTCTCTTAGGAACCAGTTGATTCCTCAAGCCATGATGATGGTACCCTTCTCAGCCAACATTGCTGGACCTGAGCTAAGCCCGTGATGGGCAAGAAAGCCCTCAATTATGCAGATGCCTTGCTCTTGTTCCCATTCTTACTCTGTTTAAACACAAAGCCCAGTTCCTTGTCAGAGCCCTGCAGACATATTTGGGACTCACTTCTCTGTTCCTCACAGTGTGGTCCCATCAAATTTCCCCTCTCTGCTTTGTACCCTTGCAGGGGCAGGAAATTGAGCAAAGGATGTTGGAGCATCCAAGCTGGGGCTTCTGCCCTAAAGCTCCAGTTGCATTTCTCTGTTTTGGGTTCTAGTGAGCCGTTGTTGCCAGAAGAAAGACATATGTGTGTTGAAGGGAAGGCAAAGCTGTGATTTCTGAAAAGGTCTCAGGCCCAGAACCAAATTATCAATGACTGTCTTTCTTCTCCTCAGGAGCCAATCAGTTACCCATCCCTATGTGTGACCTAACATCCTTGTGACCATCAGGTAATGACTTTTAGAATGCATGATGTCAGAAAATCCCTAGGTTTCCACTCACCAAAAGCCCAAGAGTGTCATTAAATAGCACGTGGAGGACTGTGTCAAGTCTCCCCGGTCACTGCCACTCACCGTCTACGTTATCTTGCCAACCTGATAACAACAATCAAGAGCAACCTGGAGAGAGAGTCGCCTTTCTTTTTAAAAGATGACTTGTTCATGTATCCAGGTGCCTGCATGCATCTCTGCACACCACATGCTTGCTGCACACAGAGGCCAGAGGAGGGCATTGGAGACCATGGAACTGGAGTTACAGGTGGTTGTGGGCTACCTTGTGAGTGCTGGGAATTGAACCTGCGTCCTCTGGATAAGTATCCACTGCTCTTCACTGCTGAGACACCTCTCTAGGCCATAACTAAACGTTCTGTTGGGTGAGACAGGGTCTCTCTATGTAGCCCTGACTATCTGGAACTTGTGTAGACCAGGCTAGCACTGAACTCAGAAGCCAGGCTGCCTCTGGAAAGGCATTCTCAATGACAGATTATCCCGATCAGGCTGGCCTGTGAATATGTCTGGGGGCAGAGCTGTCCTGGTTATCTCTAGTTATGTGGAAAGTCTTAGACTGAAGTTGGACCATGATTGTCTGGGTTTGGGCCCTAGACTGTAGAGGAGTAAAAATCATCAAACACACAAGCGTTCATTTCTCTTTGCTCTTACCATGAGTATCTGCTTCTGGTTTGTGCTTCGCCTTATCCACAATGATGGGCTGTAGCCTGGAGTTGAAAACTAAAATAAACCCTTTCTCCCCTTCAGATAAAACTTCTCAGGGAGTTTTATCATAGCAACAGATATGAAACCACAATACTCATTTACCTGATATTTCTACCAATGCATTTGAAAAATATTCTGATTTATGGCTTTTTGTTATATAACAAATATTTCATGAAACCATTTCCACGGTGGAACATGTTTTTTATTGACAACCTGAGGGCCACTGTCATTCCTATTCAGTTCAAGAGTGAGCAAACTCTCTCTCATCCTTTGAGGAGAGCCTTGTGCTTTGTCGCCACATTCAATGCATTTCCATTTGGATCCATATTCTGCAACCAAGAGAATAAGGTCCTGGCCCTCCTCCACCCCCTCCCATGGAAAGAAGCACATGTCTGTCTAACCTGGGCAGCCTGGAAGAAATTCCAGATTTAGGCACGATGGTCCAATCAGAATTTTCTCTCTATTTGGTTAGCAACAGCTAAAATGGGGTGGCCTGAGCCCACGGGCATTAAAGGTCATTTGGGCTCATGAGAGGTGGGCTGGGAAAGTGAGAAAGTCTCTAGAGCAAAGCCAGCAAGAGAACCATTGGCAGAGAGGACCCAAGAAGGATGGAAGCAGGGCTCAGAAGAGGAGGCAAATGGGTAGGAAGCCATGGCGACAGCCAGCCAACACCCTGCTGCTTTTCACTTTAACCATGATATTTACCAGTCATGGTGATGTGAACAGGAATAAAAACTGGTCAGACAGGGCAGGGACCTCAAAGTCATCCCTCGAGAATGTCTCTGCTGGGTTATGGGACTACCAGAGATAATTACAGCTGCTCTCTCTTTCCCATCTCCTGAAGGCTCCATAGAATCACACAGGACTGACAGAAGAGTGACTTCTGGATACCTGGCTGGGACATCAAGTCTGACCAGTAGTGACCTTCATCATCCCCAAGTCCCACTGCGATTTCTGCCTTAAGTCCTTTAAAAAACACAGACTAACTGAGCCATGGCACCCTCTTTCCTGGAACCCTTCTACTACACGGAAGTTCCCCTCTCACTTCCCCTTTCTCTCCCTGCTTCCCTTCTTAACTTCCCACCTAAGAATCTACATTACGGGCTGGAGAGAACTTGGCGGTGAGTTTGAAATTACACTCACACAGAAGTGACACTCTGGAGGTTGATTGTTTGGGTGTTGTGACTTTCTTTCTGGGCCAATAAGTAACCCTTCTGACTGGGTGTTTGTTGTAGCAACAGATGCCACCACACCATTCATAAGACGTGCAGGGTTGGTGGAACATAGGTGATGCTGAAGGCGTACCTCAAAATCCTAAAATCCTGGTCTCTACAGACCAGGCTGAGATGGATCAGTTGAAAGCCACCCCAGGATAGTCATATCTTAAGCAAAATCTCAGTTCCTTCCCAAGGCTGCAGGTATCCAGCTCCCCACAGAAGTCTAGATTCCCTGTGAAGCTTCCGATCACATTTCCTGGCTTCTGGCACAGAACGGAAAGAAGGAGAAAGAGCTGCCTGCAGAGCTCTGACCCTCCCCAGGCTTTTGTGTCCGTAGGGAAGTGATGTCTATTCAAGGGGAGCATCCCTGAGTCATTTCTGTTGGTTGGAAAGCTTCTGTAGTGACGACTGGACAAGGGAGTCTAAATTGAGTTTAATGTAATGTTATCATAAAGGATGGGTATTGTGGGGGGAAATTGTTAAAAACGCTAATATGATTGAATATAGTATCAGTCTGATAACAGAAAGCAGTATTTCCAAAAAAATGTTAAAGAACAAAACAACTACCTAATGGTGTTTAAAGAGCACTTTATCAAGGACAACATGTTTATCTCCACTCCTCCCACAGCCCTCCCAGCTGCTTTTGGACAGGGGCTTGGCTTTTCGTTCAGCAGAGGTCTGTCTGTGTGTTAACTAATACTCAGGTCTGCCTCATGGAACACTTGGTCAGCAGCAGGAGACACGAGGATGATCCAGAGCTTATGCACTAACTCTTTAAAGCCGAAGGTGGGCAGCCCTGGAAGGATGCGATGCCATGGTTTATGGGTCATTAGTCCCCGAGCTAGGACAGCGTTAGAGGATGCATGACTTCTTGGAATAATAAACAACCTCTGTCAAGTGCTGCCCTTGACAAACTTCTCAACCCCTCTGAGCTTTCATTTACTCATTTCTGAAAGACTAGCTGTCATATATGCCTCTCTTGGAAAAGCATAATTACCAACTTAAAAATAGAGAATATTCATCTGAATTTTATTATCAAATGTATAATAAATTGCTTTCAGGATAAAAATCTTGAGAGATCACAGGTGGGTTATTTGCAATATTCATGTTACAAATCCAAGATTTCCTCTTTTTATTGAGATTTTTATAGATTTATTTATTTTATTTTACCATGGTTGTGCCTGGTGTCTGCAGAGGCCCTGCGAAGACATCAGATCACATGGAAATGGAGTTACAGATGGTTACAGAGCCACCATGTGGGTGTTGGCAATCAAACCAGTGTCCTTTGGAAGAGCAGCCAGTGCCGTTACCTGGTGAACCACCAGTATAGACCCCGATTGTTGTTTTGTTGGACAGGATCTCATTCTGTAGTCTCGGCTGACCTAATACTTACTATGTACCTGATCTGCCCTCAAACTGACAGCTAACCTCTTGATGCAGCTTCCTGAGTGCTGAGAGAATAGGCAGCACCATCGTACCATGCTGATGTGGTAACTGTGGGTTTTAGGAACTGCCCACAACTCAGCCACATCATCCCCAGCTGCCCAAGTGCAACAGAAACACTCGTTACCTACTCTCTTGTTCTCTCTCACTCTCTGTCTCTCTGACTCTTTCTCACTGTGTTCCTCTGTCTCTGTCCCCCTCTTTTGTCCCCACTCCAAGGCAGAGGCAGTCTTTTGGTCATCTCCAATAACTCTCTAGAGTGAGAGCCGTTGTGTGATGTGATTTCTGATACCTTCCTTGGCCCCATCCAGCCAACGTGTTCCTCTACTGCTAAACCTTAACAGTAGTCATGCAGGGTAAATAAAGCAATTTGCATAAAACACATTATCAAAATTACATATTTTGTTTGGTGTGTGTATTTACGACACACATTCAGACGCACAGACCTGTATGTATGCACAGTATTCTGAAGAAGGTGACATGGCATCATCTCGACTATGTGGGACTTTCTGAGCTAGTTGGTAATATAGGATACCTATTCCTAAAGCAAGAGAAAATAATAATCCATTCAAGGTGAAAGATGTAGGTACTACATGGGTGCAAATGGGGAGAAGTTAGGAGGCTTTCATTGCTGCCCCAAAACCCATAGAGGAAAAAAGTAGGTACTGAATCACAGTGGAAAGTAATTGCAATTGAAAATAAGAGTAATCCCATGCTTGTTCAGTCCCAGTCCAGCAGGGTACCTTGCCCTCTCTCAGGACTGGAGGGGGAGGGGGAGGGGAAGGGTATGTGGGGGAGTGGGAGGTGGGGAGGAAGTGGAAATTTTGATTGATATTATTTATAAAGTTAATAAAAAATAAAATAAACAATTAACTCAAAAATAAAAGAAAATAAGAGTAATCGAGTGAGAGTTCTCAGGTCCCATATCAGGGCAGCAGGAGGTCAGATGGGAGAAGAAGAAGCCTGCTGTCTTTCAGAGTCAGTAAGACTTGAAGCAAGAAGGACCTGTTTGACAAGATATGGTGGAAAAGCTCATCCACTATAGCTCCTATCCCTAGACAGGGTGAATGCTGGCTGTGGATTATACTGTACTAGCATAGGAGTCCGACCTGCTAGATCTACAGAGCCCTGGGACTTCTCCATGTGAAAAGAGCAGAGCTTTAAACAGCTGTAGTTTCTCCTGGATGTTGAAAAGTGAGCGTGAGCGTCAGTCTTTACATTGGTGCTGTAGCGAATGTGGGGAAATGTGGGGTACGTGAAGCCCAAGGTCACTGGCTGGGAAGAGCTGACATGGAGGAAGGGTCAGTCCTATCCAGCTGGAGTGATGATGGGGTGGGATTGGTTAGAGGGTTGAACCCACATATGTGGAGTTAGGAAGCCCAAACAAACATGGCAGTGGAACTGAATCACAGCCCTGGGTTTTATTTGAGTGGAAGGTTTTGAAGTTTGCCAAGAGAAGCTGTGGTACTCTAGGAGTCAAGCAGACTCAGGTAGAAGAGATGGGGCAAAAATTTAGGCATATACAGCAAGAGCAGCACAAATCACAATAGCAAAAATGGGATGGACAGGAACGTTCAGAGACATGGAGGCAAGCGTAAGGGCAAAGGCAGAGGTAAAGGCAGTGGAACAGGTGGCCTGCATGTATTCTGTATGTGCAAGGTCAGGAGGCTTTCTAGAGAAGTCCAGGGTGACACCTTTGAAGGACCGATGATGGAAAAAGAAAATAAAGGGTAGGACAGAAAACTCTCTTGTGGGCTAAATTCAAAGCAAAGTCCTGTGTGTGTGCATGCTAAAATATCCTCCCAACCTGAGGCTCAAGATGGGAGCGGGGAAGCTTTAAGTCAAGAAGGAGGATACTGAGAGGCACAGCTAGTCATGGGGATGACCATTTCCCACACAGATGGCACGCAGAAGTCATCATCACGTCACTGAAAGATGCCGTGGATAGCCTAGGGTCCCCGGAGCAGTGAAGAAGGCAAACAGAGAAGAAGAAAGGTAAGATCTCTGGTAAGAGACTGTGTGAGCCACTGCTCATCCTGATGTGCTGTTCTATGCTAACCTCACAAAAATAGCAAAAATAAGACCATGGCCCCAGAAGCCCAGAAGTTTTACTTAACTAAGGCAGTTAGGGCAGCTTCTGCCCATCGTGTTCTCGAATAACTGCATAACTGCTTCTGTAGCGTTTACTAATTATTTTAAAACACTCAGAGATTATACAAATGCCAGCTCTCAAGTAAACTTTTCAGTTTTTTAAATAAGACAACCAAATTCTCACTGTCTCTTAAGGAACTGAGGTGCCTCAGTGGTAAGGCTAATACTGCCGTGTGCACACACTGCTTTGTCTTAGCAGATGCTGTTAATAGACTTTCTGAGGCCGAAGCTAAGATCATCAGAATGCAATGAGAAAATGGCAACTATGCATTTTTCTCTTTAACACAGACCATAGGCTTTTACCCAGCATTCCCAGTACTGTTTGATTGGAGTCCTGAAATATGGCAGCTTTTCCAGTGACACACTTCCCTCAGTGAAGTAGTATGTCCCCAAATTTAATTATCTTAGGGTATAACCACAATCTATGATAGAATGCTCCCTTTTATCCACAGCCTGCAGCAATTTGCTGAAATGGAAAGGTGGCCTGTTATTGAATATGTCTCTAGAAAAAAAAAAGAGATTCCATAAATTCTATCAATAGCGCATTCCAGTTGCTTATAGCCTCAGAAGCATTGGGGGCTCCCCTGGGTGTTCCCTACAAGCTGCTGGTCATAACTTAGACCAATTTCTTTCATTCTGTTTCCTGGTCACCATCTGCTGCTCATATTTCTCTCATTCTTTGGCCTTATCTTCCACTTTATTTTACCCCTCCAACTTTTCCCAAGCAGGTTCTGTCTCCTAATTCTTTAATCTTTTCCATGGATGTCTTCCTCGTCTTTACCAAATGTTTTATGTCTGTTGGCTCTTGGCACAGGAGTTAATGAGAACAGACTAAAAGTCTTTCATGTCACAGATTTTACTGCTCATGTCCTCTGTACTGCAGCCTACAGCACTGCCTCTCTATAGATACTCATCTTATGTTTAATAAAGGGCTGTCTCCGTGAAGCAGGCTCAGAAAAGTCCTTATAAGGTAATAATACATCCCGCTCACCAAGAAAGCTATTTTTATTTTCATTCCTTTCTACGCTTCTGTCAAAGCCACATACTTAATTACCTTTTCAGTACTGGCTTTATGATATATTAGACAGTTATGGTAAAAATGTAACTTTGCCATGCACTTTAATTCTGCAGAACATAAAGATTCTTTCATAAGTGATCTAGCATGTCCTTAAAATACTCATCCCTGAGAGATGGGAGGTTTTATTAGCCCCATTTTATAAACAGGGAAGAGAAGTCTGGGAAGATGACATGATGAAGGGGAGCTGGACTGGAGAGGACAACTGGAACAGGGTGCTCTCCTAGCTCTGCCACTAAGGCAGCTGGGCGAGGGGACTAGGAATAACTCCCTAAAACTGCCGTCCATTGTCGAGATAGGAAACGGCTGCCATAGAACTGTGGCTAGCACTCTGTATCTGTACAGCCCTGTTGGTCCAGGCAAGTACTCTGTAAACATCCCTCACCCACTCTGAATTCCAACACAGCTCATATTCTCTAGACCTCCGTTTGGTGACTGGTCAACAAGGACAGCAGGGAACTCACGGGGTGAGCCACCTACCGACAAAAGTGATGCTGGGGTTTGAAGAGAAAGCTCAGCAGCTAAGAGCACTTGCTGCTCCTCCAGAGGGCCCAGGCTCAGTTTTACACACCCACACTGGGTGGCCCAGAAGCATTGGTTACTCCAGATCCAGGGGATCTGACATCTTCTGGGTAACCATACATATGGCATACATTTTCACACATGTTCACTTGCATGCACATGCATGTGCGCTCTCTCTCTCTCTTTCTCTCTCTCTCTCTCTCTCTCTCTCTCTCTCTCTCTCTCTCTCTCTCTCTCACACACACACACACACACTAATAATAAATCCATTTTTAAGGGGATGTTTCTGAACTGGGTTCTGGAGATCTCCTTCATTGAGCAAGTCACCTTCAAACCCCAGAAGTCAAATGCACGTTCTGTAACATTTCAAAACATCCGTCATACTCCCAGTCTTTGTACGGAAAACAAATACTACCATGGCTCTATTTGACCCTGGTGGTGAAAAAATACTAGGAACAGTCTAGTCAGGGTTGGTCAGAATTGCTTTCCTTTTGCCTGTCTTAAAAATTCAAGTTGCTGATTGGTGGGAACTACTTTGGCATTTCTTTAGGCCAGGAGTTTGCTGGCAGATAGATGATTTTTAAGTACAACATTTAGCTTGAGTTCATGCGTGAGCCCTGGGGAACCCAGCACACGACGATGCTCTAGGGACATCTGAAAGCCCTGCTGGTGGTCCACACGCACACTGCATATTTATACATACTCCACTGCTTTAGTTCTATGTCCCCCATCTGCTCTTTCACCCTGCTAGGCTTGATTGAAGGCGATACTTTTCTGCATCTCAGCGGACGTGTGTATTAGCATCAGGTCTGCTGCTGACTTTCGGGATGCCTGGTGTTTCTGGGCTGTAGGCGCCTGTCTTCAGGGAACTCAACTCTACCATATTAATTTCTTCTCAGGCAGCTTCGCCTTGAGGGAAATTTAAAATTTCAGCACAACCAATGCACTAATTATGCCATTTGTTACCAAAGCAACATCTAAGTTCAAGAAGGTCAGCTTCCGACCCTCATCTTCCTGGAACCCTTTCTCCCTGCCCCTCCCTCTTCCTTAAAGAAAGCCATTCACTGGTCATGAAAAGAAAAGGTGAACTAGTTCTATTTTTCTCCCTCCTGTATATGACCAAGTGTCGACTGGCTGCAGTGTTTGCCTGGGGGTTATTGATACTTTCAGTGGGGGCATTCCTGAATATACAAAGTTAAAAGGCTTGCCCAAATCTGTGGCCTTTGGCACTTCATTACAGGGGCTGTCTGCATAACAGTGTTTCAAGGACTATACTCAGCTGTGGTAGCACATTCTGCTCCTTCAGCCAATAGCCTTTAAGATTCCAGCCCACTGGGGCATGGTCTCTTATACTTTAAAAAGCAGCAGAACCGTGTGCCTGCTCTCTTGCTTTTGGCTCCCATTCTGGCCTCTAGACTCTGGTTCCTGTTTGTGCTCAGAGGACTGATGTTTAGGATGGTGATCTGTAAGTTTTTCCCTTTAAATAAATAACCCTTGTTATAATCAATAATTCTGAACTGGTGTGGGATTGTTTTATGGCATCATCTGGTGCCCAAAGTTTGGTTTTAGAACTCCTGGCTCTACTGTCCACCTCCAGCTCAGAGTGCACCCAGCTTTGCGTGAGCCCTCCCTCAGCCGGCTGCGGCTTGTGCATAGAGCCAGCAGTTCATATAGAATCTTGCTGAAATAGAACCAGCATGCACATCCTGCTTGTCAAGGAGCACTCAGCCTACAGTACGGAGAGATAACCACCCCTTTTGGGCTACAAATTTATGAATTTACTTGTAATGCAATCTACCTGTTTGTAATATGTGCCACCCCACCCCATCAAAATGTTGTTTAATGACACCCGCCAGGTCATGTTAAAGTTGAGACCCACAAATAATTTACACCAAATCAAGAACCTAAATATTCTTCAAGAATTAGCTTTAAGGACTGATCCACAGGAAAACACGTAGCTCTGCACCACAGCTGCTCCCTGCTCTCTTCAATTTGCATAAGTTACAGAACCCAGTCCTGTGTCTGAGCATTGACCTGTGTCTGCCCAGGTTGTACTTCAGATCAGAGTACATCTTTAAAATCCCAGTTTTGAATTCATTACATAGCATACCAAAGTCATTAGCACATAAATCTCATTGTTAATGCAATATTATTTGAGTGCATCTTAAAAGAGGGGCTGTCAATTATTTTAAATATCTTTCCCATAATCCAGGCTTCAAGTTTCTATTCCTAGTCTCAAAATCACAAAACAAAACAAAGCAAAGCAAAAAAAAACACCCCCAAACAGCATTGTAGCTCTGTCTCCTTTCTTCTGCCTCATAACTTATTGAGAGTCTTAAAAATTAAAGATAGCAGCTTCTCTCAAGAAAGAAGGTGAAAAAGTAGAGATGTAACATAATCATCCATGTTGCTTATTAAATCACACCACCTAACAGTTCTGGATTGAGCCAGCGTGAAACTTGCCCTGTCATAATGGCAAGTTTGTGACCACACTCCACCCATCTTACAGACTGAGGAGAAGACAGAAACGGAACTGTCACACTGATGATGGAGGTGCCTGCCCTACATACTCAGCACTCACAAAACAACTGGTCGACAGGTCCATAGAGAGAACACACATATCCTATACTTAATTCAATTGCAAACATGAGAGATTTCGTACACTAGGTACTTAGAGGCAAGTTGTTCATTGAGGGCATCTAGTTCTAAGTCATAGACAAAGTATTCATCTTCCCACTGTTCCCTCAGCTGCAGGCATTGCCTGAGAATCAGAAGGAGACACCTGGTGGGGATGGAAAGTTAGTTATGCAGAAATCCAGAGGGGCAATGTCCAAGGCTATAGGATGTGTTTGTGTGCATGAGCTGAAGTCACCCATACATCTCCCTTAGTTTCAGATATAGTCCTCCCAAAATCACAAAAGAGAAAAAGCACACATTAGCTCAGGAGCTAATAAATGAGAAAATCTGGGTAAACGTGAAATTGAGACCTGACTGTGTTTTAGAAATCAAAGCCACGGGCCATACAGCCTGGTGTGTTCTTGGGCTCTGAGGACATCTGGTCTGAATAGGACCAGCTGACACTCTTGACTGCTTTTTCTCACTTTTTGGAGGATCCTGGGTAGTGATGCCTAGAGTTTTATTTTACTCTGCACAGTAAGGGGAGATAATTCTGCCACGATGTTTTCATAAGACAACCATGACGTGAAATCAAGAATGTATTCCGAAGGGCTGGAGAGATGGCTCAGAGGTTAAGAGCACTGACTGCTCTTCCAGAAGTACTGCGTTCAATTCCCAGCAACCACATGGTGGCTCACAGCCATCTATAATGAAATCTGGTGCCCTCTTCTGGCATGCAAGCATACATGTAAGGAATGTTGTATACATAATAAATAAATAAATCTTTTTTTAAAAAAAAATATTCCGAAAGCTCTGCACCACGCACAAAGTGCAGCAAGTCACCACAGGCTGGAGCCATCAATGCCAGAAGCAGCGAAGATGATGAAGCACACAGATGTGTGTGAGCCAGGGCATTCACTAGAACTTGAATATTGCTCAACTTCAAACCCATTCAATTAGGCCAGAAAGAAATTTCACCTGTTTCACAGTTTACAGGCTGTATTAGAATAAAACAAACCAACTGGAGAATCAAATTGTTTTTCCCTACACTGTGGAGACTGGGCAGCAAGGTTTCCTGGGCTGACTTTCATTATCTCAGAGTTCATCAATAAAGCAACAAGATCTGGCCAAACTCAGGCCAGGCTCAAGGCACACAGTCGAGAAAATGCTGGTCTCTGATCTGACCCCAGGTGAGCTACTGCCGAGATACAGGGATGGAGCTGATTGTGTGGTCTGAGAAGAGGGTGCTACAGAAGAGAGGTTCTGCATTGCTGAACTGCACCATTCACATGCAGCAGGATCACCTGTGCACTTACTATGGGCACCGGGTTTTGGTGTGGGGTCTTTATTTCCTTGGTTCTGTTGATTCGGTGTTATCTCTGACATTGGTGTTTAATGTTGGCTTGGGAGCATCATAACACTTCTACGCAGGTGTATGGTACACCCGGCCTCATCCACTGCTACGCTGTTTCCAACCAGCATGGAGACATAAATCAAAGCTTTCTTCTCTCTGGGTTCTGGGGATGTTTGATCCATGTCAGCCTTGTAGAGATAGCATTTGCTCTTTAGTTAAGTCTGCCTTGAGAGGAATGTGCCAGTTTCACACTGTGGCCAAATGGAAGAACTTTATTGTAGGTAATTTCAATTTCCTTTATTAATTTTTCAATTGACTACTTTATTAGATTCTTGGGCTGTCATAGAAAACGACCACAACCTGGGCAGCAGAAAAAACACAGGCATTTATCCAAACAGTTCCAGGCTAGAAGGTTCAAAATCAAGGTATCAGCAAGGTTGCTGGGGAAGAGGATCTGAAGTAGAGCCTGGTTCAAGCTAGAGTTATCTGGCTTTTGCGGGCAGTCTGTGACATCACTGGCTTGTGGCTTTGTGGCTCCAATACCTGCCTTCGTCTTTCTGCGCCTGTTTTTTGTGCCACCAGGTCTTCTGATCAGAGACATCACTTGACTCACGCCCGCGTTTTCCACGATGACATCATTTTAAGATCCTTAACCTAATACATCTGAACACGTGGAAACCCTGCCTCCAAATGAGACCGCTTTCTCAGTGCTGGTGTTTAGGACTTGGGCTAAGATTCGTGGAAGCACCGTTCACCCCAGTACAATCAGCAATAGCTGTGCTGAGTCCCTGCTTGTTAGGACAGAAGGCAAAGGAAGGTTTGCAGGAACATAGCCAGTGCCTGCTGGAAGGAAGCCACGCTCCTGTGGGAGGGTCCTTTATTCTCCACCACTCAGCAGCCCAGGGGGGACAGAAAGGAGAAGCAGAGTTGGCCAGTCCCTCAGAGTCCTTCTGAAGTCATTGGCATGAGCATTTGTGATGCAAGGCCACCACCACCACTGAGGTTTTCCCCCAGGTCCTTGGCTTATGAAAAACAGGGGCATTCTTTTGAATCTGTGCACTGAGCACATGAGCAGGTATCCTAACCTATTTGCTAAATTAACACAGACAAGCTCCAGGAAAAGATAAAGTGAAGGAAATAGAACAGAAGCTAGAAGATAAAGTGGCTTCAGTCTTAAATACAATTCTTCCATGGCATTTGTCAGGTTTTGATAGGGCTGATTTGTAACACTGTGTCCTCTCCTTTTCGAGTGAATTCTACTTATCATCTTCTCAGGGCTTCTGTTTCTCTAATTTGGCTAGCAAGATACCACATACTCTGCAGTTAACTCATGAAGAAATGAAATCTTTAAATTGTTAAGTACTGAACATTCAGTATATGTTAGGAGAGATGAAGGGCTCTGTTGTTATGGCAACAAAACAGGCTGAACAAGGACAACTCACCCATTCAGCAATTAGCTACTTCAATTACCAGCTAACTAGGTGGAGGTACCCCACATAAATTCATTTCAATTCTTCCGTTCCTCTAAGACCCCTAATTCTTATTCCTCTCTTACATGCTGCTGGTTATAATGATGGGCCACCCCACGCTGCCTTTCATTTAACTGCATCATTAAGATCCCGGTGTTGGCAGGAACTAAACAAAGCTGTGGTCAGATGTTAATAACCTGATTCAGGAGCACAGACCACAGTGTGGTCTTTCAAATATCCCTTGACCTCAGTGCACAGGAGAGAAGATGCCTGACTCTCCGCAGGGCATTCTCCATTACGTTTTCCTCACTGGGATGCTGACAGCATCGTTTCTGAAGCTCATTTCTGAGAACATCAGCTTTGGGGCATAAACATTACCCACCCACAAAACTCACTGATATTGTTACTTAAATGGTAACCTTAAAATGTGAGGCCCCACTAAGACAGCGCAGCTTCAGTTATACTCAAGTATGCTGGGGGGAAACAGTATCTCAGCATGAAGTACTCTGAGGGCGGACTCCCACAAGGGTGGAGGCTGCACTCACACAAATGTCCAGTCACACCCGGGACATCACACAACTGGAATGAACAGAGAGAGCAGAGCTAGCTGCAAGACTCGAATGTTCATTTAAGGGTGAGATTTGAAGCTCTTTTTCTCTCCCCAAATATGTGGCAGGCACAACATTGCAGTTTTCAGATGTCTTCAGAGAGGTTTGCAGCAATGCCACAATCCTGAGTGTTCTCGCGAGTCAGCCCAGAGGGAAGCTGTGGATTAAGCCCAGAGAGGGACTGAACTGAGGAGGGAGCACACAGGAAGAAGGCGGGAAGATAAGAACCCCCAAGGACTGTGATAGGAGCTTTAAGCGCCCACAGAGAAGCCAAGAGCAACAACAGCCATGCTTGCCCTACCAGTTCCTGCAAAGATGCTGGGCCGAGTTTCCCACTATTAGTTCAAAGGTTACATTTCACTGAATTCACCTTCAGTTTTAGTCAAAACTAGAAAGAAGTACGGTGTTAGTGGATGGTGCTACCGTCGCCATAAAAACAAACAAACAAACAAACAAAAACAACAACAACAACAAAAACAATGGCCTAAAAGTGAAGGCTAACACTGGGGATGGAATTCTGCCAGAGCAAGGAAGGAGCCTTGCTGAACAGGTCCACAGTGGTGGCTGCCATTGTTGACTCTCAGACCCCAGGAGTTCACTGTCCTTCTGGCTGCCCTTGCCCCAGCACTGAGTGGCACAGATTTGAGAAGGGCAGCTCATCTATAGGGAATCCTCCAGGAGCTTCCCTCATTCTCCCCTCCAGCTCGCGTCTTCATCCAGGTTCCTTCCCTGTGTTCTTAGTCTTTAATCCTCTCTTCCCTCATCATTCTTCATATCTAGGATCTCCTAGCAGAATCCAAATGGTCTTGGTGCTTCTAGCTGGGGTTGATGCCAAGAAGTCTATTTGGTCTTATGTTCTAAATCTTGGTTCCCAGAACACTTCCTGGCACAGGATAATTATGAAATGGGAATTGGTTAGTAATCTTTGCTGAAGTCTTACTAGATGGCAAGCATTTCATTCTCAGAGTAAGACCTTGGAGGAGAGTTTCTCTCACACATGATCAGTGCTCGAGAAATGAACAAATACACATGCATCCACATTTTGACACACTAAAATTATACCCTGCTCACAATTTAGTCTCATACAGAATAGTTCTGTGTGCTCAAAACAGAGTAAATAGAAGATGGTCTTGCCTCTCTCAGGCAGTCATTCGCAGTACTCCACAGGGCTTTCTCTTAGCACAACCCTTGAAGACTGACAATATCAACTAAAATTGTGCATTTTTCACTTACCAAATATCTGCACAAACAGGTCAAAATCAGCTAAATACATTGTAATCCACCATATAAACAAACAGAAAAAAAAAACACTGACAATCTCATTAGATACTGAAAAACCCTTTGACAAATTACAATATCCCTTCATGATAAAGGTCTTGGAGAGAGCAGAGACACAAGGAACATACCTAAGCATAATAAAGAGAATATACAGCCAGCCAACAGCCAACATTAAACTAAATGCAGAGAAACTCAAAGCAATCCCATTGAAATCAGGAGCAAGACAATGTTGTCCACTCTTTCCATATCTATTCAATATCGTACTCGAAGTTCTAGCTAGTACAATAAGACAACCAAAGGAGACCAAGGGGATACAAATTGGTAAAAAAAGAAATCAAACTCTCACTATTTGCTGATGATATGATAGTTTGTATAAGTGGTCCCAAAAATTCTACCAAGAAACTCATAAACACCTTCAGTAATGGAGCAGGATACAAGATTAACTAAAAAAAAAAAAAAAAAAAAAAAAAAAAAAAAAAACCACCAGCCCTCTTTTATACAGATGACAAATGGGCTGAGAAAGTAATCAGAGAAACATCACTCTTCACAACAGCCACAAATAACATAAAATATATTGGGGTAAATATATTCTTTAACTAAAGAAGTGGAAGACCTGCATGACAAGAACTTTAAATCTTTGAAAAAGAAATTGAAGAAGACACCAGAAAATGGAAAGATTTCCCATGCTCTTGGGTAGGTAGAATTAACATAGTAAAAATGGTAATCTTACTAAAGCAATCTACAGATTCAATGAAATGCCCAGCAAAAATTCTTCACAGACCTTGAATGAATGGTATTCAACTTTATATGGAAAAGCAAAATCCCAGGATAGCCCTAACAATCTTATACAATAAAGGAACTTCTGGAGGCATCACAATCCCTGACTTCAATCTTTACTAAAGAGCTACAGTACTGAAAACAGCCTGGTCCTGGCATAAAAACAGACAGGAGGATCAATGGAATCAAATCAAAGACCCAGATATTAATCCAGACACCTACAAACACCTGATTTTGACAAAGAAGCAAAACATATAGAATGAAAAAAAGAAGGTATATTCAACAAATGGTGCTGGCATAACTGGATATCAACACGTAGAAGAATAAAAATAGATCCATGTCTATCACCAGGCACAAAACTCAAGTCCAAATGGATCAAAGACCCCAACATAAGACCAACCACACTGAACCTCATAGAAGAGAAGTAGAAAGTACACTTAAATGTATTGGCACAGGAGACCACTTTCTAAATATAACCCCAGTAGCACAGACACTGAAAGCAACAGTTAATAAATGGAACCTCTTGGAACTGAGAAGTTTCTGTAAAGTTTTTTGTATTTTTAAAATAATTTTTATAATCAAACTTTATGAAAATTCACCGAGACAGTCACTAATGAAAATACAGGCCTGTGCTGAGATTCTCTGCCTTTGCTGGGCAGCTAGTGAGCCCGTGGTCAGACCAAATTTGCCTCAGTGCAGACATGGAGGTAGCCAGAGACCATGTGTGTCTCCAGGTGACCATGGTTATCTGCTATGTAGTAGAAGCTGAGACACGCCACTAAAGCACAGAGGAATTGGGGGTCAGTTTTATTCTGTACATTTTTTTGTAGTGCTGGTGTACTCACTTTGTAGTTTTGCACACTTCTGAGTAGTTGCCTATTTTCTTTGGTTTGCTGACGGCCATTGCTGGATTTGGCTCTTTGATGTCTAAACGTTAGTAGGGAATACAGGCCACCATTCTTGCTGCCATGTGAAACAGGAGAGTTTGGAGACTGCTATCATACACGCTAAGTGAACCCAGCCAGCCAGACAAAGGCAGCTGCCACATATCAGAAGGCTGACAAGGAGGCCTGCGGTGAGATCCAGCACCAGAGTCATAGCTGCGGTGGTGTGAGCTGCTGGAAATCACTTTCCCAACCAATTATGAGACGAGCCACTGAGACAGGAAGGGCTGCAATTCCCACTACACACACTAGGCTGCTAACGAACTCAGAGAATATTCTAGCTTTATTAACTATGCAAAATGAGAAAATTAAATCGGGAGTACCTTAACCATGCAGAGAAGTTCCCACTGAATTTCTCATGGATTCAATAGGACTTAGAGCAAAGTTGACCCTCTCTCTTGGGGATGATGGTTAAAAACTACAATTATGTGACCAATAGTGTTTCTGCTAAATTTTCCACCAGGGCAATGAGAAGCTCCCAAATTTACAGGCTTCACTGGTGAAAACTGGGGCAACTCCCAGCTTCCTTTATTCTTCCCTTTAGTTGACATCTCCTTCCCCTATCCACTGTATCATGTTTACTCAAAATGACTGGTTTGATTCGTCATCCTCTCTCTCTCTCCTCATGGAGGTTGTACTTACATTTGTGAAATACATACATTTTACATCTGAATCACAAGTAGCTAGCATTCATGGAATGTTCTACAAGTTTTCCTGACACCCTCGCATTCTTTCACCTGTGGTGATGGTGTGGAAAAGTATGCTTATTATCTCCAGTTTGCACAAAGGGAAACTGAGGCCTGGAGAGGCACATAAGATGAGGCAGACATGCCGTGTAGCCAAGGAGGGGTTATTCCGAGGTTGACTGACTCACCCTTACCCTTTGCACTTTGCTAAAGTCAGGTTGACATCACTTGCAGCAAATGTCTTGGAACCTTGCACCATGAATTTCCGTCAAATGGCAAGTGATGGGACACAAACATTGGAGGAATCTTTTCAACCTCTATCAAGCTCTGTCCATGATCCGTCCCCGCCACCCCCGCTCCACTCCCAAAGTGAATGGCTTTCATTTCCGAGGCCAGAGTAGTGTCTTCCAGTCCCTGTGTCCCCGTGCAGTGCTGGAAGGAGGGGAGCACAGGTGATTAAAATCCGGTGCCCTGCGCATTGACAGGAATCCACTGGAACATGCTCCAGGAGGTCAGAGTACAGTGTGTGCACCTGTCTGGAAAGCTCCAGAATGACTTCATGGGGGGTGATCTTCCAGCAGGGTTTTGAAGGATTATTTGGGAACTGCCAAGCAAGCAATGTGAGGGTGACATTAGAGGCATAACACATAACGAAGGCGCTCCCAGGACTAGAGAGCCAGGCTGAATCAGCCGGGAGGTCTTGCTTGCCCCAGCAAAGAGAAAATACAGGCTCCACCTGATGTGATTAGAGGCATTCAAGACTCCTAAGGACCATGTTAAAATTTGTACAATCACAACATCCTAAGCTTAGCCTGTTAATTTTTGCAACTTTATGAACTTGGCCTAACAGGGATACGTGTTTCATTCTTTGCTGCCACAGCTGATTCCAGTGATCATCATACATAGCTGAGTTTTTTGCTTGTTTGGCATAAAGTGTCTGCATTACACCAGTCTGTTCAGTAGTGCTTGCCACAGTGTGCGCTTTTAGGACATTCTGGACTTTGCCCCTGCTGGTTTACCAAATTCAATGATAAAAGGACAATGACCAAGGCCATCTAATATGAATACATTTAAAATTCTTCTGATCTTGCAGGTGCTTGAAATAAATGTGGAATTTAAAAAGAAATGCTAAGTTTTTAAAAAGTCAGACAGAATTCTCACTATACAAACCACAGAATGAGATGTGAACCAAAAAAAAAAAAAAGAAAGAAAGAAATGGAAAAAGAAATAGCAATAGCAAAATGCATTTTATCACCTCCATTCTGTAGACTCCCCACTCCCCACCCCTCACCCCCGACAGTTTGATTTGTATAAAAGCAGATGGTGATGGGCTCCTTAAACTGCTACTGGTGCCCATGTTGTTTAGAAGGCATTGAACAGATAGTTTTGGATTGGTGGAGTGGAATCATTTCTAAGCAAGGTTTTATAGGGTGCTCTGAAGATTAGAGCCAAGAAAATGCGCCTCATGCATTTTTTGAATTTTCAGTTAAGAATGATTTTTGTGATTTCCACCTTTCTTTAGGTCAACTGTATCTTAAAGGCACCAAGCAGTTATTTTATTTATTTATTTATTTATTTATGAATTGGTCTTGAGGTGTATTGCGGATTGCCCTAAAATCCCTGCAGAGCCCACTCTACCCTTGAACTCAGGAGTCCCCCGTTGCGGCTTCCTGGTGCTGGGATCACATGGTGTAGACACACTCCTGACCTGACTGGGGTGCTTGCTTCACCTGTAGCAACAACCTCAGCAGAAACAGTGCTATATTTAGACAAACTTTGACTTTCTGAAGTTAGCTTACATAAATCTATTTTTCAACCAAACACAAAACACTGGGCTGGACATAGTTCCTGTTCAAAAATGAATTATTCATAGTAGTGCCCACACAAAGGCTGGGAGCCCACATTCTTAGAAACTCATAATGACTTACAAGCCTTCCCTCAAATATGCCTGTTGTTGTGTCTATGCAATCCATATTAGGTACAGATGACTCTGCTCTATTTGGAGAATTAAGTAGCTGCCCAGAAACCAATTAGAAAATATTTTCTGAGCAATTACTCTCAGATGACATTGGACTGAGAGAAAAGAAATTTGTGTGGAAGAAGCAGAGAGACTGGGTACAGAATCTCCTTCTACAGCACTTTCATCGGTTAAGTCACATGCCAAGGCCAGTCATAAACCCCTTCAGATGCACTGCAGCACTGTGGTGAGGATATACTTATCCCCACAGGGATGTCCAGATAGGTGGAAACATTATTTCTACCTGTGTCTACCTACAAAGGTGATCTTGAAATGATTCGCATTTGAATCAGTGGACTGAGTAAAGAGGATCCCTGCTCATTCCAGTGTGTATCATGCAAGCCTCTGAGAAACAGGATGGGAGGATAAAATGGAGAGAAGAAAGGTAAATCTATTCATACCCTGCCCTCTTTCTTTCCTTTGCCAGAATATCTACTATCGTCTGCCCAGGAACGTCAGCGTTCATGACTCTTGGCATTACTTCATAATTATCCACATCCCTACTTTTCACACTCCTGTTCACAAGCACTCAGATTGGGTATAAATTATACCCCGAGGCCCCTTCATTTCCATCAGCCAATTAGAAGCTATTGGTTCTAACCCTGGTGAATTCACACTGTAAGATACTGTGATGGCTTTTCTTGGTTGTCAATTTAGCTACATCTGGAATTAACTAAAACTCAAATGACTGGGGACACCTGTGAGGGATGTTTTCCTTAATTAAATCATTTGAAATGGGAAAACCCAATTTTAATTCAAATTTTTTGAGGTGGGAAGATAAACCCTTAATCCAGAACTTTGAGGTAGAAAGACATGCCTTTGATCCAATCTTTCATCCAGATCTAATCTAGCCTAAACCTTTTGCTGGACGCCTATGTAAGGACATGGGAGAAGGAAGCTCTTTCTCTTTATTGGCTTAAATTCAATCCTTCACTGGCATTAGAGCCTACTTCCTCAGGATTCTTGTGTATACTACAGACTAGCTGAGACATTGTTTCTTGGCAGCCCAGACTCCCGAAATAACCACACAGAAACTGTCTTAGTTAAATCTAGTTACATCTAGAATTAACCCATCTCCATTATTATATATCTTACCATGAGGCTAGCGGGCTAACGGTGAGTTTCAGCATGTCTGTCTCTGGTGGTGGCTCCATGGCTTTTCTCTTGACCCCGCCTTCCTTCTCCCAGCATTCAGCTTAGTTTTCCCCACCTAGCTCTGTTCTACCCTATCAGGCCAAGCCAGCTTCTTTATTAACCAATGGTATTCACAGCATGCAGAAGGGAATCCTACATCACATCCAGCATAACGGACTGAGCAACACTCTCAGACCACTGGACCTTCCATTCATAGAGATCCATTTTTGGATTAGCTGGACAATGCAACCTGTAAGTCATTCTAATAAACTTCCATTATATATGTAATGAGAGATCCATTCTATAAGTTCTGCTATTCTAAAGGACCTTGACTAATACAGATACTATATCAATATTTTAGGTAAGAAGACTGAAGCTCAATAAAGGTAAATTAGCCATATCAGAGTAACTGGTAGTAGTAACTGCACAAGAACAAAGAACATATACAGAATATACAGAAGACTATGGTCTTCTACACATGGTTTGTTCTGGAAAACATGAGAGATACAGAAGGAGACCCAGCTATCAGTAGGGTGCATAGGATGACTTCATCTTCTATACACTAGAGAGGGCTGCCTTGAATAGGATGTGGACACATGGACAACTCATATATGAATTTGAGCATTCAGTGCTGTTTCTATGTTTCCAACGTAATGATAGGTAGTGATGGGCCAGAAACTATCAGAGATCAGTAGCATCAGGAAGGGCTCAGTGAACAGTGCTGATCAATAGGTAGAGGCAGCTCAGAAATGGGACAAGGAGGTAGAGGACAGCCACCGCCTGAGCAGGTATTTAGTTACCCAATTTAGTAAATAGAGGCAGACATTATTAAAATTAACAAACACATCCTCTTTCTTCCTGGGCAAAACAGCTGTTTCTATTTACTGCTTTTCTTTCATTTTGAAATTACATTTGTGTATTTATTTGTGTGTGTGTGCACACATGTGCATGCACTTGCACATGCATGTCATGGCATAAGTGTGGAGGTCAAAGCGCAGTTAACAAACATTGGTTCCTTCCATCATGTGGGGTTTGAGGAGCAAACTCAGGTTGTCAGCCTTGGTGGCAGCCTTGCCTTTATCTGCTAACCCATCTTGTCAGCCTGATATCTTGTTTCATATTGCCAAACATTTGGTGTCAATTTGAGATAAAAATTAAAGAAGAACCTTATGAAAAGTTTAAAGGGCAAGATAATATTTTATAGACTTAGATAAAATTTTGGTAATCTAAAAAAATTTTAGTTATCATCTTAGTGGAAAGTTGTGTAAACTTATTGAACACAAAAATATTTAACTTTTCTTTATATGAATGACATACTTACCTTCAAAGTGCTCTCAAAACATTATTGATATATTAGGTATATAAAAGGTCATAAAAAACCATTTGGGGCAAACACATGAACACATAAACCCAGACACGGACGCGCTCACACACACACATACACACCCTGCACATATACAAACATGCACACACACAATGTATATCTAAGTGACTGACAATTTGAAAGAATAGCTATGAAGGTGTCAGCCACATTGTGTACACCAGGGGGCAGGGAGTGATAGAAATACCTGTGAAACCTGGAGACTTTGCGAGTGTTTCATCTAAAGAATCAGCATGTTCTTCCACACTTAAGTGCTCCCTAAGAAGACATATGTCACCCTTCCAATATTTTGTCAAAAAGTTAGTAATATGATAAAGAGCATGTGGGTAGAGATTGTTCCTTTTGTTGAAAGTTTATCTTAGGATCTTCACAGCATAAAAAGTTTTTCTGCAAAAGCAGTTTTATAAGAAACCAGTATGTAACATTCTCTAATGTTTCCATAGAAGTACTTTGTCGGGTTAACATGTGATTCAGTAGAATAATAAACAGGGAACATAGCAAACACAGAAGCTTAAGTACACAGGTCATTGACACAGTAATCAATGAGAAACGCCACATGCTGACCAGAGGTCTCCTAGCACCTGTATTGATCAAACAGTGACGCTGGATGGGCAAAATGAGGTCTTTAGAAATCCTAAAGCTGGACTTTTCCATTCGAGTTTCTACAACCTAAGAATGGATTCACCAAAAAGGAGGTGGAGAAACATTGTAGAAAAATAAACTCCTTTAGAAAGCCAAAAAACACGATTGTTTTGTGAGTGGGTCTCCTTAGATTTATCCATGAATTCTTAGACATGAAACCAAAATTACTTGCAACAAAAACAAACAAAACTCAAACTATTTTTAACTGAAACTAAAGTTTAATAGGATTGTCTAAAGAGATTCTTAAGAAAGCAGAGGAGAATCCTGTTGCAGCCAGAATCCGAGCCCTGATGCAGTTAGCATCTGAACTTTTCCCACAGGCTTCTGTGTTGACACTTGATCGCTACCTGATAAGTCTCTTGTAGAAGGCTGGAGAGACTCTTAAGAGAGGAGAACTTGCTGGAGAAAGCAGGTCACTGGGGGCATCAAGGTTATTCTTAGTCTATTGTCTCTTCCGCTGTTCCCTGTCTGGCTAAGGATCACCGGTTCAAGGCTCCTACTGCCATGGGATGTTGTCCAAGCCCATGGTTCGAGTCTCCGACACTGTATTCCAAAATAAATTTTCAAATTGTCCTCTCATGTATTTTTGCCTCAATAGTGAAAATGAACACAGGAAAATCTAAATGTTAGTAATTTATATATCTTATATTTGTATCTAGACTGCATATAGAATTCTTATACTTCCCTAAAAGAAAAATGACCCAGGATAAAATTGGACGAAAGATTTACAATAGATCTTGTATCCAACATAAAGGAACAAATGGCCCAGAAATACCTGGGAAGACATCCAATGCCTAGAGCACTGGCCACACAGAGCTGAAAGCACACTAACGTGACACTCCTCAGGGATGCTGCTAAAAACAGAGTGTGTGGGTTCACTGAGTCTCCCACACCCTCCTAGCTAGAACAGAAAGTAGAGCAGTCTCCGAAAACATGAGGCAGGTCCACAAGAAATTAAATGAAGACTCACCCGGGGCCATAGTGATGCACCTCCTGAGTACACTCTCAAGAGAAGCAGAAGAATCCATTACACGCAAATTCATGCTTAGATGTTCTTAGAGAAGCGGCTCAAAACAATCAAAAAGTAGAACAAAATGAAACAAAAAATCCATCCTGATGGACGCATCAGCAAGGAGCTGTGCCAGAAATGCACGTGTGGTGAAATAAAGAAAAACGAAGGTTGAGGAATGCTACAATACATGGACACGGAGGACATCGGCTGGGTGGAAGACACGTGAAGGAAGGACTTACAGATGCGTGATTCCACGTGAGGGACGCAGCCGCCATGGGCAGACTCACATCGAGACAGAGGGGTAGTTGTTTTCTGCCAGGGCACAGGGTTTCAAGAGTGATGGCAATCAGGTACAGGTTTCTTCTCTAAGCTAACACAAGTCTTCTAAAGTTGGTTATGGTAGGGGTCGCAAGAAATTTGTATGGAGTGTGAATTGCAAATCAATATAAATATTACGAACTCACTCCGCCAACGAAACAGCCAAAGAACCCAAAAACCCCGGACAGTGACCTGGAAGTGGCTGGGTGCTCCGGTGTCTGGTGAACACACGCAGAGACACGGATGAAATCAGCGTCACTCACAGCGGGAGACTGCCATATAGGCTTGGATTCCAGTCGCACCAACTGCCTTTTGCAAAGGTACAAATTCTGTCTAAGCCTCGGGTTACCACTTTCGGAAAGAAAAGAAGAAGTGGCAGTTGTGCAAAGTAAACATATTACAGTAAAAGCAGCCTGCTTCCCACTGGTACTGGGGACTTTCGTGGCTTCCCACTGGTACTGGGGACTTTAGTGACCTGACATCAGTGACCTGCACTGTCCCCTGGCAACCATAAATGGGTGCAGGATGTCAGCTGCTTCTCAATGAGGAACAGGTTGGGTCAGAGGCAACCCGAGGGTCTGAGGGTCAGGCCCTGGAGAGCAGGGGTAGGTCCGTAACAGAGATGGGAATCTCGGTGCTGGGAGCCACTGCACAGAAACCTGAAGGTGGCTTTTAAATACAATGAACGGAGAGGACGGTGGGGCCCTACTGCCTACTGGGAAGACTAAGTAAGATATGTGGAGAAAACTGGGAAAAGCTTAGAGGTGATAATCTTACAAATATTTCTCTAAATTACCCACAGAAGGCAGAAGAGTAATCTCTCGTGGTGTCACCACGCACTAAAGACTGTTCATTGATATGAATATCCTCTAAAAGCCTCCTTGACCCACATTAAATTGGACTCAGGGGTGCAGGAAGGTGAGGAATGGACCCCTGGAAGAGCTCCAAGGTCTGCTCTCTGGCTTACTGTTTCCTAGCCAGGTACACAGCAGACATTTGGAAAGGCTCCTGAAAAAAAAATGCCTCGTTGGGTAATCAAAATATAAAAACAGCACACAGACAATTTTGTTCCTGTATTATTAATTACCTTTTGGGACTGAAATAAAACAAAACAAATTACCCCTGCTGAGCAGTGTGATAACCAGAGACTGCACCAGACGAGCTAGGCCTGTTCCGTGCCAGAGACAAACAGGACTCGCCCTGTGCCAGAGAGAAATTGGACAGGCTCATCTCCTGCTAGAAAGAGCCCTCAACATACAAATGCAGGCTTTGAGTACTCAGCAGCGTAGGTGCACGCAAGCGAGCATGCCACGCTTGCACACAGGAGTATTGCATGTCACATCCACGGTTGGTCTTCTGAGAGACTATTGGAAAGGTAATTTAATGCTGGTTAGGGAGAGCTTATCTTCCAGAAAGGAGAATTCCCTCCTATCTAAATAAACACTTTCTGGAGTTATTGAAGTAAATCCCTATCAATAGCTCATAATTACATTCTCTGGAAGAAGCACCTGATAGCCAAGGGTCTCCAAGAGGACAGAAAATACCTCCTTCTCTCCTGACTGCTGCAAACCTCAGTGCCCCTGCTGCCGTAGCCCCGGCCCTCAGTGGAGAGTGAGCACCCGGTGGAACGATTCACACCACTAAGCATTTCTTACAAGCTGGAGGCAAATGGCTGGATGTGATAGCAGGAGACATTTACCCAGCCAAATAGACAAAGCCACTCCAGATTGAGGCTCATGAATGTGGGGCAGAGCCTTCGTGCCTAAACTAAGTGTGTCTGTCAAAGGTGCCTTGCAGATCTTCAGCCCTCAGGAGCAGTGGATGAGCTTTTGTTTTACTTACTAAATGCAGAGCATTTTTAGGTTTCCTGTATATGAGGCGAACATTTCAGGATACCATAAGGCGCCGTGAATTCTAGTTGCCCCATTTTGGAGCAGGACAGCCTTGCTGTGCAAACTTTCACCCCCATCTGCTGCCCAGGAAGAAATATGGAGGTTTCCGAAGTCTCCCCAGGGCCAGCATCTGCAGGGGGTACTTACATCAAGGCCTGTCCACACAGGGCACAACAGCCCTTGATGCTATAGAATGTGTAGAATGGACCAACCCCTGCCCATTCTATTACGAATCTACCTAGTAGCGCAGGGAGCTGTTAATCCGGAGAGGAGTCGTGCCAATTTCACCTTAGGTGATTTAGGCCAAGTCCTTTGGACTGGTGCTGAGTTTTAGGCCATCGGCCTAGCACAATGAGATGCACAGACAAAAGAGTCTTTGGGGTAGCTACACCCCAGAACCTCCCTCTTGCTCCCCACCAAGAAATTTGTAATTATGACAAAAGGACAGAAAACCTAAAGGGAAATCTGGGGTATTTGTGTAAATCAGTGTATTGATACTTCCAGTAAAATTTGAGCCAAATCTCCCCACAGAAAGTGAAGATGAAGGAAAGAAAACTCAGGAACGTAGACAAGCTTGTAATAAAACCTGGAATGAGTTCTATAGGCAGCACAGAGGCAAATCAAAGACGACAAACATACGTGGAGAAATGGATTTGCCAAGCAGCAGCTAGAGACCGAGCTAGGGTTGAAATAAGGAGAGACTGGTTCCAGTTTTAACAGGTATTATGGTACACTCACCACGCTTCACGTTTGAGTCAGGGTACAGACGCTGACAGGAGCTCAGGGGAGAGCCGAGGGAAAACTACATGCTGGGTGTGAGTCAGACAATTGGCCCATTCGGTGATGTTTGACGGAGTAGTGTTTAGTCAGACTGGCTGGCAATTTGGTGACTCTTCCCTTCCTTTACTGGGGCTTGACAGCCTGAAGACAGCAAACGAGCCGACAGCCGTGCTCACCCAGAGCTACAGCACAAGGAACTGGGGCAGAAGCTGGTGTGTTTGGAAAATGACTGTCTTGCTCTTTGTCTCTGCCCAGCACCTTGAAAAGCATGGGAAGCAGCATGGAATCTGAACGCCCAGTTTTAGAACGAAAATGAGAGCTTGGAGCGAATGAATAGCCCACCATGGTTTTCAGCATTCCGACAGGGAAAGCAGACCAAAGGGCTGGGAGGACTGTTTCAGGGGTCTGTCCTGATGAGCGTGTGCAAGCTCAGCCCTGGCGATGAGCTGAGGTCATGAGGGTGCTTTCGATGGAAATGATGAACTTTGAGTTGTCCTCCTCACAGGCTCTGCAGGTCCTGAGGGAATGGTGCAGGTAGGACAGAGGAGACAATGGAAAACTATGAGCACAGCACATGGCTGGCGGAAAACGTCTGGGAGCCTTAGATAAAAGCTTAAGGAACGGAAGGAATGCAGGCCGTGAGACTGGATATAAATTACCTGGGTCCTCTCCTCTTGCACTGTAAAGTCGAACAAGAGAAGAACTTCTACCTAAAATGGCTTGGAGAAGAGCCGCGCTCTTCCTTTGTGGTGAACGGAACTATGGAAACCCATATAAACAATGTAATCACAGTGAACATTTCTTGAGTGCCTATTGTATCGCAGGTGTGGAACTGAACACTACGTGCTCGGCTGAGTTAGCCATGGGACTATCAGTCGCGATCATTTCTTTTCTCCAAATGAACAGACAGGCTCTCTGAGTTGATGTTTCGGCTTGCCTGGTCAAACGCTGATAGTGTAATCAGCACGCACACATAAAGTGCTCCCTCTTAACTAAGTAGGCTGGAGAAATAAGCGAGGGAATGCAGAGCCAGGGGTGAGAATTGTAATTTCCAAGTGTCTGTGTGCCTTTGATTGAGAACATAAGCATCATAGCTTCTCCGAAGGTTTTTGTGAATTCTGCTGACTCCGCCAGTGACTGAGCAGAGCTGTGCCTGGTCCATCCAGAGGGGAAGTGTGGCTGCCAGGATTAGTCAGCATGGTCCACTGCGTTTCCTTTCAGCTCAGAGGCAAGGCACAAAGAAGCTGTGATAAGGGAACAGTCTCTGCTCAGCTCAGCCTGGGAGTTAGCTACAAGGAGCTGATCAGAGGTGGCCTAGACATGCTCCAATGAACAAACCAATACAAGTCGTAAAGAAAAGGCAGACTTGGCCCAGTAACCAAAGGTGCACAAACTGTTATCCGCAGACTTATCAGAAAAGGAAAGCATCCACAGACACCCACTGCCTCTGTTTCCAGTGAGGGCAAATTTTATGGCCGGTGGTTCAAGTTATTTCCAATGAAAAGTTGCATACTTTTACCATAACCTAAAGATGCATGCCTTCCTGTTAAACACCTAGTTAAATGGTCAATGCAGCTCACAATTCCTGATATATGCACAAATGTGCATGGGATGGATTCCTGAACTTTCCTAGTGTGTTTAGAGGCAAGGGGATCAGAAACTGGCAGTGGAGTTAGCCTGTGGCTGCTGTAAAGCATTGACCTCTTCCACTAAGTTGTGAGTTACTGTCCCCTAAGACCAGGTCCACTAGAATGGGGGGTTTGAAACAGACCTGGGATGATACCATTTGTTTCTTTTCTTCCTTGGGTGAAAGCTTCTTATACTTGGCATCCCAAAATGAGCAAGGCATGGAAGGGTCTGGGATTGATGTCCACAATGTCACCACCATCTAACTCTGCCCTGGGTGTGGCAAAAGCCTCCCATGCTGCATTATGTTGCACAGAACCTCTGGTTTTCATTCACAAAGTCACATTTTTGAATTTAAAAGCCAAGCAGATGTGTAGATGTGTGGTGACTGACACAGCCTGGTGTGCCCCAGCTGTGACTTACTTCTCTCTAGAAAAACGTTGCTGGGGCACAGAATAATAGAAGAATATTTGTCTAATATGAACAAGATGCCCTGTTAATTTTCACTGATGTGTGTGTATGTGTGCACGCGCGCGTGAGACAGAGAGAGAGAGAGAGAACAGAGAGAGAGAGAGAAACAGAGAGAGAGAGAGAATATCTATCCAGTTGGTCTTTGTAGTTGGCTACTTTAATTCAGTAATTTCCTGATGCTGAGGTGGTTGAAACTTTCATCTGAATTCTTATATTTAAATTTTTACATCACTGCCTACAAAGACCATGGGCAATTTGTAATGCTAGCAATTTCTCAGATGCTGAATATTAAAATCTACTTTTGTTCTTCAAGGGTTATTTCTAATTACATGCATATTTGCTGATCCATCTGCCTACTACATAGATGTCTGTGGTTATATATGCTTGAATGATTATTGAAAATTAAATAACATCATAAACAGTCAAATTAATTTCTTTGAGCATACCAAAAGCAGGAAGCTTACCCTAAGCTAAAGTATCATTTGCCTCAGCAAACAGGGAGACAGGCTTTCTTTATTCATCAGTAAATCTGTCACTTTTTACTTGATAGAGTTAAAAAAAGAAAACCTTGAAATGTGAGCAGGCAGTTTGCAAAGTACACTGTGAACAGCAGCACACCTTGGCTGAATAAGCAATGTGAGATTTTAGTTTAAAGGTTTTTCACTGTCGAAACAACAAGCCCATCTCCTGTAATAATATGACCAAATAGAGGTATTTCTGTAAGAAATGGCTTCCATGAGAACGGTAAGGTACATAGAATCCTAAAAGAAGAAAGACGTCCGAGTAGATTCCTCTGTTTGCAACAGCAACAGTCCTTGTAAACTGTGCAAGGTTAGACTGCAGGACTTAACAAGAGTGTGTTTATCCAGACTTTACAGACAGGCTAAAGAACAGCCTGCTGATGAGAAACAAACACACAGGTATATACAGATGTGTACATGCACAAATAGTATCAACGCACACACACACAGGTAGGTACACAAATGTATACACAGCCTAGGGACTCAGCGGCCATCAAAAGTACAATTCAAGAAAACAGATTCGTTGGAGATCTAGTTTAGTGGTAGATTGATTGTCTGTTATGCATAAGGCCTTAGGTTCGATTCCTAGTACAACACATACTCACACCGGAAAAAAAAAAAAAAAAAAAAAAACCATGTGCTGACAGGTATAAGAATCCTGACTTTCAAGTTCACCTGGATCTCAGAGTTCAGTCTAGAAACAGAGTCATAGTCAGAGAATGAATCTGGGACAAGTCCTGGGTCAAGGGCCTGAGGGCCAAGCTAGTGGTAGTCCAACTGTAAGAAGGGCAGACACGAGTACTGGCTCACAGAGGAGTGGTCCTTCAAAGACTGAGTGTGTCTTGGAAACCAAAGAAGCAACTCAGCTAGGATGCTCAAATGTTCCCAGGACAGGAGTGGGAGGACACAAGGGAGACCCACCGGGAGCTGCCCACAGGGCATTTGACTGCTGGGGCCAAAGGCACTCAGGTCCTAAGCACTCTCTATTCACTGTGACTACTTCACTGTCTCCAGAAGCATCGCCAGCTCTGGAAGCCATGCTTTACATTTTACCCACGCCCTCCATCACTGATTGTGAAGAGCAAGGTGGGGACCAACTCCTAAAAGAGAGCCCTACGTCCTAGAGATCCATGCTAGACTGGATCTGTTTGCTGCCTTTGTGGCCTTTGGCAAGTTCCTCAACCTGAGTTAATATCTTGCTGACCAAATTAACACTGTGGTGAGAATCAGGACAGACATTGCAGGAAAAGTGCTTATCACGGTGGCTCACTTGTGACTCTTCCCCAGACAAGCTGCTCAGACGACCTCTCCTTGTGAGCCTCTCTTAGAACACACCTTCTCATACATCATTTCTATCATATGTGCAACACACACACACACACACACACACACCTTGGAAATTGAGAAAGTAAGGAAAGTCATAAAACCTAAGCAGGTCTCTTGTTGTCTCCCACCTGCCACTGTAGAAGCTCTCTTGTTAGAGATGCTGAGAGAAACAGGGCTACAGGGGATCTAAGAACTTTCTATGTCTTCCCCAATGTACAGTTGTATCATATTCTTGTATCAGGGTTGTATCAGGGTTGGTGCAGGTGTTCTTTGCACAGCTGACCTGACTCCATCAGACCTTAACACAAACAAACAAATGCACATAGTCTTTATTTCCAAAGGGTCCTGTGTGTTTTTTCCAAAGGGTCTCAAAATTTTGCCAAGTAAAATTTATGTGTTTATCATACCAACTTGTTTTATTGTCTAGACCTCAGACATGAGCCTTGTAACCTTGAGGAAATTCTGCTATTTTTTCCCCTTATACACCCCATCTCTTGAACCCTAGTATCTGGCTTCAGTGCCTGTGAACTTTAAGTTTTCACAGATACTTCCCTCACCTTCCAATGTGATACATTGGAGTATCACTCCCCAGTCACCTCTGCATGCCATTTGACCTCAAACCGTAAATGGCACCTTACTGAATTATCCAGGGTGTCTGGACAGTGCTGACTCTAGGAGTAAGAACTCATTCCATCTCTGTGAAGAAATAAACTTGTGAGGTGGGCTCAATTGTTAGCTCTTCATTGTTCTTTTCAGACTCCTTGTGGCTCTCCTTTTCCTAACTACTAAAGTAACTCCCCCACATCATGCTCTGTCCATCCTCATCTAGATGTATGCTGCTATATGGCATGCATGTATATGGATGTTTCTCCTATAGAAATATTTGAAAATAGGGCTTGAGGGATGGCTCAGTAGGCAAAGAGCTTGGCATAGAAGCTTAAGGCCCTGAGTTTGGATCTCCAGCCCTCATATAAGAGCTCAGTGCTAGTGTTAGGGAGGCTGCAGATCCTGGAGGATCCCAGGGCCTGGCTGGTCCATCAAGCCGGCTGGATTGGTGAGCTCCAGGGTCAGTGAGAGGTCCTGTCTCAAAAACTAAATTGGAGAGTGATTGAACAAGACACTTCACGTTGACCCTACCTCCTCATGCATATGTACCCACATGCACATAAACACACACACACACACACACACACACACACACACGATCACATACAAAGTTAGCACTATTTCTTTGATGCCACCATACCCTGTGACATGGCTACTAAATGTCTCAAATAAGGCTAAAGACCTTTTTGTATCAATTAAACATTATGCATGCCGATAGTTTCCTCGTCTGAAAAGTGAGGATCGCCTAAGTCATGAATCATTTTTATTTTGTGTTTACATTGAAGGGAAGAATCAAATGTCTCTTGTATCAACACATGCAGACATAATGTGCTAGCACCCTGATAACACAATTCATCCCACACTCAAAGCCACTTCCTAGGCCTCCCCTCCCCGGGAAAGTATGGATTTTCATAGGGAAGGGTATATATGCTTAGTACCTACAGAGACTCACATGCAGTTGTGCCAGGAGACTTCAGTCTGAAAACTGTAAAGAAGAACATACATGCGCGCGTGTGTGTGCTCGCACACACACACAAACACGTGCAGGGAGTTTTCTCTTTTGTTTTGTTTCTCTTTTAAAGAGAGAAGCGTTGCCACTAGGTGAAAGGAACAAGGTAACTCCAAGGCCCGGCTTTCTCTTGGCAGGAAACTCGGAAATAGGCTGCCAACTGCTGCCAACTGCTGCCAAGGGCCAGGACTGCTGTGCTTCAGTTGCTGGCAATGGTCACCTATTGTTTGTGAATTTCTGTCTCAGTGGGGACTCTGCAGAGATGGGACTTTGGGCAGCAAGGAGGGACAGGTCAGTACTTGCAGTGGTCAGTGCCTAGGGCAGACAGGGCACAGTGAGACACTTAGGAGGGAAACCACCCCACACGGTTCTGGAAAGGACACTGGCTCTTCAGCCCAAAATTATACTTACATCGGCAGATGGCTATTTTTACTGAAATATTAATCATAAAATAAATCTAATAATTATCCCTTCTAATTACTGAACACTCACAGCCAGCAGTTTTCTGCCTCTTCTCTCTTGGCAGGTAGTCTCTGTTTAAGCTAGGTGCAAGACATTTCACCCATACAACTTGAAAAATGAGCCCTTCAGGAAATTTTTGCTTGGAGAACTGAAATACATACATCTTCATGTTGCCTTACTGCTTCGTTCACACAATCTGCTAAGTCCTTAATGGAGTGGTTTGAAACAAAGGGAGACTTTCAGTGTTCGAAGGCTTTCCTCTTTCCTGGGCAGTTTTGCAGTACTCAAGAAACTGCCGGGCGATGGTGGCGCACGCCTTTAATCCCAGCACTCGGGAGGTAGAGGCAGGCGGATCTCTGGGAGTTCGAGACCAGCCTGGTCTACAGAGCTAGTGCCAGGACAGGCTCCAAAGCCACAGAGAAACCCCGTCTCAAAAAAAAAAAATAAAAGAAAGAAAGAAAGAAAAAGAAACTTCAGGACCTCGGAGCATTGGTGCCAACTTGTGTCTGTAAAACCACTCTGTCTGGGACCCTTGTCTAAAGCTCTGTGCCCCAGCATCTTTGTCTATAGTAAACTTGCTCCCTCTTCTTGCTTGTTGGAAAGACAGCAGTGACAGTACCTATGTGAGCCAGAGCCTTATTACTTACTCATCATCACCATCATAATAATAATAGTAATAGTAATAAAACCGGTCTGTCCTATGAACTGCAGGCAACTGCTGAGAGAAGGAGAATTAGTCTCACCGAGGGATGAGTCCCCTAGTTAGTTAGCAGATGCAAAATGATCAGCTCTGCAAAACTACATATGCAAATAACCAAAACAGATTCAGCAGGTTGGATTTATGTATTTGTACATCTTTATCTGTATGTAATTATTAAATCAAGGAAAATGAGACTATCCATTTGAGATGGGGGCACGACAAGGGTTAGAGGAAGGAGGAGAGGGAAGAGAGAAATGATATAATTATATTCTAATTAAAATGTATTTAAAGCACTACAAATGCCTGTCATGTCTAATTCTCTCCATGGCGTGTGTTAGCAGACATCACATGTTCTGGAGGAATCAGTGAATTTAGCACTGGGTTTTAATCATGGCAGTTCAGTCGAGGTTCTCTATCTAGTTAGATTCCCGAACCACTTCCTACAACGATCCTTTAGGATTGATCACTCACTCATTAGGTGTGATTTTGAGGATAAAAAGTAGATGCTGTGTGTACTTGGGAGAGACACTGAGGAGTGCTCCATTCTCCTCCTCATTGTCCCGCACCTTCACCTAACACGTCTGCAGTCTGCCTTTTTTGCTGTTGTCTGAGTTCTAATGCTGAGTCTGCAAGACTTTGTTATTGAAGAAGACATTTTGAGCCAGATCTTTGCTTTGATAGTCTAAGAAAAGCAAACATTTTATGTGTGCAATGTGTGTGTTCTTCTCCTTCTTTCTTTCTTTCTTTCTTTCTTTCTTTCTTTCTTTCTTTCTTTCTTTCTTTCTCTGTGTATGTATGCATGTGTATATATGTGTGTGTGTATATGTGTGTGTATGTGTGTATTGTGGGTATGTGTGCATGTGTATGCATGTAGGTGCAGGACAGATATCAGAGTTAGTGTCTTACTTCATTACTCTCTGTCTTATCTCTTGATGCTCTCACTGGGGCTGACATTGAGCACTGCTAACGATTCACTAGACTGTCTGGACAGTGAGATCCAGAAATCTGATCTGCTGGTCTAAGCTCCTTTGGCAGCAGGGTTACAGATGGGTGCCACCATACCCAGTTTTTTGAGTGGATGCTGTCTCTGAACTCAGGTCCCCATGTTTGAATGTCAGGCACTTTACCACCGAGCCATATCCTCAATCCCTGTTTTGAGACAACTAGTAAGCCACTAGATTTTCAGATTGTCACCCTAAATATATGGCACGCTTGTCCTAGAATAAAATGTCCTGGTAGTAAGGACAAAGGCTCAGATAAGAACACAAGTCTGAGTGGGCATCTGGTGATAATGGGGCTCACCATCTACCAAAGGGACAGTGGTAGCATTTTTAGGAGCTTAGAGGTACTCTGCATATAGGTCTCAGTCAGGTGCCAAAGCAGATACAGGCACAGAACCATGCAGTCAGTACTATGAGCCTGCTGAGCCTTTTCTCTAGACTTCCATCAGAAATGGCCTAATACACTGAAGAGAACAGACCATGGGCTCAGTGCACAGCTCAGTGGTCAGCATTGTTGGTCAATAAAAACAGCCAAGACCAACTTCTGCTTTCTTCCTAAATTCCAACTTCCAGGCCAATCTATCTTCGAATAGAGGAAAAGCTTTGGTTTAAATGGTCTTGAAGTTAATACCTTTTAAGAGATTCTCCTCCTTCTTCCCTTTCCTCTGAGGCCTCTGTTTCAAAGAACTCTTACTGACGTGAGTCATGAAAATGATCTTGGAGGTTTCTAGGGAAACCTAGCCAAGCATCTAGAATCCAAGTCCTTTACACAAACTAATCTTAAAAATTAGACAGTGCTTTGAAATTGTTCTAAGGACACTGAAATTTTAAAGATCATTACTATCTGATTCTGTAATAGACAGAAGAGCTTTTTCACGTCTAAGCAGATTCCTTTATGTGCTGTCCTTTTTATCATGAAAAAGAGAAAGATTGAGCATGGCAAAGGCAACCCGAGAATGTCCTTGCATTTAAACAGAGCTCCGCTAAGAAAGATCGCACAGAGATTCACAGAAGACCACACTCCCTGAAAAAGAATGGCTCAGGACACTGAATACTCCAATTCAGTTTTGAGATGGGTGGGGAAAGCCAGATGTGACAATAACATCTGTTCACTGAGGACTCCAGAGAAACAAAGGGAGCTCTGGGAACCTCCTTAACACATCAGCAACAGGACTAAACAGAACGTTTGGGTATTTCTGACACAAACACTTGTGTCTCTTTTGAGGGTGTGCTGAGTTTAGCGACCCTGAATTCTTTTTTTGTTTTTGTTTGTGTGTTTTGTTTTGTTTATCAAGATGTGGTTTCTCCCTGTAACCTTGGCTGTCCTGGAATTAGTTAAGTAGACCAGGCTAGCCTTGAACTCATAGAGATCTTCTGTTTACCTCTGCCTCTCTAGTGCTGGAATTAAAGGTGTAGGCTACCACTGCCTGGCTAGAATTCTCCTTTATAAACTGAGGCCCCTCTAAGATTTCATCAGGAACAAATATTGCACAAATCAATGATCTAATCAGCACTGTCCCTTTTATTGAAGCCACCAAGGAAATTAATTGCCCATGCAGGGCAGAAAGTCTCCAAACCATGCGTCTTCCCAAGGGTCCAGAGCCCAGAAGACCTAGGAACCTAGGAGTTGTAGCTCCTCCATGGGCCATACATATACCACCTATGTCCAGATTATAAACGAAGCTCTGTTTCCTGAGATGCTGGGTTCCTCTGATGAGTGAAAGCTGCTCTGATCTTGTCAGGTTTGTTTGCCTGGTAGCAGGCCAGACCTTCCCAACACATGAGGATGAGGGCTGGTTAACCATGGGTCTGCCATAGAGAGAGCACAGTTGCAAAAGGGCCCTAAGGCAGAGAGACCACGGTCCTAGGATGAGGACTTGAGTGGGGGCATGGAGTAAGTGGGGCCTATTCCATCCCATGATGGTCCTTTTTCTCTGAGATCTGGAGGAACTCCCAAACTGAATTTTCAGGTTTGAACATCTGCCACCAATTAGCGCTGGAATTGGCCTTACCAACAGTTCCGTAGGGTGATTCTACTATCTCTCCCCACTTTATCCTTGCAGAGATGCCATCTTCTCATCTCTCTGACTCCAGACCTCTGAGTGTTAGAGCCTCCAGCATCCTGTGATTAGCTGGCATGCAGATCACTTCTTTGCAAGGTGAGCTGATGCACAGAGCTATTAGAGATTCATATGAACCTGACACCTTCCATCAGGTCTCACAGAGCAGCCACACAAGTGAGATGCTTAGGACATGATTTCCCACTGGGACCAAATGAAGGCAATCTCCTGAGCCTGGTGGACTGGTCCACTGGGTCCCTCTTACTGGTTCCCAGTAACGTTTCCAGAGGCAAGTAAATCCAGCCATTGGCTGCTTTTCAGACAAAGCAAAGCAAAGCAACACGATGTGGGCTCTGCTTGGCCACACCGCACCCCCAAATGTCACCTGTGCCTGGGCAGGCATTGAACTGTAAGACTTTGGGTCCAAGGACACTGAGTATAAAATAAATCTACGCCCCCCCCCCAGTGGAATCATGGACAGAATTTATCTAATTGAGTTTGAATAAACAAGCTGGAGTCACTTGAGTGGTTGAAGGGGCAACTGCAAGCCTTGGGATTGTCCCTCTGAAGACACAAACACCTGGTCATCACATAGAGTGGAGGGGAAGCCTTTAACCTCAGCCCTTCTTCAGCTCAGAGTGAGCTGGGTGAAGAGCCAGGGAAGGGAGCCCTTCCTATTTTCGCTGGCAGAAAGAAAACAACACTTCTCCAAACACAGAATCATCAGCTTTGTTGAATAATAGGTTCAAACAACAAGAACACGGTTTGTATCCCCGTGCTGGAAACAGAAGCTCTCAGAGAAGGACAGTGCTATTCATGCCTCCTCACGCACGATGGTTTTGTTGCAAAAGCAAAAACCATGATGAGCTTATTTTGGTCAAGCCCTGAAAACACCAGCACAGAATATGAGGGCAGCATTAATTACTGCTTCGACCTCGATCCTCCCTTCCCTGTTGTCACTGTGGATTAATCTTCAGGGCACTGTTCTCCTGTTAAAATATGGAGTTAGAACTGCCTGTAATATGCAGGTTAAAGGGCTAGAGAATGTGAAGATGTCAGAAAACAAATCCCAGAGAGGAATGTAACACTGTTTTCTTTAGCTTACGATTACCATACAAATAGGCTCCTTCTGAATTTAAATTACAATGGAAAAAAAAAAGTCCCTTACATTTGCTCAAAGCCCTGACAGAGATGGAGGGGTAGGGGCTCCCTGCACTGCAGTTCCAGGGCAGGCAGGGTCTGCGCTGCAGCACAGGCGGAAAAACGCCACCAGGCAGCATCCTCTCCCTTGGAACTGGGAGAGGATCATGTTGTAAAACATTACAGCAGACGGCGTTTCTTGAATTAAAAGCAGAAATCTGTTATCTCCAACCGCAGGGAAAAGTTATGATAAACAACGTACGGAGAAAAATTGAACAAGAGCGTGGAGAGAGAAGTAGGAAGCAAATGACAAATTTGTTCCAGGAGGGAATGTTTAACATCAGAAACGCTTGGTTAGGGTCTCACGTGATTGCTAGGGACAATAGAGCCAGAGAAGACCTGGTCTGTCATGCAGCATTGGACTGAGCAGGGGAAGGAGCTGTCCAGGTGCCTGTCCAGGTGAAACTCAGCATTCCATGTCAGTAGTGTCTAGACAAAGGGCACATTCAGCTTCTGTGCCTAGCTACCTTTGAGGAGTACTATTAAGCTAGTCTGTGTTAATGTATCTGTGTTTTAAAATCTATTCAACAAATAAATGTTAAATAACTGGGCAATGACTGGGCTCTATGTGCCTTTGCTGAGGCACCCCGGGGAAAGCCTGGCCTTTGGGTGTGACTTGTTCCTCAGGTTCAGAAACGTAGGCGCTGAGGCTCAGAGTTTGTTCCAGCATCCTGTTGATTGGCAGCTACAGCAAGCTGGAAGTTCTTCATCTAGTGGGGAATGGAGTTTATCTGTATCAGCATCCTTCAGTAGAGTGTAGTAGATTCTTTCCCCATTGTTTCCAACCTGGGAAGAAGTAACTTCAGGAGAGGAAGCTTATTCGGCTCATGGGCAGCAGACCGAGCTGGCAGCAGCAGAGAAACCAAGGTTTCTGGATCAGCTCTAGTCCTCAGTGTGAGAGGAGGCTGGCTGTCCACAGCCTGGTGGATCTGGGAGCAGAGAAAGGGGAATGATGGTGCTCACTAGGGACAAGTGTCCCTTGATCCAATCAAATCCTCCAGCACAAATTAAATCGTAACCCAAACACCTATTTTAAATTCTAGCAGATGACTGTGTCCCAGGCAGTTCTGTTGGGGCTTTGCAGTATGATCTCTGATGCTGGAGTCACAACGCCTAGACCTCCAGCACCTAAGTTGTCAGAGGACAACCTGAAGGAGTCAGTTTTCTCCTTTTCTACTTGGGTGCGGTAGCTCGAGCCCAGGCTGGTCAGCTTGATTACAGCGTCTTCAGATACGGGAATGTCTCACTGACCCACGTGCACAGAAGCCTTATCTTACAGTTCCGGCTTGACAAGGAACTTAGAGCGTAGAGAAAACAAAAGCTGTAGCGAGGGAGGAAGTGTTCTTCCATACAGATCAATAAAAACGAGATTAGTGCTTTGAGACACAGACCCCGCATCATGGGGACTGGGGTGTGCCACACTTTCATACAGTCAGCACGTAGTGCAGTAGCTGTTACAGAGTTGGTTTTCACATGTGATTGTTAAATTAAGTAATTCATCTTTAATGTGAATTAAGCAGAATAATACAGTCACCTCACTGAAGAACAGAGAATTCTGGCTAGTTTATTTATTCGTGACAGTCAGACCCATAAGCATGACTCACAAGTTTGCTCATGGTGAAGTTGACAGACATCTGTTCACACTTACGGCACCGCCCACCACTCTCATAATGTGCCGGTATAATGGTTGACCTCTGGTAAAAAATGACAGGCCTAAGCAGCGTGGTTCTGACACTTAGCCAAGCTCCTCCTGGTTCTGAGGTAAGGATTCTTGCTAGAGAGTCCCACAGCAGCACTGGGAGATGGGGAGAACGGGATCTCCTAAATCCATCAAGGCAGAATACGTCAGTCCACTGCTGTGTAGCGTAAATTACAATCAGAGTTAGAATGTCTGCTAACAGAGGCCAGATCCTGTATTTCTCCTATGTGCGAGAGTAAAGGCATTTCACAATACTTACTTACCTTTACCCCTATGTAGTAGATCACATTAAAATCAAAACTAGAAGAGAAATCATGCCACAGGGCAATGACACAGGAGAATTTCAGATGTCAAGTTTGACAGGCAACCAGGTCAAAGCCATTGCTCGTACTAGCCAGTGTTAAAATCCAGCACTGATGTGTGTCACAAAGCACCTGAGAATAAACTGACTTAAAAAAAGACTATCAATCTCATTTTTTTTAAAAAGATGTATTTATTTTTTATGCATATAGTGTTCTGCTTGGATGTATGCCTGCACTCCAGAAGGGCACCAGAACTCATTACAGACAGTTGTGAGCCACTAAGAAGCTGCTGGGACATGAACTCAGGTCCCCTGGAAAAGCAACCAGTGCTCTTAACCTCTGAGCCACCTCTCCAGCCCTAGACTACCAGTTCCTTAATCTTCCTTTCTGGACATGTATGAAAGCACCAGTACTGGGTGTATCCTGATAGCCTGTCAATAAAGAGGCTGCTTTCAGTTCCTCAGAGGCTGGCGAATCCAGGGACGACATTTTGAAAACACTTCAAAAGACCAGGCATGATGGTGCACACCTTTAGTCCCAGCATGCAGGAGGCAGAGATAGGCAGATCTCTGAAGCCACCCTGGTTTACATAGTAAGGTCTAGGGGCTACATAGAAAAACTATTTAAAAAAAATAGAAACACTCCTGATGCAAAAGAAACGAGAACTTTAGCCTCCATTAGATTTTAATAAGGCCAAGTGCCTACTTGCTACAAAGAAATGGAGAACCCCAGCTTTGATGGGAGCGATACAGAAAACCTGAAGCCTGAGTTTACCCGTCCATTCACTCAACCTTGTCATGGGATGTTCTGGGGGAAGCTCCACCTCAGCCCCTGGCACCCACATACCCAAAGAGTCTAAGATGATCAGGTGAAAGGACCACCTCTCTCTCTGCCAGACCTTGCCCCCTCAGAAAGCCGACCAAGAGTTAGCCCCTCTCAGGGCTCGTCAAGCCCATGCCTACTGGCTATTTAAGACCCTGCCCATAGATCTGCTGTGTGTGCCCTCCTGTTCTGTCCCCGGCCTTCCTGAGGGCCATCTGGGAGTGCTCTTCTTTGCATTGCTCTGTTTATTTAATCTGTATTTATTAACTCGGTCTGATTTGCAGAGGAATCCAGTAACCGGGATTCATACTTTCCATGGAGCAGCTGAAATGGGTCTTACTCTTGTGGGCTATAACCAGTTCTTTATGTTACCGATGACTACCACACATGCCTGGAAACTAGTTAATATACAGTAAACAATCCTTAAGGTTGAACAAAGAATGAATAAATGGTTAAATAAATACTGGATAAGAATAACGCTTCCGAGGGCTGACAAGATGGTCCAGTAGTTAAGAGAGCTTGGCTGCTTTTCCAGGGGACCCAGGTTGGAATCCCAGCATCCACATGGGAGATGACAACCGTTTGTAACTCTGATTCCAGGGAATGAGATGCTTTCTTCTCACCTCCACGGTGAACAGATATCCACGCAAGTGAAACACTCATACCCAGAAAGTTTATTGTAGGGCCACAGTGACATCCAAAGGAACCTGCACAGTAAGCTGTCTCGATTTAGTAGCAAACCCGAGAAAGAGATAACCTGTATTTGTCACTTTTCCCCCCAAAACAACCTTGCAAGGTCTTTATTTGCCACTGTGTAGAACGGGTGAGTGAAGGAAGAGGGGATTGCTAAGCTATGTCTTCTGCCCTGATTGTCCTTGGGCACTGTCTGCAGAGACTTGCTATGTGGATTCCACCTTTGGCAACTTTATTTCCTAGGACAAACATTGATCTGTATTTAACAAGTGTTCAGACTTCTTGTGCCCTGTAGGGTGACATGCATTTGCCACCTTCATTCTCCACCAATTGAAGGTGTGTAAACTATGGGGACATTGACACTGCCCATTTTATAATAACTCAACCTTTGCTCTCAATGGTTTCAACCTGAAACACCCTTTAAACTGAGATCCAAGCTGGCTTGCATTCATGGGACTTTTGTTTGCTGCTAAAACAGTTCTCTTCTGGCTGGGCGATAGTGGTGCACGCTTTTAATTCCAGCATTAGGGAGGCAGAGGCAGGTGGATCTCCATGAGCTCGAGGCCAGCCTGGTCTACAAGAGCTAGTTTCAGGACAGGCACCAAAGCTATAGAGAAACCCTGTCTCAACCCTCCCTCCAAAAAAAAATTTGCTTCTGAACTTTGTTCCCATTTATGGTCCTGAAAGCATTTCTGACAATTCTGAATTTGTTTGCTTATCTATGAATAAAGAGGCCTTTAAAATAAAATAAAAATTGCATTTAAAAGAGGATAAAATTCTCTCCTCTTAAATAAGCATTTGCTTGTTTGTGTTGTGTTGTTGTTTGGTGAGCCTGGGTCTCACTGGTTCTGAGTAGACCGCACACGCTGGGAAACAAGACTAACCTTGAGCTCATAGAGACCTGCCTGTCTCTGCCTCCAGGGAGCCAGCATCACCGGTGCCAACCACAGTTCAGGGTTCTCAGGCAAACTAGGCTGATCTTCAGATCGTTTGAGGCTCAGCATGATTCAAACTTCTGATCCTCCTGCCCTACCTCCCCAAATGTTGGTGTTACAGGCATTTATTCCTTGTCGCCTGCTTTATGGGTGCTGGGAATCAAGCCCAGGGCTATTTAAATTCTAGGCATGCATGCTACCAAATAAGTTACCTCTCTGTTCCTAAGAATCTTATTTCTTTGTAGCCAACATATTTTTTCATCCTATAACTAGTCAAAGAAGTAGCAATAAGACAGTTGGCCTTGTTCCCTATCTGCTTTCTTTGGTCACCATTCAGGAATTAGAAATAGTCATTAAAATAAAAGTAAAACCCACTTGTCCTTTCATGCATCTGGTAGAAGACTGTGCAGACATGGAGAAACAGTAATCACAAGCCATATGAGTAGCTGGGTGATCAGAATCTGGGCCATAAAGGTTCTTACTTAAGACAAGACTGTTCCAAGCAAGGGGTCTTTAGGATTTGAGAACAGTTGGGAGACAGATACAGAAATTATTGCAATTTAGTAAGTCTAAAAGGTCACTGGGAATTTTTTAACCTGTAAGACAACAGAAAACAAGAATCTCAGTAGAAGAATCATCACCCCTTAAAATGATTTGGTTATGACACATTTCTTTCCACGGACTCAAAGGAGGACTGTGTGCTTCTACCGGATGTCTCTACAGAGACTGCATGCTGTCCTCTTTGGGGAGGATGCTGGCTGGGGATTCCAGACCTAACCTTTGCAGAGCTTGGCTGCTAATATGGTATAGTTACCTTCTGGGAGCATGTTGTCTTCAAGGTCACCTTTCAAATCCTAGCCTGCTTAGTATTCCAAGTCTTGCTTATATGACGTTAACACCGGCAAGAAAGAGCAGGTAGTGTGCAAAGCCCTGAATGAGGCAGGCTGAGCACAGAAGAGTGTGCTAGCAAGCTGAGCTCAAGGTAGGGCTCCAGGAGTTATGCCTCCAGGTAGCCCAGGTTAAACACACAAACGAAAATGAGGTTTGCAGAATGGGTTACTGTCGAGTTGGGAGCATAGGCCCCAGTGCCTTGCATCTATCCCAGTCCCCAGGCCTGGTCTGGACTCCAAATCCCAGAAGACCACTCCCCAGGGTACTTAAGTGATCTCAGAAAGAGGAGATCTTCCTCCTGGGAGTCTTGTTCCCGCAGTTCCCCCTCGGGGCCACCCAAGAGTGCAGATTTCCCATTAAACATGGATATTTCTTAATTTGGCTTGTTTTGATTTGGCTTGATTGGGAATTTCTGCATCAGCAGGGAGCTAATATGAGAAAATATTCCTAACAGTTACAACATCGCAGGGCCCAGAGCAAAAGGCAAATACAGTGCCTTTGTTCAGGAAGTACATGGGGCTAGGGGCAGGTTATGGATCCTCCCAAGAATGGGTCTTAGGTCACTGTAGCTTGTTTCAAGAGACTTCATAAGAAATTGACGAAGAGTAGTCCAGAATGACTGTCCTTTTGTTTATGAAGACACACAACGGTTTGGGGTCCATCATCTGGAAAACTGTCTGTTCATAGACATCACTTGTCTGGCTTGAGAGAAGCAAGTCATGATCACACTTCTAAGACAAATCTCAGAAACAAGCACAAATTCACCCTGAAATCAGATGTTCTTTGCTTGATTGTTTTGGCTTTGCCTGGAGAACAGAATCTGAGAAGCCCTGGGTTTCCTGGTGTTCTTTCCTTGCAAATAATCTGAAGTCAGTAAGCTCATTAAGGTAGAGAAGGGAAAAACACCAACTGATTTACATCATTAACTGGGTTCTCCAGCCCAGGGAGGCCCCAGCAGAGATCCAGGAGGCGTCCCTGACATCTCCCAACATACACAGGCAAGAAATAAATCCACCAATGTTTTTTAATTAAGTACAAAAGTGAGAAGTCAGAGACTCTTGTTATCACGGACTGCTTCACAGTAAAAGTAATTTCACTGGGCACCAAAAGTTCTTAAATACTAACTAAAACGGTGAGAAATATAACTACAGCTAGTTTCCTAATACACTGTTTTTAATAAATGTCCCTATTTCCCGGACCCAGACTTCATTTCTTCAGAAGAAAGCATTTCTCACCATGGCAGAAAACAATTTAACTAAGTAAAAAATGGACTATTTAGGATGTACACAGCCACGATGAAGTATATCTTTATAAAACAGCAGATTTTACAGAGATGGGAAATTTGCTTAAGTGGTGGGAGGGAAAACTGGATTCACCCTGCTTCGACAAAGCGTGTGATGCCAGTGTGTTTAAGGTGGTGCCGCGGAAAGGCTCCCCATTTTTTCCGTGTAATAACCTGTTTTGAACATGATGAATTTGTGTTGTTTTTCCTCATTCATGTTCTCGGAGATTTTCTGCCTAAAACCACTAATTAATGTCATAAGAATTTATCACTATTAGAAATGTAACGCTCACACAAAACCCTTATTATAAATTGCTGCATTCTAAACCGGGTGACAGGAGCAATAATATCAACTGGAAAATAATTCTGGGTGGCGAGATCTTAAAGGGGAAGTTTATTGTTTTATTCCTTCTTGCTGTCTGTCTTGTGCCTATCACAGTTCCTGGCGTGTAGTATGTACTCAGAAAACATGAACATATCGTAGGCATATAGGACTTTTGAGGCTTCTCATTATACTGCTTGCCAGCTTGCCACCAACCTTCAAAACAGGATTCATTTTAAGCAAAATTTTTGAAGGAGAGAATTTTGAATTCATTTAATTCTGGTTATAAGTTAATACTTGTTAAATATTTCACATGCAAAAACTAAGCTAGAGACTTCATAAAATTGAGTAAACCATTGAACATGAGCTTTAACTCATTTGCTGTCATAATTACATGGATGGGGAATTTGATCCATAAGGGAGTTAAGAAACTAGCCCATTTCCGTGTGGTTGGGGAACCGCCCTTCATCGGTGGATTTCTCGGACACAGCTGTGAGAAGTTAGGCAGTTTCCAGGCACATCTGTTCAACAGACCATAGTTAAGCTGATTCAAATAAACTAAAATCATTTTTATCAGAACGTTAGGAGAGTTTTCTTATGGAACATGGGATGAGTAGTTTTATGTAAATGACACAAGCTAGAGTTATCTGAAGGAAGGAAGGGAACCTCAACTGAGAAATACAGAAGATCCAGATGTTAAGGACTGATGGAGGAGCACCCAGTCCATCGTGGGTGCTTCCATCCCTGGAGTGGTCCTGGGTTCTATAAGAAAGTAGGCTGAGTAAGCCATCGAGAGCAAGCCCCTAAGTCCTGTCCCTCTAGGGCCTTCGTGTCAGCTCCTGCCCTGCTTGACTTCCTGCTTTTGATAATAAATGTTCAATAGAAGTGTGAGTGAAATAAATCCTTTCCTCCCCAAGTTCCATTTGGTCATGGCATTCCCTCACAATAGTGAACTCCAACTAAGACAGAAAACTACGATAAAACCTAGAACAGCACTTTTTATCTAAGACCTGTTCAAAAAAGAGATCTCAGGTTCTGTTGAAGCACACACTGAAGATGATGTTAGTCAGTACATGCAGAGTTTTACTGTGAAAATGAGCAGTGATTCCAAGTGATACAGATGGAGAGACTTGTCAAGAGAGTGTATACTCATAGACACCTCTTCCCTAGGCCAGCACGAAGGATATAGGCATTTCCTCCTCTTTAACACTCCTCAGTAACAGGGAGGCAGCAGCCTCACTCCCAACATGGTTTCCACAGTAACAGACTGTTATGGCCCTTTCAACTACATAACAAAAACCCATTTTAAACTTGGACGGTAAGCTGTGCATCAGTACCAACAGATTAATGATCACAGAAGCCTGCCATTGTGTTCTTCGGGACCAGTCTGCCAGGGCCAGTCCATTCATCTGTCTATATGTCAACTGTAGGAGCTCAGATTTGCAGCTACATTCCACTATAGCCAGATATTATTTTCGAATGCTAGCAACGAATTTCTGGAAGAAAGACCTTGGTACAAGGCTCTACCTCAGTCTAACTGTGACAAGTGAGAAAGGACTGGAGGTTAGTAGTCCAAAAACAGAGATGCTGCTGCAAGCTGCAGCTCACAAGGAGGGGGTCCCTTTTCCAGGCATTCCTTCCCACTGCATATTGCAATACAAAATACAACTCTTATCTTCATCTCTTCTTTGGCTCATCAAATCCTGAGTCTACATTTCTTTCTCACAGTATTCTCTCCTTCAATGTCACTGTCACTTGAGACTTATGACAACCATGGGTAAAGGTATTATTAGACTTCAGTGATAAGTAGCTCTAACCCTAACATCTGCCCCTATCAGTGGTTTGTAGTATTGGGTGCCTGTAAGGGGAGATGGTAAGATAACATTAGCAGTGCTCAATGATGCATGTTCATGCCAGTCTAAGCAGACTGTGAGAGGTTGCTACCATTGATTAGCGATGTCTGCACAGGAAACAGAGAAGCAGTCTAGAGTTAGGGTTTGTCACGTTTGATCCTTGTTCCAACCCTCATTTACAAGTAACAATTCAGAGGCTGACACAACAGATATAAGCCTGCCTCTTGTTGTCAAACTAATTAAATGGCGGACCTGGACTGGAATTTCTAAAATCCCATGGCTCCTGTCAGTGAGTTTTCAAGGCATCATACTGTTATATGATTAAAAAGCAGACAATCTTGGATAGGCAGACAGGTTTCCGAGTCTGCATCTTTTGTGTCTCTACTGTCCACTTGGCAGACACAACTCTAGTGATGGCATACACAGGAGCCAACATAGCGGCAATCTTAATCACACCATGACCTTAACGGACCTTGAGGAGAGTGTTGCATTCGGTCTCAGTTTGCAAACACAAACTGTCTAAGGCCTTAATCATGTACTGCCAATGCCAGTTAGCTGAGAGAAACTTCATGTGCAGATTTGTTTAATATGTAACATTTATTGAGAGTGTGCCGTGTGCCAAGTGTTCCTTCTAGTACTTTACATACGTTAAACTATTGGATCTTAATCGCAAACCAATGTGCTAGTAAGGTCATTTGCAGTTTCTCAGAGGGAACTGAAGCCCAGAAAGGTTAAGTAATCTGTTCAACATCATACAGCCGAGTTCTGTGTTGGATAGTTTTAAATGTCAAGTTGCCATAACCTATAATCACCCAGGGAAATGGTCTAAAGTGAGAAATTGTTTAGACCAAATTGGCCTACGGGGAATTTCTTTCCTTGGTAATTGATGCAGGAAGAGCCGGGCCTTTATGGACATCACATCCCCTAGGCTTACCACTGAGCTGTGGAAGAGTGAAGAAAGCTAGCAAGCATGCCAGTGAGCATCTTGGGAGCATTCATTTCATAGTACTTTTGACTTTGCATATAGTGTGACTAGGTGCTTCAGTCCCCGGCTTGCCTTCCCTGAAACGATGGACCATAGCTTGAAATTGTCAGTCAAGTAGACCCTCTTCTCCTCAAGCTGTTTTTTCATCATGGTATTTTTTTTTTATCACAGATGCAGAAGCTATAAAAGTTACATGGCTGGATTCGAATGTGAGAACTTTTGACCCAATTGTTTACCCTCTTGAATGCATTCTCTGAGGCATATTTTGTGTTCAGGTTTATCACAACGTTTAACTGAATATGCAAAGTAAAGATGATGTCATTTGTCTACAAATAAATAAGGCACCAGTAAGGGCTCACCACAGGGCGGTTTTAAATTTTATTATTGGCATTCCCCATGCTTTCTTAAATTAATCTACCTTGGTGTAAAGAAAATGTATAGATTTTTTAAACACTTGCATTCTTCCATAAAACTTTCTAGATGGTAAGAACAAAGTCACTCAAAAATGACAACCACAAGACCCGAAGAAAAAGTGGCAAAGAGTCAAAAATAGCATTGATGTTCTCTAGTCTACGAGGAAACCTCAACTCAGCTTACGGTAACTGAAATTTAGGGTTCATTTCTAGGGGTATTTCCTGATATTTTAAGCCCGAAAAATGACAAATGAGTAAAAATAGATGAGATATTGTTTTACGAAATACTAAAGTCAATCAACAATGACTTCCATATAAGCTCATAAGTGGAGGCAAACAGGCCTCAGAACAGGACAGAGGAAGATGCAGGAGTCCCCAAGTGGTTATGCTTAGTCACAGCACACACATGTCCACACACATCTAGCTAGGAACTAGGACAAAGGTGCTGAAGTTCCTAACTTTCCATTCAGAAAGAAAGGACTATGATGGGAATTGGCTGCTTGAAATTACACCTTGCATAATATTCATGGGTCTAGCTACTGAGTGACTTGGGACCAGTGCCCTGTGAGCCAGAACTTTTGTCTTTTCCCAGTGTTCTGGTGGATGCGAATTGAGGGAATACTGGGACACACTAGCATGCCTCAGCCTTAGCATGTGCAAACTCCATTAAAGCGCTGATAGGAGGTCCCAGGCCGGAAACCTTCCGGGACACTTTCAAAATGGCAGCAGTGGTTTTAACAGAAGGTTTTCCTCAGAACAGAAGACTGCAATAAACCAGCACTGCAAATCACTGCTGTGGATACAGCACCCAGAAACAAGAAATAAAAGAGAAATTTATGACCTTAGTCGATCTCCTTTTTAATCATAAATACATCTCTATCATCTGCTTTCTTTGTACGACTCCATCATCTTCCCAAAGAATCTTTAGAAATTTTCACAGCTCTTCAGCGCGGCTGAGCTTGTGTGGAAGGAGGCACAGGGAACAGGGCTCAGAGTGGCTTCAGGGATGGCCAGCACACTGCATCTCAGGCTCTCGGCCCCCGCCATTAGCAGCAGGGATGCAGTACTATCACGGCAGGCTTTAATTGTGTAGCTTCTGATTGTACACCTCCCTCCTTTCATCAAAGCTCCTAATTTTTTGATGTAATTACAAATAAACAGCACTTCGAAATCCTCTCCCAAGTAATCCTATCTACTCAAACACCCAAAGCCACTTCCTGTTGGTGACACAAAACACTTGCCATTATCTACCGGAAAGCCTGCTCTTCGGAGTTTGTATCTACACGGGAGTCAAACAGCTCCCCTCTCTTGATGGTGTGCAGTTTCCCCTCGGCCTACGTCTTTGTAATCTAATGACGTGTTAGGACCCAGGCTCGGCACCCAGGAACCACACCCCCCCTTAGTTCACTGCAGTTCCTATACATAGCAAGGCATGCTTGCTGCAGACACCAGGAGTCCCTAGAGGCTGATTTGTGCCCTAGCTACCAGAGGTCAGAAAGGTGCTGTGCCCCTCCTTCTCCTCCCTCTACCACAGGACTGAAGTCACCTTGTGTGCTGACCCATCAGAGGGCTGATCTTAAGCAGGAACAGGATTTGGAGCTACAAAATGTTTCAAGCCTAAAACTCTCAAATAATCTCTTCATGCCGTTTTCTGAAGAAAGCTGCTCAAAACAGACTCAAATGAGAGCTTGGTCGCCAGCTAAATCCTCTTCAAATCCTAGGGAGCCAATAACTTTATAGCATTTATTATGCTGCAAGTTTTGCTATTGTGTGGGTTCCTTTCGCTTCTAATAGAGTTGACATCAAGTGTTCACTGGGCCTTTAAAATACGAGGAAATTGGAATTAAAGAGGGACAAGAGGTAACTTTGGATTTCTTCCTTTTATATTTTTCTTTTCATTTTGAGTAAAGTATAATTGCATCATTTTTCCTTCCCCTTCCTCCATCAACTTGCTCCCACGTATTATTATTATTATTAATATGCACTTACATATGCTACATATATGTTTTGCTGTTATTTTTCTATGACTCTGCCCTGTCATTTATCTCGAATGGACCTTTTGCAAGCGGCCATGAAGAATAGGTCCTGTGAAGGGCTCCACGGTACTTCAGTGCTTTCCAGAAAGGATATTTCTCTCCGTAGGCGACAATTGATAATGTCTGGAGAGATCTTCATTGCAGCAGCTGGAGAGTTGTGCACTAAGGATGAAGTACAGGGCACAAAACTGCTAGATACTTGCCAGTGCTTGGGCGCTCAGATAGAACATTATTGAAGTTAACATGCTAAAAGGATTTGGGCTGAGAAATTCTAAGACTGTCTTCAGCAACACGTACCTTCATAGAACTGGGCCCCAGAAAGTATAGCCGGTGCCTATGACAGGAAGGAGCATGTTTTCCTTTGGGGATGGTCACTCTAATCATCCCTCAGATTCCCAGAGGTGCCATGATCCCAGTTTGAAGTTGTGAATTGGTCCAGAGGGGATTATCCAGTTTCTCCAGGGCATAAGCACAGTGCAGAGACTTTCCTGTTGCTCTCGTTCATCTCGAGCACATTGGCATGGATGCAAAGGTCATCTCTGAATTTTAAATAGCCCATGATAAATCTGTATGAGCCCCATTCGTTCTCCTGAACTTGCTAGATTAAATGAATACAATTTAATATTCTATAGGACAAGGCCTCCTTTCATGGCTGAATGAAGGGGTAAAGGGTGATTTACATCCATACTCTTTTGCCACATCATCTGCTCTGTGCCTGGGTCTTAGGAATACCAACTGTCGTTCCGGCCATCTCCATTGGTTCCCTATGAAGGCCGTGCTAGGAAGCAGCAATGAAGACCAGCACTGCTGTTTGCACTGTCCCTCACCTTGCTTCTCATTTTCCCCTTGAAATCTCTGTAATTCTCCAGGTGATTTCCTTCAGATTTCCTAGAAGAGATGGTGTTCTAAGCAGATTACCCCCAAATGCAGCTCTGCATAAGTATGGGGGTGTTCTAAGAAGATTACCCCTAAATAGAGTTCTGCATAAGCATGGGTCTTAACTTACTTTGAAGAGCAAATTATTTTTTAATACTTGTGAGGTAATATTTCTCTGACAATTAAGTATTCAAGCGATTTCCTGAAATTGGATAATGATTGCTTGCTTATTAATGTAGGTCTAAGCTGCATTTTCCCAGTTCTGCTTTGCTCTATGTATAGGAAATAACACAAAGAAAGGGTGCGGATTTGGGTGTGGAGGGAGTGGGAAGTATTTTGGATGAGTTGTGGGAGGGGAAACCATGATCAGGATATATTGTGTGAAAACTATCTGTTTTCAATACAATTAAACTCATAGATACAAAAGGGTACCCAAATGTTATATAACATCAAACATTTTTTTGAGACTCTTTCATATTTTACTCATACTGACAATGAAAGGGACATGATTTTCCTTTTTACCTAATTCATAAACCAGGAAAGAGAACAAGAGTGTGAGAACTGATTGGAAATGGGGAGAGAAGAAACTTGGAATTCACAGTTGATTTTCAAAACTGCAGCCCTGTGAGGTGACAGACTGGGGTAATTTACAAAGCTGACTGCCTCTTCCGCAGGGTTTCTCAGTCCTGGTGACCTCCCTTAGGTCAATGATGTCTAGAGACTGCACATTAAGCTCCTCAGGGGAACTTCACCTTGGCTGGGAATTTGTCAGAAACACAAATTACCAGGCTTCTCCTGGTAATAAGATCACCTGGTGATAACCAGGCTGATGCATGGCTTGGGTTCCTCAGTTAACTCTCTTATTAATATTGAGAGTTACCTGTTATCTCTTACACTACATAACCAAAGGCAGGAGGCTATTATTTATAGCTCACTGAAAAAAAAAAAACTCAAGCCATCCAATATTTTGATATCGGCTATCTACATGTCTACATCGCAAAGAACCAATAGACAGATTGAACTTGAGGCCTTCCCATGGGAGACAGGGAGACACAATTGTTAAGATTCCTCTTTCTCAAATGATTTGGGGATAGTGTACATTGTTTTTTTTGTGTGTGTGTGTGTATGTGTGTGTGTGTGTGTGTGTGTGTGTGTGTGTGTGTGTGTGCACAGCTAGTATACGTGATAATAAAATGTTTTGGTCAGATTGATCCCAAGATGCTAAGCCTAAACCGCAACCATTTAAGTGCAGGTGAGACAACAGACCCAGGAGCAGAGGAAGGTTCAGAGATCAGAGGCAAAAATAGCAACTGTGGACAGGAACTAAGATATCTCAAGTCCTGATAATGATCCATGGGAAGAACTGGGTTAAACAAAGACCTGTTTCATAGGCACATGCTATCAACACTTGGATGCTATGTCTGAACCTGTGTCTATCAGAGGGAAGAAATACAAAACCTTCTGTCTTTTGTATGTTTCTCTTTTAAACAATCACTTAAGAGGCAGACTTCTCAAAGAAAGATGTAACAGGAAATCTCAAGACCCTCTGAACCCTAAATACTATCAAACTCCAAGATGTACAAATATCTGGAGACTATGATCTCACATAGCAGTTATGAATCTTTTACAATCCCCTCTATAATAAAAGCATGCATCTTGGAGTAGCTGAAGTATCTCTGGACTGGTTTTGGAGGTTAATTGAACTAGTTTATATTCCCTGGGTGGTGATCATACCTCTGCCTCTGTAGACCAGCCTATTCCTATGGACATTCAGGGCTGCTAGACTCCCCTAGCCACCTGCTTGGTCTGATACTTGCTACCTTACTCCTGGCTGATCATCGTCAGAGTTCAGTAGTTCATACTTTATGCAAATTTTCTCACACAGTTGACTTGCATGAGGTATGATAATCCTTCTTCTCATGAGACTAAATCTCCTTAGCTCAGAAGTCATCTTCTCTTATGTTCCTAACCACCAATACTAGGTCTAGGTCAATGGTAGTACCAAAAATACACTTCATAGAACTGAATGGAAGGTCGCGGAGCTACACAGCTGACAGTGACGCAAAGTCCCTTCTAGAGTCACTCTTTTGAGACAGGGGCATCCAGATGCAGTCTGCTTGTAGCACACACAGCCCTTTGTCTAGTGAGGAACCCAGACTGATAGCAATAACAATGTCTAATGCATAGTGAAAGCTCTACCAAATGCTAGCCTGCTGATGAAGAGTGAACACATTAGACAGAAATAAATCAGGTGTTCTGAAGCTGTAGAGAAAGGTCCCACCATCCTTTCCTATTTCTGTTGGCTTGAGCATAGGTTGGTCAGCTTGCATCTCTCTGCAAGCCCTGGGAGGAAGAGCAGTTCCCCTTCACCTGAGTCTGAACATTGCGCAGCCTCTTGCTCATCACATGTGAGTATCAAGGAGCTGCATTTGAGTGACCTCACCTGCTCTTTCTGGAACTAGTACAAGCCAAAGAAGACTTTCCAACTGGACAGCCTTTATTTTTTGGCCTAACCTAAAGAAAGAACTTGAAGGAAGTCCATGGCCCACTTCTTTTTACATGGCTTCAAATCTAGTAGCAGAAAACTCAAATGGGCCTTTTGGCTCAGCAAAGAAATCTCTCTCTACTTGGGAGTCAGTGACATGCATTATGTGCTATAGACTGGAGACCTAGAATATTGGCAGAATTCACATTTACGTTTAATCATTTTCATCTTTACTTATCCTGTAGTGCATTTCCAGAACAAAGCAAAACTCTTTCAATTTTATCTCTATCACAGAGAGAATAAAGTTTACTAGAATAAGCAATATTTCAGTTTTAAAAATCTAAAACACAAATCTTTGTTTTGTCCTGGTTAGCTATATCTCCTGATTCATTGTTGAAAAATACTGTTTCAAAGTTTTTTCCTTTATTTAACACTAATGACTTTATAAAGACAGAAGAAATTCCAAAAATTAAAACTACTATCAGTGAGTCAATCAGATTCTCCTCACAAGAGCAATATCCTGAGCAAGGAACTCACAGGCTTCAGTGAGCTTGACCCCCAACGCTACAAAAATGAAACAAAATGTAGCAATCATAGTGCAGTAAGCAAAATACTTGCTGCATAAGCATGAAAGGACATGGGTTCAATCCACAGCACACACAAAAAATGCTGAGCAGGATAGCATGGACTTGTAATACCAGTCCTGGGGTGATAGAGACAGCTGTATGCCTGTGGCCCACTGGTAAACCAGCAGAGTCTAATTGGCAAGCTTCAGGCTGTTGAAAGACTCTGTTCAAAAAGGAAAGAAAGACAGAAAGAGAGAGAGAAAGAAAGAGAGAGAGAGAGAGAGAGAGAGAGAGAGAGAGAAGGAAGGAAGACAGGAAAAAGAATGAAAGAAAGAAACAAAAGAAAGAAGGAAGGAAGAGAAAGAGAGAAAGAAGAAAAAAGAAAGAAAAATAAAAGAAAGAAAAGAAGGAAGAAAGAGAGAAAGAGAAAGAAATATAACCAAGATGAACAGTATCTGAAAAATTAACACTTGAATTTTGAGTTTAGTCTCAGACCTCCATATGTCTATGTACAAATATAATCTCCCACCCACACAACATACACACACTCATAAACACTTATACACCATCTCCACTCCAACATAAACAAAAAGAGATATGGTCCTAGTTACAGACATTTCTTATAGAGTTCTGCATTTCACTAGCATACTTTACTTGCACCGTGACTTCCATGGTCCATGAGTAATAACTGTGCTGTAAGCAAAGATGTATTCACTTGCCAGAAAAGAAACCTAGGCTTAAAGACATTAATGCACATCCCTGCCATTAGCATAAAGCAGACAGGACATCATCATTTATCATGGGAATTGCTGAGCTAGGCTGTGTGGTTACATCCTCATGGGACTCCAAAATTCCTCACATCAATCCTTACTCATTGTTCTAGCTTCATTTCTGTTGCTGTGAGAAATATCCTTCAAGAAGCAACTTAAAGAAGTTTATAGCAGTTCATAGTTCCAGCTTACAGTGGGAGGAGCTTGAGACCTCTGGTCACATTATACCCATAGTTAAGAGCAGAAACGAAACATGCATGCTCGTTTGTTGGTTTTGCCCAGTTCAGTTTCTTCACTCTTACATGGTTCAGGATTGCTAAGGAATGGTATCACCCATAGTAGGCAAGGTATTTCTGTATCATTTAGCCTAATAAAGATAGTGCCGCACAGACAGACCTACAGAGGGAGTCAGTAACTTGTCCAGGGAGAAAAAGCTGCTAACACCAGCACTGACTGATTTACTCTGTGTTCTCTGTGGTGGTCATAGGGTTTCACATTCATGAAGTCCAGGGAAAATATTTAAAGACAAGATTCTAAACATAAAGCAATTCTTCCCTGACCATCACTCTTGCCAACCCTATAGTCAATAATATAGTCAATAAAACTCCTGTACGTCAGTGTTGGTTGTGTCTCAGGTCACAGGTGTCAACTCTTCTGTGATTTTCATAGTACTTCTCATCCCTCAAAAGCTGAAAACATATCTTAAGCTTATGATTGTTTTTATAGGATTTTAATGTGGAATTTCCCTCTGTATGCTGTGATTACCATTGATAAATAAAGGAACTGCTTTGGGCCTATAGCAGAAGGGGAACAGAGCTAGGCAGGAAAAACTAAACGGAATGTTGGGAGAAAGGAGGCGTAGTTTGGAGAAACCATGGAGCCATCACCAGAGACAGATGTGCTCAAACTTTGCTGGTAGGCCATGACATCCTGGTAATGTACAGATTAGTGGAGATGGGTTAAATTAATATGTAAGAGTTAGCCAATAAGAATCTAGAGCTAATGGGCCAAGCAGTGACTTAAAATAATGCAGTTTCTGTGTAATTATTTTGGGGCTAAGTGGCCAGGAACTAACTAGCAGCCTCCATACAACAAATTGGCATGCCAATGTGGCTAAGTAAATCCACATAAAAACCTGAGAGAGCTTGAAAAGGAATTCTAGACACAAAAGCACAGAGTTTAACACAGTTTCTTCTTGTTTGCTGGTAGCATGACACAGCTCCTTTAAGAGAGGTTTTCCTGACTCAGTGGCAGTAGAAAAAAAGCTGCACTGTTTTGAAACACCCACTTTCTGGACCACACTGCCAGTGCAACCTCTGGCTTTTTCAGGAGACCAAGCATTTAAATGGGGTTTGTGACAACTTGCTTAATGGCAACATAGACCAGCTGTGTGCCTAAAAATGGGGCTTTGAGCATGGCTCTCAGAGGCAGCAAACAGCCCCACCATGCTGAACTGGGCAGAACAAGCAGGCAGGAACCTATTTCCCCTAGTAATGTGGCCAATTAAGTTCATAAGAAGGGTTTAGCATTTTAAGAAACACTCCTGGACAATAAAATATTACAGATACGCAATAGGACAGACTCAGACATAAAAGACCTCTAAATGGGTCACAGTGTTAGATAAATGTACGTAGGCTTGGGAGAGAGAAGAAAAGAGTATAGAGAGTTATAAAAAGAAGTAAATGGTTTTGAAAAAAAATAAAACAAAGTCTTTAAAGAGACAGAGTACAGCCAGTCATAGATTACAAGCAGTAAAGAAAAATAAGTCACAGAAAACGGAAAATTCACAGAGATTCTGGAAGATTATATATATATATTTGTGTGTGTGTGTGTGTGTTTTCTTTGAATTTTTTGACTGCAGAGAGACATTTGATTCCAGGGATTGGTAAGATAAACAAACATATATACTTTAAAGGTATCTTGATTTCAAAATATGGATCTAAGGATATGTTGCTTTGGAAAAGAAGTTCTTCTTTTGTTTCCACGGAGGATGAGACCCTATGGATTGCTTCCAGACTAATGTGGTTTGATGAACCAAGACTTTCTGAAAGGTTGCCTTGAGCCTCCCTCAAAAAATTACTTCACTCAATAAACAACAGGAAGCAGTTTGGAGAAAACTATGCCCATATTTCATAATAGTGTTTACAAATGTTTGTTTTTAGTGGATATGCTATAGAGATTTGCATTGGTATAGACCTTGGTTTATTGCTACAAATTTAAAGTCAATTTTGTTAAATGTATATTTCTGTTCTTGATTAAGATATTATTGTGTTTGTGCAGCTCATTTACAAATGTAATGTAATAGATATTCATCTATAATAGCCAAGCTTGTAATCATGTTAATTAGGTTTTCTAGATATATAGAGATATATTTCAGTTAGGTATTCTTCAAATCTTTCAATGACCTTCAGGATATGGCATTTAAAATGTTTTAAGAACTTAGAACTTTTCATGGCAGTGAGAAACATCTGATCCTGGCAGCACCAATTACTTCAAGAGGGCATCAAAGAGGAGTTGGTTAGCCTTTTGGGCAAGAAACTGCTCTTGCCTGGACTTAGTGATGAACTGGGCATGCAGGACCCACAGAGAAATGACTGCTGAACTTGCCTAAAGGGGAGACAATCCTTTGGGATTCCTGCTTCATAAAAGAGTCTGCCAGGCATTCTGCAGGACACAGAAAAAAGTTACTGTCAAACTGCCAATATAGGCAGAACTGTCTTTGAAATTTTCTGCTTGATGGAAAAGTTTGATAGATACTATGGGTCTGTAGGCTGAAGATTGGATGCCCCAATGGTACAGAACTGTCAATTCTAGAGTTTTGGAAGTTGCTTACAATGCACTTCCTGTTTACTTAGGTAATATTATATTCTTCTGGAGTCTTTGATGGAGTTGAAGAATTTATTGTTGTAGTTTTCCTTAGTTATGATAAAAGATAAAGTAGATATAAGTATTGTAACTAATTATTGTTTGATACATGTTTTGTTATATGTAATTTTACTATGTTAAACTTAAAGCCTTCCTTTTCACTTAAACAGAAAAAGGGAGGTGATGTGGAATTCCCCTCTGTATGCTGTGAATATCATTGATTAATAAAGGAACTGCTTTGGTATTATAACAGAGCTATAGGGGAACAGAGCTAGGCAAGGAAAACTAAACAGAATGCTGAGGCAGAGTTTGGAGAAGCTATAGAGCTGCTGCCAGAAACAGACACGCTGAAACTTTGCTAGTAGGCCCCAACCTCCTGGTGTTGTACAGATTAATGGAGATGGGTTAAATTAATATGTAAGAGAATTAATATGTAAGAGTTAGCCAATAAGAAGCTAGAGCTAATGGGCCAAGCAGTGATTTAATTAATACAGTTTTTGTGTGATTATTTCAAGGCTAAGTGGCCGGGAACTAACTCATGGCTTCCATACAAGAGGATTTTTGTGATAAAAAGAAATGAGTGCAATAATCATAATAACTGAATAAACAAGATATATTATTTTCTTATATTATGTCTGAAAACCAAGGCATGCTGTGCATTTCTTTGGGTAAATTAGACAAGTTAGATGAAAATGTCATTCTGGGCACATTTTTTAAAAATATCTGGCAAAGACAGAGAAATTATGAATACAATTAAGGTTCTTTTTATGCAATGTAAGCCACATTATGATAATGTAAGGCTTTCTGAAAATTCATGAGCATAAAAGAAAGTAAGCACAATGCACCCAAGGTCTAGTCAAAGTTCTTCACACCAGATACATATTATCTGTGATGGCCATCCTGTATTTTAAGAATGTGTGTGTATATAGTTGGGTACACGTGTGTGTGTGTGTGTGCGTGTGCGCACACATACACATGTGGCCATGTGTATGTGGATGCCAGAGGACAACCTTGAAGGCTATTCTTCAGCCACACTGTCTATGTTATTTTTGAGACAAGGTCTCTCACTGGCCTGGAACTCATTAGGGTAGGATGGATGGCCAGGGAAGTCTAAGTTTGCCCTAAAGAAATATTTTTTTTTTTCAACTCTAAGTAAGGTCAGTTGCAGCTGAACTTGTCCCTCTGTAGAGTCTTTTAACTCAAAAGCAGGGCGCTGGGTCCTCTGGTGACTGAAATGACAACAGGTCAAGAAGCAATCTCATAATGTTGAGTGTGAAGCATCAAATGTCACTCACAACACTTTTGTCGTCATTTTCCTTTGCTTTTCTCCCTCCTCCTTCCCTCTCCTTTCTCCTTGTTAAATCTGTAAAGTCTTGAATATATTTTTCTCCACATTTTATAGTCCACAGAAGTGGAACAGGAGGTCTTCTTGGCATAATACAAGGACTTAACCCTCAGGTATATGGGGATGGTCTGTGCTTTGTGCTCCACAGATGAGAGACCAGGCTCCTTTATCTGAGCTCTGGCCTTCTAGCATACGTAGGCCTCAGCCAGACACTGCCAGCTGATACCACCTTTCATTTATGATGAAACAGAGGTCACGTCCTGACCAACTACTTTTAAGGCCCTTGAAATATGCTTGAAAATTGACTGACTGACCCAGAAGTAGGGTTATAAAAACAAACAAACAAACAAACAAACAAACAAAAAACACCAACCTTCAAAGTTTGTGAACTAGAACTTGATATTTACAGAGGACATAATGGCCACTGAATCTTTCTCTTTTCACAAATAAGGTGAATAATTTCCAGTCCCATCAAGGCTCCTGAGGAAAGTCTCTCCACACCAACAAGCGTCAACCAAGCCCAACGCTGACCAATGTTAACCCACCTGCCCGGAGCAACGTGAATTCCATTATTCTCAATCTCAATTAATTCGAACCCCATCCATCACGTTCTCCCTTAGGGCTCGATGTCTTTGCTCAGATCTAACAGTGACATAGTACAGGAGAGCAGTAGCATGCTGGGGTTGACTCCACCACACAGCCACGGTCCAGTGGGCATCCTGGTCAGGACACACTCAGTCATGTCTGCATTGCCCTGATCAGTGTGCCTTTGCAAGATGCACTTAACAAATTCAGTTCTTATTATAACCTTTAGAAACCTTCTGAGAAAAAGGTCAGGTCAGAAATCAAATTTTGCTGATTTTTGTGCAAATATTCAGACACAGACATGGGAAATTCTTTGGAACACTGACACTTGATTGATAGAGAACATAGGGATGAAAATCTCTGAGCTTAGATTTCAGCCTTTTAGGGGTTCATTTACAACAAGGTGGAGTGAGGTCAAGCAAGGTAGAAGGACCTAGAACTAGAGACCTTACAATGCTAGCTCTCATAAAGAACCCAGCATAGGCCAACTACCCTGCTCTCAAGGAGAGGAGGCAACTGACCATCCGAGTGGTCATGGACCACATGTTACAACGAGCGGAGCAAACCTGCAACTGGTTTTCTGTGTTGTTTCTGATTCTTACTACATCAATTCACCTCGGTGTCAGGTGAGATTAAAACACTTCAAGTAGACAGGAAAAGCATAAACCTTGGCAAAAACTACTTCAAGAGAAGAAGGCTCTGTCTTCCGGACAACAAAATAGAAAAAATAGCAACAGCAAGGGCCTGACAACACATGTAAAATTGTACAGCCAATTTTAATTCAGCCAAGCATGCCCTTACCTGTTTTGATATTGATGGCAAAAAAGTTCTGTGGGTTTCCACTTGTAATCCTATAGGTCAGTTTTTCATTGGAACCAGAGTCAGGATCTTCAGCTTGTATCTGAATGACAGACACATCCTTGGGAGAGTTCTCCATGACAACGGGATAATAGATGGGTTCTGAGGTCAGTGGGGCATTGTCATTCACATCTTCAACTTCTATGTAGACCTCAATGGTGGAATAGAGAGGGACCACGCCCCTGTCTGTGGCATACACCGTCAGCCAGTACGACCCTGTTGTCTCTCGATCAAGAATGTCAGCAGCCGTGATGACTCCTAGGGAGAAAACACAGAGCACATGACAGCTTAAGCAAAGGAAGGCAGTTAAGTGAGTCACCCAGAATTCCTGAGAGCAGCACAAATAATCTTGGCGTATTGAAGAAGATTAGCAAATGCATAATATAAGATTAAATCGAGATGTTACTCTTTACATAAGGAAACGATTTTCTGCAGAACTCAACTGTTTATTTATTTATCAACTCGAATTATACTTACTTTGCATTTCCAAGACAGATATGTAAGATACATATGTGCTCATGTGTATGCACACATACCTTTTCCACATGCACATAGACTATATGAAAGAATGAGGGAATAAGAAGACAGTTGATCACACACACACACACATACCACACCACATACACGCAAGAGACAAAATGAAAGAATGAGAAGACAGTGGGTCTCTCTTGATCTCTTTCTTACACACACACACAAACCACACACACACACACACACACACACACACACACACACTACATCCACAGGCAAAATGAAGGAGTGAGAAGATAGTGAAGTAAGAGACAAAATAAGTCCCATCTTGCAAGCCAATCTCTCTATTTGATGTGACGCTGAATTGATTTCATACAAAACAAACACTCTCCTCAGGTAAATTATTTTATCTACTCATTTACAGGAATCAAGTAGACCCTTCAAATATTTTCTTGTCTGTTAGATTGGAAAATGTTTTACCTGCAAAGATAGAAGCCTGCACCATACTGTTTTCCCGAAGAATCAAATGTCACAGCTATTCTGCAACAGTCAGGGAAGAAGCCATATCAATATACTGTCTAAATGAGCTTCATCTCCCTCAAGGACTCTCTGAGAGAGAAGCTCATGGGCAATCATTTTAAATTAGGTGGAAAAAAGTCACCTAAACTACTTTCTCATGGCTTTCTTATTTCATAGTTGAAACAAAAGCCAAACAGAAAATCAAGTAACAGCCAGAGATGCCTAAAACGCAATACTGTGCTTTCTTATGCCACACCACAGCCATCACCCCAGTAGCCAAGCCACAGAAAGCTATCACAGGGATAGGGCCTAAGCACAGTTACTATTAGGAAAAACCAGATGCCCGCTTAGGACATCTCAAAATTAGGATGCTCTTACAAGGTACAAGGTTCACTAAACCTCAAGCTACAGAAAGTCCCTGGAAAAAGCCTCAGGAGCCGGTTTCCCAGGAACCCTCTCAGCTCCTTCATTCTTCCTGGCATTTTTGTCTCCTTTGGCATTCAATTTGACCTGTAGAGCCTGTGAAAACAATGCTCAGGTATTGCCAGTGGAAAGGGAGAGAGCATCTGTACAGACCCAGGTTGGCATAGCCAATGACGAGTGCCCCTCAGCACAGGTGGGAATATTCAAAAGAGATGAGGCAGCTGATGTTGCAGCCTCAGCATCAGTTATTCACCGCAAAGAATTTGTCACAGTGATGTGCTGGAAATAGAGCTCACCATAGGCATAATGCGAGATTAAACTGAGATGCCACTCTTTATGTAAGGACATGTTTTTGATAATAAAACCCATGCTAAGAAAAAACATTTTTAACTCTATATTTTCTATTCTTCTTTAAAACAAATTACTTTTTTCCTTATTTTTATTTCATATGCACTCGTGTTTTGCCTGCATGTATGTCCAGATGAGAGCATCAGATCGCCTGGAACTGGATTTGCAGACAGTGGTGAACTGCCATTTTGGTGCTTGAAACTGAGCCCAGGTTCTCCGGAAGAGCAGCCAGTGCTCTCAACCACTGATCCATCTCCCCAGCCCTGAAAATAACTTCTTAGGAGTTAAATTTATGAAGCGAAAGCATGTTTTGTGTGTTGTATGTGTCTGTGTGTTTGCTCATTCATTGTGGATGTAAGCACTTGCACACATGTGGTGTGTACATGTGGAAACCAGGTATCCACCTTGGGTTTCGTCCCCAAGTGCTAGCCACCTTTTTATCCCTCCCTCCCTCCCTCCCTCCCTCCCTCCCTTCCCAGTTGTAGTAAGACAAAAACCTATGATTGGCAGAGACGGTGCCAGCAAGTTTGTTATAGCTTGCTAGAGGTATAGCTTTAATTAAGTCAAAATGTGTCCACAGCACAGAATTCTTTAGACTTAAAAATATGGAGGGTTTTTTTGTTGTTGTTGGTTTGTTTTGTTTTTAAAGGCATGCTCCACCACCGCCCAGCAATATGGAGGGTTTAAATGAAATGTCCGAGCATGACCTTTGGCTCTTAAGATGCGCACGCCTTCATGGGATGTGCTGTGGGTATTAGCTGTACCTCCATCCAATCTTTAGATCTATTTGCTGCAGGTCTTCATCTTTCTAACTCAGGATAGTGTTTTGGAGTCTCCTAGAACGCGGACTGGGAATTCCAGCTTTGCTTAGAAAAGGCTTTCCTCAAAAGGCTCCCTGAACTGAAATGAACCCAGTAGCTGCTCTGGTGTGGACTCCTGACCCGCAGAGCTCAAAAGTGCCAATTTTATTCTTTTGGGGAGACTTCGCCATGCTTCTTCTACAAATAAAAAAAAGCTGCAAGTGAAGCGTGTAGATTCAAACTGTATACTTAGAAGCTTAGAAGGCATAACAGGAGTAACAGACTCAAATAACTGCCCAATAAAGTAATGAAAGCAGACACCTCACACGTTCTTTCCCCAAGAGAATGCCTTCTGACCTGTGTGGTGATTTGATGTTTACCTAAGAAACCAAGGTCCTGCCAACAGCTGTGCACACCACACAGAAGCTACTCACAAACAAAGAGCTGGCTTTATCTCCCAGATCAAACTCGTTCTAGGCAACAAAAATGAGATATACAGCAGAATAAAGGGCATCAGGTCAGAGTTAAGTATTGTTTCTCCCCCAATTACGAGCAGTGACAGAAAAAGTCTGTTTGTGTCTACTAAGACGTGCTTCCCAGAGCTTCCCATGGGAAAACCCCTCCACAAAAATTCTGCTTTGTTTCATTTATTCATGGTGAACCTCGCCAATTTACTTTGCTTTCTTTGGGCAATGATGGCAAATCATGGAAAATGTCAAACTTCTCTAATCAGCGTTGGCTGATCCAATCGTAGGGAGGGTACAGACACAAGGCATTAGAACACGTGAATGACAGTGGTAGCAACTTACCTTTCTTTCCAATGGAAGCAGTAAGCCCTGTGATTGTCTATTTATTTATCACCAAATGGGCTGCTACAGCAGCATAAAAAAACCAAAGTCCCAAGGAGGAACGTCTATAGTTTTTCCTAATTGAGTTTCCTCAGTTCTCATCATCTGTAGATTTCTCGGATTGTTTTCCAATTTCCATTTGAATTTCATCCTATTAAAAGGCTGTGACCTCTGACACTCCCCTGCCTTGCATTCTTCTCCTGCTCCTAATTGAGATGAAACGTGCCCACTTGGGCTATGGACAGTGCCAGAGGCACTGAGGAGACCTAGATAAATACAGCGCTAGACTATGCTAACAAGGGGACAAAGGACCCTGTGGTCTCCATGACAGAACTTTGAAAGGGAAGCTGGTGTATTTGTTAAGTACCTAGATGCTGACTTTGAATGAGGAGGGAAAAAGACAGGAGAGAAAAAGAAGGCAATTTTTAGGACCATGTTGTTACCATACTGACTTTGGTCGCATGTAAGAGAATTTAGTTTCTTAAAATATTTTTATATTTAAGTGACTTCATGTTCACAAGCTATTTAAACAACAATGCAGGTTAAAGATAGTTTTGGGTCACATGACTGAGATCTGTGAGTTGATCATCCTGTATTCGCAAGTCATGGATGAAAAGTTATGTTGATTTTCCTCCTGTTGTAAAGACATTTTTTTAAGGAACTACCTATAAAGCAAAGTAAATAATATGTGAAAATCAGAAACATTTATGATTTTCAAAAATGACGATGACACTGGGGAAATACAAGATTATGCAAACTGTCTTAATTCATGTTGGTACTCTGCCTGTGTTGTCCTGGCTGGCACAGTTCTGACCTAGGGACAATCAAGGTGTGCGTGAAACTGTAAGACCCTGGGATCCGGAGACCAGCAGGCTGCCAGAGTGGCAGGAGGCATGACTGGAGACCTCCACTCTGCATGCACAGCTCTCAGTTAACGGCAGAGCATTCTACAGAGACGCGGAGAAATGCGGGCAGATTCTAGAAATGAGGGTTTAGGGTTCTTGCAGCTGCTGCTACATATCCCGTTCTTCCTTGTACCCATCTCAGTTCAGAAATAAGCACAGGTAAGTTACAGGATGCTACATACAGAGAGGCCAAGACATAAAACTGTACAGAGAGGCCAAGGGTGGAAAGTGTGATACTAGCAGAGGACACACCAGTAATCCCGGAGTTTCAGAAGATGACTCTGAACATAGGTTGCATGGGACAGTATGTATGTGAGTGTGTATGTGTGCATGCACACATAATTATATGTGGGAATATGTGCACATGTTTTAAAACCAGGTGTCGTTCCTCAGGAACCCTCTTGGCTTTTGAAATGGTGCGATTCACTGGGCCCGTGATCATGCTGAGGTGATGAGACTGTCTGGCTGGCACACTCCCTCTATCCTCCTGTATCTACCTTCCCAGCACAAGGGCTCTAATCATGTGCCACCGTGCTCTGCTTTTCTCCACGACTGCCGAGGAATGAACTTAGGCCCTCAAACACTTTCCCAAATGAGTCGTTTCCCCAGCACACATACAGGAGGCTGTTGGGGATGCTGCGGACTGGCTGGCTGTTCTACATCTCATCCATGCTTAGCAGCTGTGGAAGCCCTGCCCTGTCCTTCTGAGGAGCGGGTTTATTCAGAGCCTTAATAATGGAGTCAGTGGCTCTCCTCCACTAGCCTGCTGACGCTGGGGCCCAGGGCATAGCAGACCCTGTCTGTCTTACTCAGCATGAACCCCACACCTACAGAGTACTTGACAGATATTGCATATGGTATGCACACAATGGATTAGGCTTGAGTGTGTGTGTGTGTGCTGCTTCTATCTTGGGAGGCCCTGTGGCTCCTGATATACGGGAGGAACCTAGCAGAGACTTATCATCCTTTGTCACATCCATTAATGGTGTCCAACATGTGGCAATAAGCTGTAACGCAAAAGAGCACACCTAGACATCCCAGGAGAGCAGAGAGAGAATGAACTGTTCAAAGCAGTATTTAATTAAAATAGTAGGGGGCCCAGATAAGAAACTCTTGGCTCCTCACTGGTTGGTACAGGCTTTGCATCACCCACAGACTCGGCAGATGCAGACCTGTGAGGTCACTCTGCTGCAGAGACACCTTAGAGTCTAGTGCTACATACAAGAAGTAAAACACCATGTGTGACCTGTGACCTTCCAACATGCCTCCGTCACATGGCCAAAGGCCACGATCAGAAATGCATACAGTCATGGTGAAGGATATGAGCTGCTCCTCTCTAACAAGATGACTCAAGGACGTAGTTGGTGGTAGTCTTCCAGTGTGGCCTAAGAGCCCAGTTGTTACCTAGAAAATCTGGCCCGAGTATGGCCAGACTGGTGAAACAGCTTCAGAGTCCCTTGAGAGGAGGTAGCAAGTGGGATGTCTTCTACTGAAGGAATCTCTGCTAGGTTTCTCCTATATATCAGGAGCCACAGGGCCTCTGGAGACAGGAGCAGCACACATATCTCCTCGGTTCAGGCTTCATCCTCCAAGAATCTCCATGTACAGTAAACGTTCTGAATTCTTCTCCCCATATTACCATGTTACAATCCAAATGGAGTAAACCCTCTCCTAACACACACTCACATGGGTGCGCACATATACACGCACGTACATTTGTGCAAACACATATGGACTCACAAGCACACACACGCATACGCGTGCACACATGCACTCAGTCATTCACGGCACACACACACACATAAGCACACAAGCACGCATGCACATGGGTGTGTGTGTGCAAATAATCTCTCTTCCTAATTCATAAATTGAACACTTTGCTTTGTAAAATTAGTAAACAAGTCTTCAAGCAGATATGATCTCTATTTGACTATTGTCGTTATATTCAGGATTGTGTCATTTAGTAAACAGTCGTGCAGTTGTCTTCCTGTCTGTCCATCTATCAGTGCCTTAAGGCAGCAATGTCCCACTCATCTTTTACCCTCCCTGTGCCCGGCACAAAGCATGGATGAGAAAAGGAAGCATTCCTGAGCCACTACCCTCCACAGCAGCTCCTTGCCAGAGACCACACCAGCAGGTAAAGACCGTAAAGCCTTGTCAGGAAGACCGTAAAACCTACAATGACCACTTTTTACAGCAAGGATAGTGAGCAAGGGAGGTAAATGTGAAATATATTTATTCATAACAATTAAGTGCTTCAAAGACATGGCCGGCCCAGGATTCTTGAATTGGCTATAAAAATACTTTATTTTAATGAGTGGGCTTAATTGGCCATTTGTGTACATTCCTGCCGAGAAACAATATTAGACCTCTAACTAACAGTTGTTCACAGCCAAAGACCTCAGACACACCGTATTCCCCGCTTCTACCATCAAACTGGAGTAGCACGCATAGACCAGAGAAGTTTCACATACTGGTCCAGTAGACAGGTGTAGTGACAGCTGGGAACTGTCCAAAAATGATGAGAGAGGAAAAATAATTCCCCAAACAAGCCTGTCCTACTCCCCTGCCTCGGCTAGGAAATGACCTCCCAAGAAGCCTGGCTCCTCAGGGAATCTGTGTGGCCTGCTGGCTCGTGTTCTGTTTTCCATGACCCGACTTGTCTTTGGAGAGCTCTTAATCCAGCAGCCACAACTGTTGTACAGTGAAAAACTACAACAATTTAGCTCTCATTACGTAATAATTCACAGCCTCCAATGGACAGGCACAAGTCATTTAGGATTCCTGTTTGGAACAGCGTGTCTCTTGGAGTTCAGATGACAGCAGTAATTCATTGGGAGAATGTGATTCATAGAACGTCCCTCTCCTTCGCTGTAACCTTTGCCGTGATGAGCCTGATGCCCTGGCATGGTACCATCTCAAAGGAGTCGGAAGCAAGTCCGTTTTTGTCTGTGAAAACTGAATCTAGCAGCTGGAGAGAGAACACTATTTTTACAGGAATGAGAACAATCAGTGCTTATTGATTTTAGCAGTAATTAGTAGCGATCAGTTCATACGATGGGGAGTCCCTACTGTGACAGTTTCATCTTACTTTTGTGAGTGTATACCGTGGGTGTGTACATGTGAACTCAGGTCTCCACACTTGCATGACAAGCAATTCGTACCCATTATACCATCCCCACAGCTTGGTTTGGTCTTTCAAAAATTAGATACTATAAAGAAGGAAAAAAATAGGATGCCTGCACACAATAAGAAAGAAAACACACTTGATACTTGCATGTATGGGGGTGGGGGCAGACAGGCTCTCTACACAGCACAGAGAAAGTGGGGCCAAAGGCCTAGACTTTTCCTTTGTCCTTTGTTACTGATGTCCCCTGCAGAAGGCATAGCATCTCTTAATATCACTTTCTTTGTCTATCAGGTGAGGACAACAGCTCATAACAGCTACATCTTGGAGGACATGACATAGTTAGGCCGCTTTTCACAATTGTGAGAAACGGTGTTTATTATGTTTGGTGTTTAGCTAGGGGCCCAGTCCGTAATCAATACTTTAACTATTAGACCTTTTTTGATGTTTACGTGACTATTGTAAAATAACTAGGTTTTTGTAAGGCAATATACATACTTAAACTACTTATTTTCCTAAATCCTAGGAATCAAATATTACTTCTTAAATTCTATGAACATGACTAAACTGCAAAGATGGAAGTCCACGTCTGTCTTTCACCATACACGGAGGCTTCTTAGGAACAAATTACCCCCTCCCTCAGCTTTGCCCACCGCCATACAAACATCAGAGGTTTGTCAAACAAGCTGACAGACTATCTCTCCACCCTGCATTTATGCATCGTGGGACTTTGTATTACTTGGCACCTTTTTCTTGCCTTGCTTTAGGTCTCCATTTCTAAACTAGAGGCCATTACAACTGATAATTAAGTCTTTCACAAAAGGAACCATTCTTTTCTGCAGTGCACTGCACACTGACACAGAACGTTGTTACACTGAATGATTGTAAACCATCAGTCCATTAAAAACAGGTGATTTATACACATATGCATGCATACATGTGTGTCTACATACACAAGTAGTAGAAATAATGAGAAGGTACCTTGCTTCTCTCATTAAACTGCAAAGTCTCTGAGCTCCTGAGTGATGCCTCTGTTCCTTCTGAGTATATCATGTGGGCCCAGAGGTCACCCCACTCATTTGGACTGAATGATTATTAATTTGCACGTGTCAAAATTCACTGGTAGGACAGATGACAAGCCGAGAGGAAAGATAAAGCAGCGTGCGTCTGAAGTACAGGTTCAAAGGCAGCAGCATGCTCGTGTCACTTCCTTGAACTCAATCCATCATTGATGGCAGAAAGTGGAAATCCATATTAGAAAAAGTCAGCGGAGGGAGGGAGAGAGAGGCAGAAAGCAAGCGTGTATGTGTGTGTGTTCACATCCATACATATGCTCCACGCACAGCTGACTGCTGCGTTCCTGGAGGGTGCTCACTTTACACACATGAACACTGACATTTAATGGCATCTGGGCCCTGACTCTGCACCACCCTATTAATAGGCACCCGATTAGTGCTTTTCTATTTACAGCTTTCCACAAGCTTCATGATTTCCCAGTGCATATTACCATTCACTGGTAAAGGGCACTCTCTAGGAAATCTAGTCAAAGCAATAGCTCAACCACAATTAAAACAATTGCATTAGCTGACCTGAAGACAAAGCAAAGGGGGCTGGGAAATTCCCTGCAATATTTTACAACCTGAACTAATTAAAGATCACATCCCCCATACAACCAGAGAGCAGACACAGGGAATGCCCGCAGCTGAGGACTTTTTGGTTTGATGGTTACTATAATGAATTTGGTCCCTGAAGTATAAGATAGCAGAAGGCAGCTTCCCACTGAAGGTATTAGGATGAAAGTCTGGCTTCCCTTGATTCTAGGGCACTTCCTCCCTGTGACCTGTCCATCTCACAGGACCGCCATCAGCTAATTTTTCTAGGAGAAACACGGAGGTTGTAAAGGGGGTGGCGAGATCTCACTTTAACCTGTTAAATGCCTTCTGTAGAGTTCATGTTGACAAAGATTAAAAATAGCATGTCATGATTGTCAGGCTAGGAGCTGGATGGATTTCCTTTATTAACTTGGGAGAACTGTCCCTCACTGAAAGCAGGCAGCAGGCTAAAAAATGTTTTTACCATGTGATTAAAGTGTTTTTACAGAGGCAGCCCCAGGCACCTCGAGTTATTGCTCTGATGCCTGGAGGTAAATTAAGGTGGCTCTTTCTTTCCCCACCTTTAATAAGACTGTACATTCTGCATTCTGCTGCTGGCAAAACCGATTACACCATTACCCACCGCAAAAGCCTCATTTCTGAATGCCGGAGTGTGTTCTGTCACAACCTGCTTGAAAAAGAATTACCTCTGACTACTTTGTTCCGATAGGGGGAAACTTCCTGGAAGTGTTTTCCGGAAGACTGAAACAGAGAAATGTAAAGAAAAGTTTACATCCCCGCATCACGCCTTGAGTGTGCGAGCGGACAGGTGGCTGTGTTTGGAAACACCATGGCCTATTTCCTACTTTGAACTTTTCGCTCCACCACACTGATCATGCCCATTAGCATTTTAGAACTGTAAAGTCCCAATAAGTGCCGGTGCTTTAATTACCCACATAAATACATTCTTTGAAGAGAAAGCATCACATCGATAACACCACATTAGATATGGATCTCACTGACATTAAATTAAATTAAATTACACAATTCAACCTAAACTAATGCTTTACAGCTCAACACACATATTTGTGGAGTGATCTGTAAAGAACAAGAAGCCTGGGTGAGCTTGGCTTCACATTGTCAATGGTGCTTTTAGCTCTGGTCAACCAATGCTTCCATCTACTCTCTCTGTTGGCCCAGGCAGCCTGCAGTGTGAACACAGAAAGGCCTCTGGAGCCTGTTGATTTGACTCCAGCTCAACCCTCGGCGCATGTGTTAGTTCTCCCAGTCTCAGGGCCCACTGGAGACTCGTCCAGCTTCAGGCTGTCACTTTGCCGAGAGAAGTCACAGTTCTTGAACATTTTTCTCTAACACAAGGCAACTGACTGGCTGGCTTTCTAAGTTATCCAGGCTCAATCAAATAAAGGATGGCGGCTTCTCGGGAAGCAGCCAGGACTTGGTTTTTACCCAGATTGACTCAAAATGACACAGAAAACAGCCAAGGCGAAGTCAGAGGTAAAGGAGATGCCTGCTGCTTTGTTTGCAACTTCTCTCCCTGCAATACCCCAACTGAAAGATGGTCTTTGTGTGATGTAATGCAGTGGATGGAACCAAGGGCCTTCACAGGAACCGAATGCAGCAACTGGGTCAGCTCAGGCCATGGGGAGATTTTCTCTATATCTTTTCTACTTCTTTTTCGTAGGTTTGGTCATTCCTCCTTCTGAAATTCCAAGGCTAATTAATCCACTACCAATAGCCAAGAGCCACTATGCATCAATTTCTATTTTTACTTTATTTATTTATTTATTTATTTATTATTTATTTATTTTATTTTTCTATTTCAGCTGGGCACCAAAGGTCAATATTCAACAAATGGTATTGGCATAACTGGATATCAACATGTAGAAGAATGAAAATAGATCCATATCTATCACCATGCACAAAACTCAAGTCCAAATGGATCAAAGACCTCAATATAAAACCAATCACACTGAATCTCATAGCCACTTTCAGTAATGTAGCAGGATACAAGATTAACTCAAAAAATCCGAAGCTCTCCTATACACAAATGATAAATGAGCTGAGAAAAAAATCAGAGAAACATTACCCTTCACAATAGCCACAAATAACAAAATATCTTGTGATGGAGGAAGGTCATTGGTTAATTAAATAAAGAAACTGCTTGCCCTGATAGGTTTAAACATATGTGGGAGGAGTAAACAGTAGAAAGAGGAAGTGAGGTAAGACTCCTCAGACAGATTCGACAGCTCTGCTCTGGAGCAGAGATGCCATGCTCAGCTCTCCAGGGTAGACGGGTAGGCATACGTGATGAAGATCCGACCCAGGATGGACGTAGGCTAGAATCTTCCTGGTAAGTGCACCTTGGGGTGCTACAAACAATTATTTGAAATGGGCCAGTCCAGTGTGAGAATTAGCCTAGAAGAGGCTAGATAGAAATGGGCCAAGCAGTCTTTAAATGAATACAGTTTGTGTGTTGTTATTTCGGGCATAAGCTAGCAGGCGGTTGGGGTGCTGGGGACGCAGCCCCACCGCTCCTATTTCAACAATCTTGGAGTAACTCTAACCAAATAAGTGAAAGACTTGTACGACAAGAACTTAAAATCTTTGAAGAAATTGAAGAAGTAACCAGAAAGTAGAACGATCTCCCATACTTTTAGGAAGGTAGAGTTAAAATAGTAAAAATGCCAGTCTTACCAAAAGCAATTTACAGATTCAATGCAATGCCCAGCAAAATTCTTCACAGACCTAGAAAGAACAGTACTCAACTTCATATGGAAAAGTGAAAAATTCAGGATAGCTATAATGATCCTGTACAATAAAAGAACTTCTGGAGGCATCACAATTCCAGAACAGCCTGCTATCGGCATAAAAACAGACAGGAGGACCAATGGAACCGAATCAAATGCCTGATTAATCCATACACCTTTGAACATCTGATTTTTGACAAAGAAGCAAAAAATATCAAATGGAAAAGAGAAAGCATATTTAACAAATGGTGCTGGTATAACTGGATATCAACATGTAGAAGAATAAAATAGATCCATATCTATCACTGTGCACAAAACTCAAGTCCAAATGGATCAAAGACCTGAACATAAAGCCAGCCACACTGAACCTCATAGAAGAGAAAGTGGGAATTACACTTGAATGCATTGGCACAGGAGACCACATCCTAAATATAACCCCAGTAGCACAGACACTGAGAGAAACTGGGACCTCCTGAAACTGAAAAGCTTCTGTAAAGCAAAGGACATGGTCAGCAAGACAAAACGACAGCCTACAGAATGGGAAAAGATCTTCACTAATCCCACATCAGACAGAGGTCTGATCTCCAAAATATACAAAGAACTCAAGAAATTGGTCATCAAAAGAACAAATAATCCAATAAAAATGGGGTACAGACCTAAACAGAGAACTCTCAATAGAGGAATCTAAAATGGCTGAAAGACACTTAAGGAAATATTCAACATCCTTAGTCATCAGAGAAATGCAAATCAAAACAACTCTGAGATTCCATTTTACACCTGTAAGAATGGCCAAGATCAAAAACACTGATGACAACTTATGTTGGAGAGGTTGTGGGGTAAAGGGAACACTTCTGCATTGCTGGTGGGAATGCAAGCTGTTACAGCTACTTTGGAAATCAGTATGGTAATTTCTCAGAAAATTAGGAAACAACCTTAATCAAGACCCAGCAAAACCACTTTTGGGTTTATGTCCAAAGGATGCTTAATCGTGCCATAAGGACATGTGCTGAACTATGGTCATAGCATCATTATATGTTCTATCTAGAACCTGGAAACAACCAAAATGCCTCTCTACCAAAGAATGGATAAAGAAGATGTGGTACATTTACACAATGGAGTACTACGTAGCCAAAAAAAAAATTAATGACATCTTGAAATTTGCAGGCAAATGGATGGATCTAGAAAACACCATGTTGAGTGAGGTAACCCAAACCCAGTAAAACAATATTATATGTACTCAGTCATAAGTAACATTTAGACAAATCACAATCCCAGAGTACCCAGAGAAAAAGAGGACCCTAAGAGAGACATACGTGGATCTAATATACATGGGAAGTAGGAAAAGATAAGATATCCTGAGTAAATTGGGAGGATGGGGATCATGAGAGAGGGTGGGGAAGGTAGGAAGGGAAGGGAGCAGAGAAAAATATACAACTCAATAAAAACAATAAAAAGTCTTATCAACAACAAAAAGTCAATAGTAACTGTCTCCATGTGAATAGCACCTAGCACAAGGAAGGGCACATAGGTCTCCGATGAATGTTGCTAAATAGCGGCATAAACAGAAAACTACCCCATAGATGTGAAGAGAAGGAGGTCCGTGAGTAAACAAAGGTAAAGTTGAAATTCTTTTACAAGTCAGGCTGCAGAAGTGAACTAGATGCCACGGAGTAATAAAGAATGAAGGTTGTTCTGCCCTTTCCCACACCCCCTCTCTGCTCCCCCCTTCACACCCAAGGTTGCCTGTAATCACAGGGTTATAAGGGAGACAGAACACCTCAGGAAAGAACTCTCAGCTACCTTGTATCGTGCAAGACTTTCCCAAAGTAGCCACAATTGCATTCCTTAATACAGTGATTGATTGACAGATTCTGACCAATTTATGCTGTATTATCTCAGTAATTACCAGATGATGTCACGCCATAAAATCTAGAGACACACTCGGGTCAGGATCTGACTCTGTCTTTAAGTGGTGGTGTGACCTTTGGCCAGCCAATAAATTTCTCATCATGTCTGTCTCCTTCTTCAGGAGATGAGAAAGATAACAGGGAAAGGACACCCAATCGACAGGGCCCCTGAGATAACTAACTGAGAAATGCCTCTGAAAGTGCTGGAAAGACAGATTGCCCTGTTTGTATAAAAAACACTGAACAAAAATATTTTTCCATCAGAAGCATTTTGGGTCTGTACCTGCCGATAGTGTTTAAAATGAACAGATTGGGTTTTAATGTGTGTCTTCCTGTGGAAACAACCCTCTGATACAAGTTTATCATATAACAAAAATGGCTCAGACCTTTAGTGCAGTAGAGATCAGCCATGCTTCCTGTTGAGTTGGGGTGACAGGCTGCAGAATGCAGGGAAAAGGGGGAAGTGTTGCCGTGCCTAAGGGTGCTGACGTGTGAGTCAAGAAGGACATGAAGCTTCCCTTGGACCTTTAGAGAACAGTTTTGTGGAGACTTGACTGGAACTGTCAGGTTCAAATTAGCACTAAAAAAAACTACAGAGCATCCCCACTGTTGTCAGGCTCATTACAAACCACCTTCCACCACAAAGGAGGAGGGGGAAAATTGCCTCAGGATAATGTGTGTTTAAGTTGTGTGTGCCATGTCTGTGGTAGAAAGAACATGGTGCCAGACACTAAGCAGAATTTGATCACCTCCTGCCTATCAAATGTTACCTTTAATACTATCTTTGGATCTCTCCAGTAGAAGCAGGGCATGTCTTCATGCTCCAGTCTTCAATCATAAATGATATTACCTTCTGCCTTTTCTTAAAGTGCTTTGTGAGTAGGGGCATGTACAGTTCCTTCCATCTAATCGATGGGAAGCTCGCAAATGTTTGTGTCGTTTGACTACCATCCCAGAGAAAAAGGTACATGTCTAGATGCACCTTCACCTGTTGGTACAGTCTAGTAGTCTATGGAGATGCCCCAAACACTGGCAAGGGATGCCTAGGAAAGAAGGTATCAAGAGGGTGGCCATGAACTCTATCACAGATATTCTATATGATTTCCAGGAAGGAAGGCAGCTATGGGAGAATTGTAGCAGACTCCACATTGGACTACCTTTGGACTGCCAGCCCCCAGCTAATAATGTACTTCTTATTAATTATGAAAGCTTAAACTTTAGCTTAAGCTTGTCCCACTAGCTCTTATAACTTAAGCTCATGTATGTTCTACATGTGCTTTTTTATCCTCTTCTCTACTTCTGTACGTCCAGCATTCTTTGCATCCCCAGGAATATCTCCACCTCTCTTCTTCTCACTGTTCTTTCTCTCCCTGGAAATCCTGCCTGTTTTCTCCTGCCTAGCCATTGGCCATTAAGATCTTTATTAAACCAATCGTAGTGACACATCTTCAAACAGAAATATTCCGCAACATTGAAGAGATTTTATAACATGGGATAAAAATACAGCATTTAGGTTAGAAATGGGAGACAGAGTGGGAGGTCTGGGTACAGATCCTGAAGATCTAAAATAGCTCCTTATACTCATCCACATATCCACTAACTAACGTATCTGTTAACTAACACATTTTTTTTTTGTTTTCAGATGCATACTGTACATTTACTGTGCAAATGTTCAGTCTTATTATGAGTTTTCATACATGTATCGTATGTATTTTGACTGCATTTCCCTTGAACTTATTCTCTTTTATATGCACTTCTACCATCCCATGAGTCCACTTGCTTTTCCTAAAAAGTGTTCTCCTACTACCACCCCCCACACACAATTTTTACATATTAGAGAGCATACAGTATTTTTTCTCTTATTTGGCTTAGCATCTCTAGGTCCATCTATTTTTTTTCCTGAAAATGACATAATTATGTGATTCTTTATAGCTTGTTAAATCTTTCCTGTGTACAAAGAAAATGTTTTCTTTATTGATTAATCTGTTGACAGATGCCTAGGATTGTTCCATGAATTGGTTATTGGACTCATGCAGCAGTAAACATGAATGTGTACACATTTGTGAGGTGTGATAGTTCTGACACTTCTGATTCCCCAGTAGCCTTTTAGTTCAGCTATACAATAGTTTTTTGGGGGAGGGACTTTTATACTGAGTTATATGAGCTAACATTTTCTGAACAGCTCAGAAAAGGTCTCCTTCTCCTCCCACTCTCAGCATTTATTAGTCTTTACTTCATTGATAATAACTATTCCGATCTGGAGTGAAATGGACTATTTTATAATTAAGTATTTTTCTATTTTTTTCTTCTATAACCTGAATTTTTAAGTAAAAGTCTGCCTATGCTGAAAAGACCATGTTTTTTTGTTAACTGCCCACTATGTCTGGGAAGCAGTTGACAGGATAGTTAGATCTGGCAGAGTGATCCTAACCCATGCTTGCAGCTATAATCTCCACAACAGATGAAATCACTCATCAGCCCTTGAGTTTATGCACTGAATATTGTCAGTACTCATCTTTTGGATGGATCAACAGCAGAAAAAAATGCCACATCTAATGAAGATTTTACAGATTACTAAAATAAATAGCCCAAACTTGGAAGCAGCTTAGAAACTCTGATTTAAACCAGCTGATTTGGATCTGCAGAGCTAAGGGTTTATGACCAAAATCATCTTTAGCCCATGTGGTTTGTACTACAAAGAACTCTGCTAAATTGCTGGGTCATGGATCCAAAACCAAACACACTGTGTCCATAGTTTCATTGCTCTCTCTTAGCCTCCTGATGGATGCTGAGTCCTTGAAGTTGGATGGATGTCCTCTCTGTTTCAGTTCTGCAGGTGTATTGCTCCCAGCCACGCCTTTGAGAGGAGAACAGGTGCTCCTCAACAGCTTGGACCACTAACGTCTCTGCTCTGAAAACTTTCCAGGTGCCTTGTAAACATCTTTCAAGCAGATCATTTGATATCCTTCTGCCTCTTTCTTGCACACCGGCAAACTGGAGGTAATGAGCTTGCGGCCCCTTTACAGCAGCAAGGAGAATCCCGTGGCAAAATATCTTCAATTGTCTTCAGTCAAACCAGCCAGTCAACACTGGTCGAACACACCATTGTGAACAAATCGTGCAGCTGTCTGATCCCTCTGAGATAGGCACTGGGGAAAGGCACGCTGAGCAGACCTGGGTCTCAGCCTCAGCTCTGGCACTCATTAGCTGTGTGACCTTGTATAGCTCACCCTAGGAGCATGGGCCATCTCTCTTATTTAAGGAGAGTAGTGACTCTTGCCCCGCCAACCTCACCTGGTCGCTGCTATGTGCACTGAAGAAAAGTTGAACGAAACTCCTGGGAAGTATAATTTGCTAGCCAAGACACCCTTCTGCTATAAAACAGAAGTGGCTGTTAATTCTTAATGAAGGTATGAACTCACAAGAAAGAAACAGCATGCTAGGATGAGTTTTTAAATTACAAATTAGTATATATTTTTTTGCCATGTTGAGTACTTTAAAGAACGATGTCAAGATCCTCTAAATCAGCTTCCATGATGGCCCTAAATTATATTCAGCTGTTGAACCAATTAACTGAAAACAAGCAAACGTGTATTGAACTAGTAACATGTCGGTGTTTGTCTAGTGCTATGGTCCATTCCTGTGGGGTTGGAATTTGAAGATTTGAGGTACAAAACTTTGCAAGGTATGGACCACATGCTCCATGTGTGCTACTAAGGTGAGAAAATGGGAATGTCGCCCAGGCCTTGGGGCTCTTCCTCATCCCACCAGGCTGCTTTCAGGACCATTGCTCAATCTTGCCCCTTGTCAGCAGTGCAGTGCTTGCTCTTCTGCTTTCTTCACTCCTGGTACATGATTGCAGTACACCAGGAGGGCAAACCGAAGCAGCCCGCTGCCAGGTGGCACGTGTCTTCATCTTTCCGCCCTTTCCCATTTTACTCTAGCTCCTTAATAACTGCCTCTAAGCTCACCCTAGAAGATTTGATGAAGACTCCATTTGTGTAATTCCCGTCCTCTACGATCTCTGTTTAGGTTATTTTCAATAGAAATTTTTCCCTGAGCCGGATTAGGCAGTGCTACCTCCTCTCACTTTCTTCTAAGGTCATAACGACAAACTGATGCTTGATTCCATTAGCCTTCCCTATGAGGAGCCAATGAGCTTCTTGCGCTTATTTACAGGGCATGAGTGAAGGCTTATTAACAGAGTGTGTGACTGCCAAGCAGCCCATTGTAAAGTATTCACTGAGCATGAATGACGCTTTCCCATAGATAAACAGAGCCGTAGTCTCATCCCCTCATCTTCCCCAGCCTACATACTCTAGTTTCCCTCAAGACCACCTAGGATATTTGCAAATATGGCAGCATCTTCAGAATGAATGGGATCTTATCAGCATGGGAATCTGAAAACCTAACCAAAGATGAAGTTGAAGCTTTCCTAAGGTGTCTGCATCTTGGCCCTATAGGATTTCAGGCAAAATACCTGTAAAAAGCTGGTGTCTACAGTTTATAGATGAGCAACAGTCAAAGGGCAGGATCTCTGAGCACCTGTAGAAAACATCATCCTAACGTCTAGGAATGAATTCAAGCAGATCTCAAAATGCAAGAGCAGAAATGTTGGCACTGAAGAAAAAATCTGGGAACTCTACCCAAGGACAACCCTATGCTGGAGGTAAGTAGGTTATCCAGAGAATGGAAGGGCCTAGAAGCTTCATCCAAGGTCAAAGTTGTCTATTATAGACAAAAGCAAAGAAGTTTCAACTCGGAGAACGATAAGTGAGCAAAATCTCCCTAAGTTTGAGAATGAGAAGAAGTTTCAAGGAAAACAAAGCTGAATAAAACAGAAAAAAATTTTCACCTCTGACTTTTATTTAACCTCATTTGTATTTGCCAGTAGTAAAATCCTGGGAAGATCTTGCTGATGGCTGCCCCAGGAATAAGGAAACCAATGTTGGTACAGAATCTCTGTGTGACAAGAATGGCGAATCGTTTGTCTCATCTAACTCTCCCACATCTCAGGGCATTGCTCAGGGAAGTTAAACAAATCCAAAGTCATAAATCTCAGACAGGGCTGTCGCCGCGAGTGGTGACAGATCTAGGTAGCAAGACAAGGCCAGGTTAGGCGTCATGGTGGGTCCAGGTGAAGAGTTCTACAACTGAGCTCCAAAGACGTGGGTGGATCTGATTAATCCTTAGGCTTTCCAGAGCAATTCAAATACTCAGCACACCTTCCCCACCAGCCCACAACAGAGGTAAGGATAAAAACCCACCATCTGTTGGGCATGTCAGACATCTCTTTGGGGTGCTCTGCACATCATTTACCTCTGAATACAACCTCACTGGTTATTACCGAAGTCACAGCTGAGGTTTCACAACAAGGAAACAACAAAGCCAATTCAAAGCAAGGTTTGCCAGGAAACTGGTGAACATAATTCACTAAAGAGTTTATTTAACCAAACTGAAGCAAGCGCCTGTTGCAACGTGACCATATATAATTATAAGCTTCCTCAGAAGCACCCAGGTCCAACAAATTACATTGGCTAGAGATCCACACACTTCAGGCCTGAACTGGGCCCTCGAGTCTCATCCCACATGCTGCCTGGGTAATCATCTCTGCAGAGCTGATGTGAGGTACAACAGATAGACACAGGGGCTGTGGATACAGAAGCCAGGGAAAGTATCCCAGAACGGTTCATATTGAAGACCATTTAAGAGAGCTAAAGCCTTTAGATGCCCACCTAAGGGAAGCAAACTGCGTGTAACTGTATGTCTACTGTGTTCCTTTAGAGAAACCCCTCAGAGACTCTTTTCAATTGCTGTGAAAGAAAGAATTTATCCTCAGGAAAAAAAAATGAATTTTCAATTCAAATCTTAATGTGAAGCACTCCTGGAATAAAAGAGGCTTTCACACATTGTTCTTGTACCAATACCCAGGACTTCCTCCTTGAATTCTGGAGCGTGGTAAATTTTGTTTGTGTTCTAACAAATAAAACTTTCTAATAATCAGAGGTTGGAGCTAGTCACTAGTTAACTGTAGAGACCAGGCAGTGATGGCACATACCTTTAATCCTAGCACTTGGGAGGTGGAAACAGACAATCAGGAGTTCAAGGCCACATTGGGCTACAGGAGATTTAACCAGTCTAAAAGAGACGTGGAGCTCATGCCTTTAATCCCAGCACTAGGAAGGTGGAGATGTGGCTAGGCAAAGAGAGGAATATAAGGCAGGAGGAGACAAGAGCTCAACCCTTTTTGGTCTGAGGATTTTGTAGAGGTAAGAACTCTAGTGACTTGCTCTTTTGCTTCTCTGATCTTTCACCATTTACCCCAATATCTACCTCTGAGTATTTATTATTAAGGCCTACTAGAATTCATGCTATGCTACATCATAGCAACACCAAAGAGCTCAGAATTAAGAACACATATATAACCTAGCTCTAATTCAAAATATTAATGTTTACAATCTTGTCCCAAGGTGGCTGGAGAGATGGCTCAGAGGTTAAGAGTACTGACTGCTCTTCCAGAGGACCTGAGTTCAATTCCCAGCAATCACATGGTGGCTCACAACCACCTGTAATGAGATCTGGTGCCCTCTTCTGTCCTGCAGGCATACATGGAGGCTGAACACTGTGTACATAATAAATAAATCTTTAAAAAAAAATCTTATCCCAAGTTCAGCATGATTAAGTATACAGTCCAGATTCAGGTCAGAAAACAACATACCCATCCATACTCTGGGTCAGGATGATGGCATAGACAGCCCTAATCCAGATTTAGAGTGGCTAAATATACAGCCCTGATTCAGGCTTAGAATAACTAAACACAGACTGGCTCTAGGCTCAGAATGGCGAAACAGACGGCACTGCTCTAGGCTCAGACTAATCTAATACACAGCACTATTCATTATTCCAGGCTCAGAATGACTAAGTGCACAGCACTGTCAGGTTAAGTTACTATAGAGTTCTACTCCAAGTTTAGTATTGATCACTGTTCTTGGTTCAGAGTCACTACGTAGATAGCACTGCTAGAGGCTCAGAATACATATACAACTGTGTTTCAGGCCTACACAACTTTTCAAATGCCTTCCATGTTTTCTTCCCTTCCCTTCCCTTCCCTTCCCTTCCCTTCCCTTCCCTTCCCTTCCCTTCCCTTCCCTTCCCTTCCCTTCCCTTCCCTTCCGTGCCTAGAGAATTATGTTTTAGATCCCAGTTTTTGTGTTAACTCCTCCAGGAACCTTTCTGACTCCTCTGGTTCTAGCAAACTCTCTTAACTGTTATCACTTGGACAGAATAATTCATTGTCAGGAAAATGAATCTGTCCTGTTTATTATGGGATGTTTGGCAGCATCCACTCTAACGAGTAGAGACCCATTATTAGAGGCTAAGGACACCTGTCCTGTTGCAATAAAACATGCCTGGGACCTGTTCTCGTGCCTCCTGGGGAGCCACTAGTTGAAATCCTCTGATCCTACATCTCTTCTTTGACTACCCTGGTCATCTTTGGTTCTGATCTATAGAGAGAGTGAATCGCTGATGGTACTTCTCAGCCCATATCCCTCTGTTAATACACAGAAAGGTTAAAATGGAAAGATTTTGGATAGTGCTTTACTGTGGAAAACGCAAGACTCCTCACTGGTTTGTGTTCAGTCTTTTGCACCAAAGAGAACTCTATGAAAAGCCTATATAAGGTCAAGGGAATATTTAATTCTATAAATCAAAATTCAAACTTTGAGCCTAGGTCATCTCATCTAAAGAGTATAACTAATTTTAAGTAGCTCTCAAAGTTTCTGTGTTTAATAAAATACACACATTAAATTGCTTTGCGGGATTACCTTTTCCTGTTCTTGTAGACGACTAAGAACAGGTTACAATTTACAAAGAAGATTTATAATATGCCATGGTGTTTTCAAACATCTATGACAAGAGTTGCCCCTAATGCTCTTGGTACAATCCAAAGAAATTTTGAAGAAATTTTTGAAAGAACGCTTTGGATTAGAAATAAAATCCCAGGCAGGTGAGGGGCCCCTGTCTGCTTACAAAGTCTTGTCACACAGGAGGTCTCGTGATGGTTCACACTGCTCAGGAGGGGATAACCTGAAAGGTAAGCAGGCAACCAACAAAAGCTAAGAAATCATCCCATCTCCCAAGGCTGAGATGTTAGTCCAGTTTGCAGCAACAGACCTCTCTCTGCTCCTGGTTCAGAACTCAAAGCAATACTTAAATGCAGAACAAAGAATCATTCAGCCCCAACTTTCTGAAATTGGACTTGAATTGCTGTATGCAAAACCAGGTAGACAGTGGAGGCCATTGGAACTGGTTGTGTTGATGGTTATCATCGTTACTTGAAAACAAACCAGCATTAAGGATATGCAGACATTTAAAAAAGAGTCAATTCTTTTGTCAAATGCAATTATAATTCTCAAAAAAATTTATATGCTCAGGCCAAATCAGATGAAGGAAAACGCCAAGGGGGGAGATGGGCTCCCACTGTACTGCACACTAAAATTCTTAATTCAACCCAGACTCTCAGAAGGAGTCTCAGAAGAAAGGTTAATGAAATGGGGTAGGAAGGAAGACGTCTCCAGAGAAGCCTGCATATTTCAGAGCTGTCTCTCTGTTGCTCTTGAGCAGAAGTTTAAAAAAAAATTCCCTACAAAACGCATGTCTCTTTTTCCAATCAAGAAAGGCAGAAGGCTACTGTCTAGTCATCTGTGGAGGGCTATGTCACAATGTCACAATGTTTTTATTTGTTTGTTTTTCGAGACAGGGTTTCTCTGTAACTTTGGAGCCTGTCCTGGAACTAGCTCTTGTAGACCAGGCTGGTCTCAAACTCACAGAGATCCTCCTGCCTCTGCCTCCCGAGTGCTGGGATTAAAGGTGTGTGCCACCAACACCCAACCCCTTTTCCAGCACTCTTACCAGAACTGAAAAGGGGTAGCCAGTTATTAACACCCAGTTCCTGATCTCCGAGAGCAGCTCAGAGAATTGTGTTTGACTCAGTGATGTCCTGTTAGCATCTGGTAGATGTTATACTCTGGAAAAACTTTAAAGTAGGTTAGAAGATCCCAATAAACAAAGACGCCCTAGTGTTTGACGCAAGTACAAGTATGCAAGACTACATCGATGATCCATGAAAAGAAATAGACTCCCATTGGGGGCGATGAGTTCACCTCAATCCCAGGCCAAGGGCCAGCTAAGAGGCTCACTGTATTCTCTCAACATAGCCAGGGAGTGAAGGGGAGAAAGCAAGAGTGGTGTTCAGTGCAGAGAAGTGCACTCCAAACAGGAGAATTGACACACAGGGGCTGGCTTCCTGGAGGTCTGTCTCTGCGGTGGACTGAGGTTTGCACCTCTGGGTCATCCACGTTGTCCAGGTTGCTCTGCACAGGCGGGGACTCTGTGCTCTAGGTAGGGGTCTATGTGCTTTAGGTAGGGGTCCATGTGTTTTATGCATTTTGTTCTCCTAATCTGCTAAATAGCTTCCAGTCACCATTCAATTTTCAATGTAGAAGACATTAATTTTCCGACTTAAATGAAATTACACCTTAGTGTATAACAAATACAAGCACAGAAAGATTAATGCTGTCCACCGCCTGGAAGTAGTGGAAATGAGATCCAAACCTAGGTAGGCTTGTTCCGAGGCACAAAGACCATGTGTCTCCCAGACTCTTTAAACAAGCGTGGGTGAAAGACGTGTTCACTGAGCAGGGGACAGCGAAGCTGAAAACAAGGGCACTTTCAGCTAAACAGAGGAGACAAAATAGGGTGTGCAAGAGCGTTGGGGGTTTTTGAGGCAGATGATGGAAACGAGGGGACTAAATGAGGCCAGCAGCAGGGTATTTGGCAGGGCAGATGGGGCATGAGCAGCGGTGGCCATGGGAACACACCCTAGCGGGAGGTTCTACAGGTTTATCTTAAAGCTGTGTGGGGCGGATGAAAACCATCTAGAAAACAGTCACAGAAGACCTTCCTTTCAAAACTGTTTGGCTTCTGTGTAGAAAACAAAGATAAAGAGAGTGGTGTGTAGAAAGAGGGGAAAAATACAATGGTCTAAGTCAAGTCCAGTGGTTCTTAGACAGTGGCCCCCAGGCCAGTAACATGTGTGACTGCTGAGGACCTTGTGAAAATATAGGTCTGTACGCTACATCTACTGAATCAGAAACTCTGGCACGGGGCAAGCATTAGTTACTATGTGATACATCAATACACATTTACAACATGCTACAAATAGAGTGTTTATCATTTCATTGTCCCTGTGGGTCAGGAGCCCAGGCATGGCTTAGTGAGTCTTTGCCTCAAAGTCTCGAAGGGATGCAATCACAATGTCAGCCAGGCTGTGTTCTCATCTAGAGATTAAGTAGGTGGGAAGCTGCTTCCAACATTATCCAGAGTGTTGTCAGAATTAATCTGCTTACGGTTGTAAAAAAAAAGACAGTGCCTGTTTCTAGAGGCTGCTGTTGGTCCCTGGAGCCTTTCCACAGCCTCCTTATCATTTGAGCATGCTTGACATGGTGTTCACCTTGTCAAGCCCGCTGAGAGTCTTGAGCAGGGTTAAAATTTTTGCTACATAAACATAAGGACTCAAGCTTGACTCTCAGAATCCCATCTACAGGACAGAAAAGTATGGTGGCCCATCTGCAAGCCCAGTGTCTGGGAGATGAAGATAGGGAATCTCCCAGGCAAGCTGCTCAGAATAGCTGAATTGGCAGGCTCCAGATTCAGTGAAAGAACCGGCCTCAGTCTGTTAAAAAGGGGTATAAGAATGACACCAGCATCCATTTTTTAGCTTCTATATGGCCACACATACTAAACATGTATATGTGTACTTACAATATGTGAAGACACACACACACACACACACACACACCTCCAGAATGAACCTGCTAGTAAGACAACCATATATTACTGTATTGCAATAATAAGAGTCACATTTGACATACTCTAGTGGTTAGAAGGAAAACATTAATCGCTTATATAAGTGGAGAGTATTCTACCAAGACACAAACACCAGAAGGCGGGGATGAAGGAGCACCAGACACCCTGCCAGACAGACCCAGTTATCTGCTGTAACATGCCTTCTTATTTGAGAATCTCTAGTTCAGTCAATGGCTTGGACAGGCATTTTCCAAGGATTCTTGAAACTTCAAAAGATTCTTGTAAGTTTACATTTGCACTGCATTTAACACAAGGACTTTGGAGGCAGAAAGATGTGGTTCAAGTCCCTTCCTTTTCCTGCATGACCTTGGCTAGCCCACTTAACCTCGCTGAGCTCGGGCCTTTGTGTGTAAAGCAGCATTCCTCAGGGTCTCCTGTGAGAGTCTGAGACCATCAGTGCAGGAATAACTGTATGTCTGCCACAAAGGACGAGTTCAGTGACGTTTTCCCGCTGCACTTAACAACTACGGGCTTTGCTTGCTTCTGGGTGTGGCGTTGGTACAGCGATTCCACAATGCTCCCCAGTGGAGAGCTAACCAGGTGGGAACTCCTTCAGAAGGCAGTGTCTGTTCCCACAAAATGCTGAAGATATAAGATTAAATACCCTTTAATCAGGGGGCACCCTGCTGTCTCGGGAGGGAGAATTATTTTGGAAAACATGACATAATTTGAGATCTGCCCTTCTGTCTCTCCTGCACTCAAGCTTCTACTTTCCTCCTCTTCAGGCAAAGTTGAACTCACCAAAACTTAAGATTTTCACTTTAAAAAAAACGACGGCGACAAGGACCCTCGGGGAGTTGAGCACAGATATTGGTAGAATAAAATCAGATTAACTTCAGGTGCTCCTGTGGTTCTCTGTTCCCATAGCACAGGGATCGGAGTTCATCTTTGTGGAAAGCAAGTGGATTGCTCACTGGGAGAAGGGAAAGAAGCAGAAGGTATGTCTATGTTGTATGCATGTATGCTCATGTGGATGCAGGCACCTGTGCACATGTATGTATGTGCAACGAATATACATATTCAACTGTGTGCACATCAGCATGAAAATGCATATGTGCTTTGCATATGTTTATGAGTGGTGCATGATCATGCTTTCATGTGTACCTGTGGGTGTGTTATATACATGTGGTACTTGTACATGTGCATACACATGCATGTGTTCATATGAGCTAACGTGAATGTGTGTCTGTGCATGTTGGAACATTCATGAGTGTAAGCAACACTGAGAGTCTTCCTCAATCATTCTACTTCTTTCTTAAGCAGGGATTCTCACTGAACCTGGAACTCACTTATCAGCTAGGTTGACTAGCCAATGAGCTTCAAGGATCTTCCTGCCACCACCTCATCAGTACTGGGATTACAGAGATATGTCCCCATGCCCAGCTTTAAGTGCATGCTAGGGATCTGGACTCGGGTCTTGTTGCTTGCATGGCATGCATTTTATGCAATGTACAATTTCTCCAGCCCCTCAGCAACTAGGATTTTAATGAAACCTGATTACGGCATCTGTCACAAAGAGCATGCCTACTAAATGCTTTTAGAACACGCCAAGGCATGAATGGATGGGATGAAATCCCACATCCCTTTCCTGTACTGTCTGTTCTGACCTCTCATTGTTTACTACTAAGTAATGAGGCAGACAGCATCACAGCAAACAGCAGGCTTGTGAGAAGAAAAACCACAACAAAGTGCTTGGCTAAAATAGGAACCACCATCTGCCTGGGTTGCAAAGTATAATTTAGCAAAACAACAGGCAGAACACGTGGCTCAGAGACTATTAATGCACAGTCAATAAAGTAACTAACCAATCCGTAGTAACTGCCCCCCAAAGGACAGTTCCGAAGTGTTTTATTCGGAGAGCAAATTAAAGCAGAGCAAAGATGAGTCTAGCAAAAAGCCAGCAGCTTCTCGTCTCTTTCACATATGAGTCCTCAGAGACAGCGGTGAAATTATCCACGTCTTCCCTGTGTCTGCTTTGTTCAGGTCCAAACACACCATGTGAAATCTGCGCTTGTGGCCTCGCCTTCTTCAGCTCCCTGCACGTGCCATGGGCACGGAGGTACCTGCTCGCGAACAGTATTGATCCATGTGTGGCCACACAGAGATTGACGAGCCCGTAATTACCCAGCAAACCAAGCAATTGTCCTGTTGTCAAATCATCATGGATTTAATTCAGTACAATTCGTAGGGTACAGAGATGCTGGTGTTTTCATTCTTCACATGGAGAATAGTTCTTACCTTTCTGGGCTGCTCTGGCAGAGTGGGTCTCAACCTTCCCAATGCTGCGAACTTTTCATACAATTCCTCTTGTTGTGGTGATCACCAACCATAAAATTATTTCCATTCTCACTTCATAAATGCAATTTTGTTACTGTTATGGATTGTAATGTAAATAACTGATATGCAGGATATCTGCTATGCGCCCACCAAGGGATCAATACCCACAGATTGAGGATCATTGCTAGTAGATAACTGAGAATTCCCATGGGCACTTGGTACGTATGAATTTGTAACTGAGGTTGTGTGTTTGTATGTGTAATGAAGAGCGAAGAAACAAATGTTTTCATTCAGATAATATGTGGCCAAAGAATAAGCTGCTCATGAATGGGCTGCTTTGGGCCCTTTTCTTTCCATCAATCTATTGAGTGTGACATCCTCGTTATGATGATTAAAATAAGCCATTCTGTCAATATACAGTCTTCAGTCATCTCAGTAGTCTGGGCAGAGCTACAGTCAGGGCTCTTCTGTCTCCACGGAATGATTTTGCAGCTCATGTCTGCTTCTTTGGGTCCACACAGAGACTTTGTTCTCTGCAACCTCTTCCACATAAAATGTTTCAGCCAGTAAACAGGATGGAGGAGATGAACATTTTTTTCTATCTTTGGCGTTTTTTTTTAATGTAAACTTTCTAAGTTAGCGTGGAAAGAGATAGGTTTCCTTATGGCATTTTAATTGTACTTTGCTCTTATTCAGTCCTTCACCAACTGCCCTCCCCTGAACCTTGCCCTGGTCCCCTTTCTCCCCTGAAACAGCCTCAATTACACTTTAATGTTGCATTCTTCACATGACGCTCTCCCCCCTCTCATAGGCCTTTCTGCACTCAACACACACACACATTTTCAAAGACATGTCTCAAAAATTACTTGTCCAATTAACTTCTTTATGAACACACATAAATTCAGTTCACCAAAAACTCGGCACAATTACAGTCTAGCAGCCTGGGAGTCTGATTTCAGAATATTATAAACAGTATTTATTAGCGGAAGATGCAAGGTAGAAGAGAACACACAGGGTGGAATTTACAGTTATTGCCCTATAGAGAAGAGGCAGGGGCGAACCAGCCTGCTAATAAAACTTCCATATAATAAGCTGGGGTTCGGATTAAGTGATTTGATTTTCTCCCCTGCAGCTCAGTGACTTACACAGACAACACTGATGTGATCATATTATTTGTTTCTCTTCTTGCCAGAGACCTGATGAAAGCTAGATCCATTGCTCTAATGTAATTTTTATTTTCTCAGATTTATCTCCCTTTGAGTGCCTTTCTGCACTTGTCTCCTTCTATCCCAGAAAGGAAGATGGGTGTCCTTGACAGCGTCTTACGCTGTATCTCCCAGAGATTTTTCTTGTTCACTAGTCACACAAATTGCCCTTTCCTGGATGTTGTATTATAAGACATCTAGGCCAACAGAATAAAACAAATCTAAAAGCATAGTGGCTCATACTTGCAATCCTAGCCCTGAACAGCTGAGGCAAGACGGAGGATTGCCATGAGTCTGAGGCCAATTTGGGTTATGTGGTAATTCTGAGATCATCCTGAAATAAACAGTGAGACTTTGTTTTAGACAATTAATAAATTAAATAAGTGACAATAAAAGTAAAAGAAAACATAAATCTGCTAAGAGGGGAACAGCTCAAGATTGCTTTTTATAACTTACACAGCAACGGATATAAAGGTAATTTGAAAGCCCTTTGTCAGCACGGCAGGGCTGGGAGCAAAGGGTGAAATTTCTTTTTAACAAAAGCCATTCATATATTCCTGCTGAAAAAATGAAGGGAACTCAGCCCCTGGTTACCTCTCTACATCACATGCTAAATCTTCCATTATTAATAAGGATGGTATACAATGCAGACCCTCCTTCTGCAAATCACCAATAATTCCCTAAACCAGGCAGCCTCTAGGGAGCTTTCTATGGCAATAAGCAAAAAAATCTTGAGGTCTGCAAGTGAGGGACATTAGTGGTAGAGAGACCAGGATCACATCTCTAGAGATTAAGGACATTTATGAAGTAAGTGGACATTTATTGAGTGTTTTCTCTGCGTAAACACAACACAAAGAGCTATGTTTTCTACATTTTTTTTTTTGTTAGAGTTCATTTCCCATACCCACTCTTGTACCTCAAGCGATACAAAGTGCTTGGCAGCATTTGATGGAGTAGAGGGGCTTGCTTAATAAGCCTGGATGGAAGAAAGGCGGCAAGAAGGAGAGAGGCTGGCATAGGTGTAGATAAAAGACAGATTTGTGAGGATACCTGCAGATCTTGAAGTCTTAGCAGACAGGGAGCTACAAGAAGAAGTGTCACCTCTGTTGAGAAGAAAACAAGTGACATAAGAAGCATGTCGCGGGGCAAATAGAGAAAGAATATAAGAGGGGTTGGCTTTTCCTGACCACAAAGAGGAACACTTGGCAGGTGTGCTTCTCCTCCAGAGGATACAGGGCTTGGCAAACATGAGCTGCTCTCTTGTTCATTTAGCTTGACCAGTTTGTTTGCATAGCTCTTCCCAATGTTGTACTATGGTGGGAAGATTCAGAACACAGAAGAGTGCCTAGGACTTCCTGTATTGCAAATATAGTTACCTCATTCATTCCTCACCCCCCACTTATGTTTGTGGTGGCTACTTGCTTAGTCTACTTGCTTAGGTTAAAAAAAAATGCCTGGGGCGTCCTGAGACATCCCACAGAGCCTGCCTGTGAGCACTTTCCCAGAGAGTATTAACTGAGGTGGAAACCCTTCTCTAAATCTGGGAGACACCCTTTCATGGCCTGGAGTCCGAGACTGTAGCAAGAGGGAGAAAGGTCAAAGAGAGTAGATGCCTTCATCCATCTTTCTCTGCTTCCTGAGACTCCTAGATATGAGCAGGCAGCCTCAAGGTCTTGCTGCCACAACTTCCCACCCTGACGGGCTGTCATCTTTCCAACTTTAGGGCATGAGGGGCCATTCTTCCATTAAGTTACTCTCCATCCGGGATTTATCACAGAAATAGTATAGTAACTAACAGATGGATCAGGGCTTTTCTCTGGGATTCTTTCTGCAACTGAGGGGCGGTTGCCCTCTGAGGGTGGAAATCAAAGCGTTGTAAACCAAGAAAGCCTAGAAAGAGCCATCTCCTCCATCCTCTCGGGGGTAGGGAGGCTGCAGCTTCTGCACTAGCAACGGCAGCCAAAGGGGAGTGGAAGATAATTGAGTGTAAAGGAGCAAGGGGTCCAAGCAGGGAGACACTCAGCCTGACTGCAGAAGTGAGAAGGAGAAAAGGTCTTGGAGGTTTCTGCATCAGGTTATCAGGACCAGAGCTGCAGTGGGCACCAGGAGACCTAACTCAAGTGCCATGGGCTGAGGACAGATGATTCCCTCCTGTTGTGGGTATACGGGTGGGGATCACATAGCTAGAAGTAGATACAGGGTCAGAAAGATCTGGACCTGTGTCTGGATTCTGGGGAGCTACTTAATCTCTTCAAAACTTAACTTTATTCATCTACAAAACAAAGAAACAAAGAACCCACACAGTCATGTTGGTGTAATGTTTAGATACTGTATTCATAGCAACAGACAGACACTTAATGAAGACTCCAGAATTACTAGGGGATGTAGTTTTGTTAATTCTAGAAGAGTCACTCGAAGTTTTTATTTCCATGAGTATTCTGAATGGAAAATTGAAAACGATGAAAAATAAAAAAAACGGGGGCTCACCAATATGCACTGTGTGTGTATGTGTGTGTGTGTGGTTTCCTCAACAGTGTTGGATCTGAATAATTATGAAAAGTCATAACTGTCACTAGAAACTCAATACAAAATATTAAGAGGTTTATATTCTCCATAAACTGAATATTCCAAATTATCATTGTTAACTCTCAGTGCTGCCCAGGGGTATTTATTGGATTATGAATCTGGGATTAATGAGGGCCTAGAATAATTTAGTATTTTCCTTGTGGTATGAACCCACACCAGGAAATCAACTCTAATAAAGCAGGGAATGTGAGAATATAGAGGAAGTCTCCCTTCTCATTGATAGTTGAGTTTATTTTACAGGAGAAAAGGTCTTAATCCTATTTTTCAAGGACAAATCCTCCAACTTGGTCACACTAGCTTTCCGTTTACAAGAGTGACTACACAAGGATGTGCACAGATTCATGGTGGCCTCCCTCAGGCAGCTCCCGTCATCCACAGGACAGATGTTCGCCAGGCATATCCATCACTACCTTCTCTAAACAAATCATAATGCCAACCTATGATTGATTTACATGCACGTTTGTCTACATATTAACACATGGAAATATTTTACTCTTAAGTCAGACTCGAGGCAACCTTGTATGCTTCTAACTAAACATTTAAGTTCATGAAAAGCCACAATAATACCTGCAGCGTTTCCATTCCCTAGACCATGATACATCTCTGATTTCCCAAGAAAATCGTGGAAAGAGAGCCAGTTGGGAACTATTGCCCAATTATAACTGAGAACTAGGAGACCTGTTTCCTCAAGATTCACGAGACCAGAAAACACAGCATCTAGTGTTCTTGTCTTTCACCTTCTGGGGTGTATGCCAAAATCCAAGACAGAAGAAAAGAATAAACCCCAGCAGTGTGGTTCTAGTATCAGGACCCTTTGGAAAGAAGTGTTTCCCTTAGGGAAAGGGTCTGACTCAAGTTTGCCACTCTGATGCCAAAACCCTCTGTGAGGCTCAGCACCGTGGCATGTTTTTATCACAGTATGACACACAGTTCAGATGAGACCAGAGGCTGTGTGTTAGTCGTCTGTCCTCACAGTCCAAAAGAAGAGGCTGTCACGTGTTTCACAGAGCCTAATTTGTACACTTGGGAATGTAAAGGCAAGGGATACTTTTGGTGTAGAATCCCAGTGGTCCTGGTTATCACAAGACGATCTGATTGCTTTGCGCAACTAATTTTGCAGACTTGTTGTGCAGGAATATGTAGGGAGTTTACGAAGCCCCTTTGATAAGGGGGTATACTGAAAATATTAAGAATTAATTAAGTGGTACACCACAATTACATAGTAAATATTTATAAATGCTTCCAAAACCATTAGATGAATGAGTGTGTTGAAAACAGAACAGCCTACAACTTTGGAATTTGCTGTATTTGGGCCTTGGCCGTGGGCAAGTCATTGCACACCTCTGTCGTATTTTAATCATTTATAAACTGTCGAAGGAGGGAGCTACTTGCCTTTCCTATTTGTCTTGGGAAGTAGACTGGGGAAATAAATTGCTACCACATGTGGACAACATCTTGAGTCCTTTGGGAGTTCTTACAGCATCCATCTTATTCATTTTCTCTGAGCTCCAGGCACACCAGAATTCTCTCAATCAACAGCCCCCTATTCCTTCAAGCAGCTCAACATAGAAGGTAAAAGATTCTCTTTATATGCTTTCACAACACCCTAAATTACTTCTTCTAGCATCTCTACAAGCCCAATTGTGATAGTTAATTGGATAAAAATCTCTCAATTCCTGTATATATTATAAGCAAAATACATTCTGTTGATAAAGTAGATGAATAAACTAGGGGACTAGGTACTGCAAGAGTTTTAAACACTGACCTGACATAATATCAACTTTTAGGACTTTTGCCTCACCCATCAATTGTGAGAATTCTTAATCCTAAAATTTGCATGTGTTCCCTTTTCCCCACCTCGCAACTGAGTTGCTGCTCATTCTGCAAAACAGGGTCACTTCCTTTTGGTTGGTGTTCAGGAAGCTCAGTCAGTCCTAACACACATGTGCAAGCTGGCTTTGGCCAGCAACCATGCCAACCACTCACACCATAGCAGGTATATTTTCAACATTTGAAGATGACCATTCTCTAACAATGAAAAGGAATTTGGCACTGTCAGTAGAATGGGAGAAAACAGCTCACTCAACTGAGAAGTGAGGTTTCCATGATGATTTCCCAATGTTTTTAGAGAGTACTCTACAAACTTAAAAATCTTTTTGATAGAAGAGACTAAGGATGACATGCTTTCCAGTCATTAAAACTAGAGAAACAAGCTTGGCATAGTGGTTAATACTGCTAATTCTATCACTAGGAAGTCTGAGGCAGGAGAACTATCATAATTCAAGGTCAGCCTGGATAACAGCTAGAGTTCTGGGACAGTTGGATAGAGAGGGAGACTGCTGCAGAGAAAACATGCAAAAAAGAAGGAGAGATTGGAATGGAGGGAGGGAGAGATAGAACGAAGGAAGAAAAAATAAACAGAAGTCAATTGTTGTTTACCTGAGGTAGACCAGTAGCCTGAACACAGGGATTGGAATCCACCATGCTCCCACCCTTGTTTCCTAGCTTTTTTTTCCCCCTTTATCTTTACTTATCTGCTCTTCAGGTGATTAAGAAAAACATGAATATGAACATAAACAAACTCAAATAATATGAGGAAAAAAACAAAAAACAAAAAAGAATCTTCACACATGTTTGAAAGTATTTACCACTGAGGAAATAGAATCTTTTCTCTTCACTGAAAATAAAAGAGTGAATAAAGATGGGGGCTGGAGAGATGGCTCAGCGGTTAAGAGCATTGCCTGCTCTTCCAAAAGTCCTGAGTTCAATTCCCAGCAACCACATGGTGGCTCACAACCATCTGTAATGATGTCTGATGCCCTCTTCTGGCCTGCAGGCATACACACAGACAGAACATTATATACATAATAAATAAATATAAAAAAAGAGTGAATAAAGATGAGTTTTTAATTGTCAACCAAGTAACCAAGCACACTGAGTGGCATTTTGGAACCTGGGCCATTGAAATATCATGTTTGAAGGTGGAAACCCACCTACTATCTGTGAATATAACTGTTCCTGGGACTGCACACAGACAGAAATATGTTTACTTCCTTCCTCTAAGAAATTTCCATGGATGAAAAGTATAGGGCACTGGGATAGTGCTCCCCTAGGGCCCCCAAAGGTATGGGGGTAATCTATCACAAAATAATAATGTTATTATTAATAGTAAGAATAAGGCAATAAAAAGGGGAAAAATGGCTTATATGCTAGGGAGGATTAAAAACAAGAACAAAGCTTTCAGTAGAATCAAACTAACATAATAAGAAGACAGAAGAGGTATTGGGTTAAACTATATTACATTTTTATATGTTCAGTGATATATATTTCTATTTCTGTGAGGTAGTCACATAAAAAATCTGGTTTTTGAATAACTATTTACAACTATGTCAACTCATCATTTCCTGATAATAGATGGCATATTTGAGTAAATTCTATTCATTAAAGTTATAGACATCATTGCTTTCTAAATGTTCTTCATTTTATAGTCCCAACATTTTCATGACTATAAGGATAAGGTAGATTATTTCTCATCAGAAACAAATTAGGCTCAAGTAAGTCATCCTTATGGCTCAGTTCAAAGAGCCACCTTCCAACTCTACTTGCTGCTTCCTGAGTTGAGCTGTTGGATTAATAAATAGTAGTAGTCACTAGGCCACAAGAACTGAAGGATAATGATGTAAAATCTAGAAGAAAGACATGGTGTCAACGACTATGTAGACTGGAAACTTATAGTGAAGTCCTGAGAATAGATTTTTAATAAGAGAAGTAAGCAAAATGCAATGAGTTAAAATGACTACAATCTGTTGGGACCGGGGAAAATTATGCCATGATCTTTTGAAATATTCATGTCTTAAACAAGCCTGGCTGTAGGGAGGGCAAAACAGTTGAAACTTTTGTTAGTTGTAGCCTCTTCCATTCTTTGAAACAAATATTTTGAAAACTGAAACCCAAGTTTTCAAGAACAAAATAAAAACTGCTTTATAAAGTGTGGAAATGTCCACGTGGCTTGACAAAGCCAATATTTACCTGTGACTAGCTTCCTTAAACATGACTCTGTACTGCAAGTTTCTCCAGGAGCACTTCATGAAGGTATGCACCTTCCTCTCCTACTCGAAGGTATGGGAGTCTTCTGGTTTCTGGACTGGAAACATTAGCAAGGATGGTAACAGCGACTTCTAGTGAGCCAGGTCTTCTCACTGACCAGGTCACGATACTCTTTAGCATACCTCTTGCAGTACATTCTCCAGGGACTCTGGGTCAAGGGTGGCTTTAACTTGCATCGACCAGAGCTGTATAACTGCCCCTATGTGCCAATGCAGACACAGAATACAGTGAACCATGAATGAACTCAACCTTCATGCTGACTCAACATCTGCTCTAGGATCAAGTCACAGCTGTGCTAAATGTAAGAGCTCCGGCGCCGCAAACCACAGCTTCCCCTTCAGTAAGTCCACAGCCACGCTTAAACACAGACGGTGAAGGAAACGGACATACTAGTGAGTGGTAAGTACTAAGAGAGCTGCAGATAGGAACAAGTGAGCAGTTGACTCTAGTGACAATAAGGTCAGGAGGAGAACTCAGCAGAGTTTTGAAAGCAAAGATGTGTCTACATAAACAAGTCTTCACGAAGAACAAGAACAGATTTTACCAGAAAAGAGACAAACACATTGACTTTGAAGAATTTAGACTGTACACACACACTCACACAGACACATACACATACACACACACACATATCACTTTGGACCTATTTATTCCATCCCTAAACTAAGAGTCTGGCAGCTAGTATTTTTAGATGGCTGTGTTTGCCACCTACACGCAGCATGAGGCAATGGATAAAAATATGTATCACACCAGAAGCCCTCAAAATAGAGGCATCTTCATTGTCATCTGTTATCCAAAGCAAATGGCCTCATGTTACCATAGAAATCCCCATTCTCTTCTGTGGGAAGGTGTTTTAAATAAAGCTGTCAGACGGTCTCAATTAAAAATAACAAATGAAAGACCAATTATGGTCCCACTGGATTCACTAATAAAGTTCATTAATGAACTTTCCACCAGGTGTTCAGAATCTAAACGCTAACACATGGAGAAAGTCCTAAGGCAATGAGAGAATCCGACTACACACTGTATTGGCACCTCTGACTCCTGGCCTTCTGCACAAGACTGGAGCTCACAACATGGAGACGTGTTGGTCATGGGGGCAGAAGAAAAGATGATGCTGGCAACACCTACCATGTTCAAGATGGAACTTAGTTTTACACTTCATTTTCAACTGGTTTATCTGATACAACAGTGCTCTACTTACTTGTTATTAGTGACCACAGGTTTCTTGTCTCCGTCCATGTTGGTCCTCCTGCCCATACTAGCTCGTAATGTTTACGAGCTTCATGAGAGCAAGGGTTTACATTTCATTCTCACAGAGCAGTAAATAAACATTTTGGTTATTTTATTCCACACTGTGAAGAAACTTGAGGGAAGACAAGTTTACTTTGGCTCAGTGTTTGTGTGGGTAGAAGTCCAGCATGGCAAGGAAGGCATGGTGGTGGGCCCAACTCATCTGTGGTGATAGAAGCAAGGAGATACTGGCTCATCTCTTCACGAACAAAGAAGCAGAGAGGGAAAGAAGTAAGGCCAGGCTATTAAACTAAGGGCCCAGATACCAGCAACCCACTTCCTGAAGCTAGGCTCCATCTCCCAAATGGCCCACAACCTCCAAGAATAGCTCTACCAGCTCGCACAAATGGCCTGGGGACACTTCTCATCAGAATGGTAACTGGTCTGCACAGCCCACCCGCTGTGATTTGATAGGGACAGTGTATTTCAGTGCCTTCTGCCCTCACTTTCTGCAGTGCCTCAGCCTTGCAGCTCCCCTTCTCATACGTATGGAGCAGGCTACAATATGGGAAAGAGCTACTCTGTTGGTAAGTCATGAAATCCCAAACATTTTTTGGTCTTCATGGTAAGAGAGATAGTGGCCTATAAAATACAGAAGCAAAGTGGACTGGCTGTGGTTTTTCTGAAAACTGAAATGTATATATATACATACATATATCAATCATAAAATGGCTTCGAAACTGTTACATACATGGCAGATATTAATATGAGTCTAGCATTTCTACCCGGACAGTTGATTGCAAGAGGTCCCAACAGAAAGTGGGTACACCAGTCAACACCTCTTTAAGTAAGTGAACAGTTGCTTTGCTGGCCAGCACCATCCAAAAGGTTTACTCAGTATTGTGTGGTTACCAGGTATCTGTCTGTCTGCTCCTTCTTGGAGTCCTCGCCTATCTCTTCCCCCTCCTGCTGCCCCATCATGCCACATCCTTGCATACCTCTCCCTCTTTCTCTGCGTCTCTGTCTTCCACAGGCTCTCTTTGTCTCTCTCTGTCTCTCTCTCTCTTTGCTGGCTGGTCAGCTACCTCCAGATACATGGTCCTTGAAAGGAGTTTTTCTGTCAAGTAAATTGACTCATAAATCACTTAACCATCTTCCTTTGCTCCACCTTCACCTTTGCTGTTTAATTTCTTCCTTTTTCTCTTGATTTTATGACCTCTTCTCTCCATAAAGACTTTTTATGAAGGTTTGTATAGAACTGACTCCCTAAAAAGAACTAAATTTACCCTTCAGAGTTAACATAGAAGGTTCCATGAGGCTATTCACAAACAAGGAGACACAGGTGGTCAATGCTTTCTCCCAGAACTCACGATAGCTCATCTGTTTGTTGCTCTCCTGACCTACTCTTTGATTGCATTTTTGTTTTGTTTTTCTCTGGTCAAAAAGGGGCTGAAGAACTAATGCAAAGTAAATTTTGTCAAGATAGAAGCTGGGAGCCCCAGGCATTGTCTCTGAGGGAGGCATCTTGCTTGCTTTTCTCGTGAATATTTAGATTTTTTCTGAACTGTTGTCCTACTTCTGACACTAGTACGAGTTCAAAAGTAGCCCAAGATACACCTTCACTTGTTTCCTAGCGACCCAAAAGTAGCCCAGGATACACCTTCATTTGTTTCCTAGTAACCCAAAGACAACAACCAGCCTGAAAAGAAGGGCCAACAGGTGACGCCTGGTAGGTGGAGTTGTCTGCTGAGAGAAGAGCCATGTCCTGGAAGAAGCTGCTGAGAACAGGGTAGGAGGACAGCCATCTAGTCCCAGACTCTCCGCGCAGGCAGAGAACTGAGGAGCAGTACCTCCAGAAACCAGACAGACATACAGTTCCCACATCCTAGGATTGAGGCAGAGTGACAGTGAAGAAACAGGAAAACACAGTTTTAGTAAATTGGTGGGTGATTAAACCTAAAACAGCTGCTTACTCCTGTCTAGGGGATACAGTAATGGTGGAAACTATATTGGATCAGCTAGCTTCAGGGAAAGGTATTGCTCCCTCAAGACCCTACAGGTACAAGTTGACATGATAATATTATTGCTAGAATTGTTCCAAACTGAGAAAAAGCTGAACTGAATCCATCTATGAGAACAAGAGGCTAGCACGGCAGCTAAGCACATTGTGAGCTCTCTCTAGTGACTTCCCTCTGACTGGCTTCTTCATGCTCGTTCTCAGTAACCTGGGACCAACCTTTTCGAGAGCCTGCACTCTCTTTCTCTGTATGCTTTTTTTCTGGTGATGCAGCTTCTGTTTCTCTCTCACCCCCTTTTCTCCTTTGCCCCCCCTTCTCTTCCCCCTCCATAACCCACTAAATAATCCAGTTCTCTCTGAACAGCGTATCTATCTGTCTCTCATCTGCTGTGGTTTACCACCCGCCAGAGGACCCGCTGAGGCCTCAGGTCACCCGCCAGCTGCAGCCCCTCATGGGACAGGCCTCAGAACACCCTCCTTTATAAATGGTGACAACAACCACAGAGTGCTTGACAAGGGGACTACCAGAGAAACCAAGAGACTCTTGAATGGGGTTCCAGAAAATTGGGAATTACACACACACACACACAGAGTCACACATACACATGAATACATACAAACTTGCATACACATTCACATATATTACACATATATACATATGGGCACACATAGCCACATATGCACACATTCACATACAAACATGCACATACACATATATGCGCACACACACACACACACACACACACAATCCAGCATAAGAAGCATCCTGACAAAAGCCTAGGCTGACACAGATCCCCAAATCACCACGATGCCTGTGGAGATCACTACTTCACTACTGTCTTCCCATGCATGAGGCTGAGAAGTCTAGGCCTCACTCTGGTCTATGATTACAGGAATAATATATTCATGTGTTGTGTCTGTGTGTGCACGCATGTGTGTGTATGTGCATGTGTGCGTGTGTGTAGCATGGTGTGCACGTGAGTTCAGAGGACACTTGTCCTCAACCCTGTGAATCCCAGACACTGCACTCAGGTCCTCAGTCTTGATAGCAAGCGCCTTGAGTTTGTTTTCCACTTGTAAAAATGAATATTTCTTTATCTATGTGGAAAGGTACATTCTGAATTTCTTTTCAGTCTCTGGATTCACAAAGCATGTTCTTTACAGAACAGATTATTGGCCAAAGTCCTTTCATCAGAAGAGGAGATAAAAACCTGTGACCTGTGAGATCCTCCTGTTTAGGGTGAGTATTTATTATAAATGAAACTCCAAGCAAAACAATGGAGAGATGGGCAGTGTATTTTCCTTAGGAATAGGTCCTAAAATCCCACCCCTTCTCTCTATGTCAATACCAAAATAAGGGATGCAAAGCTTTGCCTACTAAATTTGGTGGCAGAGCTAAATCAGGTAGCACTTCAAATGCTATGAAAATCTGGGTAAAACTTCAACATCATTGTCATCGACTAAAAATATTTTTAAAAAAATGAAATGTCAAAGACAAATGGCTTAAAAACATGAACGTAACTGTTTTGATGACTGCCCTCCCTCCCTCCCTATTTCTCTCCCCCTTCCCTGTCCTTCCCTGCACCTCTACTTCTCTCTCCCCTTCCCATCCCTCCTTGCCTCCCTACTTCTCTTTCTCCACTCCCCCCCCCACAATATACACAACTGAGAACATTGCTAATTCCAATTATATTAACAAACATTGACTGAGTGCATTCTCTGCAATAAGTACTATGCCAATTAAGTGTACAAACATGAAGCCTGCGGTCCCCTACTGTAAAAAGCTTAGAAGCCCAATTAGAGATCCACACACGTAGGAAGGACCATCACCTGCAGACAATGATACTATGCAGGAGTGCAAATACATTGTAACTGCAGAAGCTAGGGAAAGATCCCTCCCTGTCTCCCCACCCCCAACATTTCTGTTTAAGTCTTAAAGGATAAGTGGAATAGTAAAGGAGAGGCACTCAGAACAGCCAGCAGCTATTTTTAGAACCACAACCACTCAGTACCTGGGAGATGGGCCCAAGTGTGCCACTGCTTGATCATGAGCAGCCTCTAAGGCTGAATGAGTGGAAGGGCTGTGCGTCTCTCAGCATCTCTGGAAGGGTTCAGTCCAAGCACATTCGTGAGTTGGAGAGAAGATGGCTAACCAGTGGTGGGCAGGCTGGGGGCCATGGTGGTTATGCTGTGTTTGCACTGCACGGATTTGGACAAGAAGAATGTGTGAGGACCTCAGCCTTTGTTTTTGTTGGTTTGATTTTGTTTTGAAGTTTTGCGGGTCCAGCCTGACTCCTTCCCAGTTTCCTTCAATTAGAAGCAGTATTATAACGATCATTTGTGCTCATGACGGGGTGTTTTCTTAGTGAGTGATTTGCATGAGTACATTTCACCTGTGCTTTTCTGGGTATCCTTAAGTCTTTCTCCAAAGCTCCTGAAGACTCCTCTTGCCTCCCCACAATAACCTGAGCTTCTGTTTTTCAGAGGCTTAAAACAGGTGGTTCAGAACCAAGCCCTCTTTTCTAATTTTCTGAATATGTAATCTTTCTTGGCTGAGTCCTTGCATGGTTACTGAATATTTTCATTTTCTCGTGTATAAATTGTTTAGGAAAAACATTAGGCCTTTCAAGCTGCTTTGTTGAATTTGCTAGATTTCCTTCTACATAGTGATATAAATTATTTGTTGGCACTGACTCTGCCTTTCCCTGAATCTTAATTATTTTCTTTTCTAAAATTTCTGTGAAGGACATGACTCCTTTAAAAAAAATTATTTTCATGTAAATATATCATGAAGACTCAGAAGTGGGATATAGGAGAGAAACTAATCTAAGTGACAGAATGTGGATAACTTCCCACCACAAGTCATGGTGAAAGCTAAATAAGACGTATGTGCACACGTGTGCAGGACTTCTGTGTCTGAGTCCGGACACGTCAGCCTAACACTCAGGAAATGATCATGTCGGATCAACCCTGTCTCACCTAATGGAAAATGATAACCGTGGAGTCCTGTGGGTTCCACGTACAGCAGAGCTCCACATTCCCTGAAGGCTCACAATCTAAATAAGATGGATGAGACAATTAAGACTAATAGACGAGAGTTGGAAAAGCGTAATTTGTACCCACACCACGGAGTGGGCATGTGGCTTCTAGGCACAGGCTCACATTTCAGGGCAGAGTAAGGTGATTCAGACTAGCTAATTGGAATCAGAGCCAGAACTGGATTTTGGGGGTCACAGAAGAGAGTGTGTAAGCCATGTGACTGATGACAGGTTATCAACCAACTTATATGATACAAAAGACTCAGAAAACACCATGACCTCAAATAAGGCGGCCTGCAACACTAGAATAATTGTCTTCCATTTATGAATTGTATGCTTATAAATAATTAACCAAAAATTTTTGGCAGAATTAAAATCTAGTATAGAACAAAAGGAAAAACTGTCTTTAGAAGCAGACAGAGTTAAGTTCAGCCTTGGAACAATCACTAAGTCATTGTAGGCTCAAATTATTCTTCACAAGGATGGGGATAACAGCAGGTATCGGATTTGGTAACCGTTGGGTCTTAGAGACAATGAAAGTAAAGAGGATGAGTGACCTGCCTGACCCACCAGGAAGAAGAAAATATTAATCGTGGAACCATAGAGATTGCTTCCAAATGCGAAATTTGATCACTGTACAATAGTTTCTAGATACGCAACGGCTACAATAGAAACAAAACCAAACCTTGAAACCTTTGGTTAAAAGCCTGGTGACAGGGCATGAAGGGAGCTCAGTAGGTAAAGAACCTACTGGGCACGCAGAGGGTCTGAGTCCAAGTCCCAGCACCCACATAAAGAGCCCAGTGTAGAAGTGTGCTTGTGATTTCGGGGTTGGGATAGCCAAAACAGTGGCAGCCCATGCTGCTGGCTGAGCCCCAGGAACCAGTGAGAGATCACGTTTCAACAACAAGCAAACAAACAGCAACAAGGAGCACAAGGTGGATGGCTCCTGATGAATAACATACAAGAGAAAACTCTGGCCTCCTCATGCATCCCCTCCCACCTGTCCCCACACCCACCCCACCTCTTATGCTCCTCCCGGACACCCACCCCGCCACACATGTCCACTGGCAATATTTTCCCACTTCTACTTTTTCTATACATAATTTTATTTTTTTCTAAAATATCACTTTAATATGTTACAGAAAATAGAAGCCATGGTCAATGGCAAATACTAGCTCCCTTTACTTCTTACTCATGTAGAATGTACCGCTAATATTTTAATTTAGCTCCTGAAATAGAATGTAACAATTTTCCCCTTTGTTCGGCCAAAAAGAGACAGATGGTGAATGAGCTTATAAATCAGCCCCCAAAATTTTTGAAGGCAAATGAATGCTTTATAAATCAGGGTTTTTTAAAGGTCTCATTTTTATAACAGTTATTACTTTGAAGCAATCTTTCCCTAATTATCTTCATAAACATTAAACAGGGCTAATTTATGAGTTCCTGAACAATTTTGGGTTTTCAGATGTAACCATCAGGACCCCACATGCCTGTTTTTTCGCTCTTAATTGTCTATAACATACAAGATGACCTTGATCGGCCTGATGGATCATGAAGTTACAATCCTGCTAGACAATGAAACCATGTGGTGAAATTAGTATTTGGCTCTAAAACTCAGAATACATTTGACAGTGAGGTCAAGATGAAAAGACATGTTAGTTGTTTGTGGCCTAAGAAAATGAAAATAAATTATCAGGGAAAAATAATGATTTGCAGAACCTGCCACAAAGTCTGTAGATGCTTTGCAGTCATGTGCTTCTCCAGATACTCTGCAGTCACATGCTTCTCTAGATGCTCCACAGTCATGTGCTTCTCTAGATGCTTCACAGTCACATGCTTCTCTAGATGCTCCAAAGTCACATGCTTCTCTAGATGCTCCACAGTCACATGCTTCTCTAGATGCTCCACAGTCACATGCTTCTCTAGATGCTCTGCAGTCACATGCTTCTCTGGATGCTCCACAGTCACGTGCTTCTGTAGCTGCCCCGTCTCATAGACAGAAGGCAGAGTTATGGACACCAGTCCCAGATGTAGACACCAGGCCAGGCCAACTGTACTCTGATCGAATCTCTTTTACCATAAAAATGTATACTTTTGTCTAGAGAATGGAACACTGAACTCCTACAACACACATGGCAGTGAGCTATTTTTAAACAGTGACACTGGTAATATAACAGGCTAATATTACTGTTCTCTCCACAGTTTGAAAAGTCAAAATCCCCAAAGCTGTGATAGTTCATTGTCCATTGCCTTTTGGGAGACCACACACAGGTGCTGAGGTTGATTCTGTAGACCATTTGCTGTTGAAATGTTTAAATATCTGGTCAGGAGGCAGTGGCCTGAACCCTGCTGAGGATGCCACACCTCTGGTACATGTGTGTGACCTGTCTGTCTTGCTCAGTCCTTATTGTGGTTCTCGAGTTCTGGATTCCAATACCTGTCTGATGCAAACGACTTAGGTACAGACTGACAGCTGTGTGAAGACTTTTGTTAGCACAGAAGGGCAATGCCAGAGTCCCAGGCCTTAAGCAATGATGGAGTACACATTTATTCCTGACCAATGCCATCACTGGGTTCATACTCTAAGCTATGTACAGGGCAGAAGAAATAGCCACAGGATAAAAAGGGGCTGGGGACATCCAAGAGAAGGATTAACGAGCAAATGTAGTTGTGCGTGAGGGCAGGCACCTTGTCCACAGAACCATCTGCCTCTCTCCTTTTATAGCATTTGGAGAAGTACTATCCCTTGGTTTCCCCAGAAGGGGGCGGGAACCATAGGCAAGGCTTACAGAACTCAAGGCCGTCATGACATAATGCATCTGAGAGACTTTCTGGCCCTTTCTTATGACTGCCATCATAACATCTGTGACTGTGTCCACGGCACACTCACTGGGATTGTCGTTAATCATCTCTCTAAACCTTACTTATTTTTGAGGGCAGTGTTTTATAACACAGCCAAAATCATTACTAAGAAGCCTCGGTTCAATTTTCACTTAGAAAATAATTCTGATAATTACATTGGCTTAGTATGAACTTTCTGGCACAGGTGCACCACAGTCTAGCAAGAAATTCACCATCCAACATGCAATCCCATTAGCTTAAATTTAGTAGTTTTCACACGTACAGGAAAAAATAAATTGATTTAGCACCTTTCTCCTACCCACAGTAATACTGATGATTTTTTTCATACTGTTATTGTAGCCTGGCTGCAGATATTAGTCACCCGAACTGCGTATCTCGTGAATCAAATGAATGCTCTCCCCCTCCCGTCATCACGTGGGCATCTGCTCTGGCATGTTTCAATGGCCGTCCACTGGAACTCATTAAGAAACCATTATGTGTAGTAAATTAAAATGCGAAGTCTATGATCTTCAGACAGAAAGATGACAAAGCTTATCGAAAGTCTGCCTCGGCCGTCTCATTAGCTCCCGGGTTTAACTGGCATTGTCCTCTTGCACAGTCCCTGAGAGTTTTCATTTCTCACAGACACAGTGAAGCAGACAGGCTTTATGTGCTAGGAATATCTCAACATCCCAAAGAAATGTCTTTTAAACAGAAATTGGAGGCGTAAAGGAAGAAGGCTGAGGATATTCTGAGAGCTGCTAGAAAGCAATGATTTTTTTTCTGTACCCATTCTTTCCATTTTCTCCCACAATTACCAAATCTATTCACTTTGACATCAGCAGCCAATTTGTTCCCATACAAGCCTTTGAGGAGGGACTGCACACACACACACACACACACACACACACACACACACACACACACACACACACACTTCTTCTGAGGCATCAATGCCCCAAAGCCTTGGTAAAAGCTTCCGCAAGGCAGAAGGCAACCCTGTTGCCCATGGCAGAAGAACAGGGCCCAGAGAAGCTGTAAGTCCCTAAGTGAGAATCAGATCATGCTGACTTGAAAATTAGAGTCAGGAGTAAATACGACATTGCCTTTGGATACTTCAAGACAGAAGCTTCACCCAAGGTTGAGAGTTCCTCTGCGGGGATCTGGACCGACTGCTCTGAGAGAATCAATAACATGAGAGCATGCTTTCCTTTGCTGTGACATGTGACAGACTTGTCACTTAGAGGAGTGCCATTTGAGGGGGATGTTAAAGGACAATTCTTTTACCACATGAAAGTGCTTGAAATCTAATGGCCTTTTCCAACCGCTGGGTGTTATTCTACACCAAAGTACCAGGCATTTTCTGGGCTCCTGCGGCAAGCTTGAAAGCACCTCCTTTCTCTGAACCCTCAACACCTAACGCAGTGGCCAGTACAGGCTTGTGAGGACAGCAGCCGTGCCCCACTGTCCCCTAACCGTGTGCTGTGGACTTGGGATGGAATAGCCTTGTGTTTTCCCCAAATTGCGAAAGAATAATAACTCCTTTTCAAAGTTAGAAAACCAAGCGTGAGGGAAAGCAAGTACACAGCCAAGTCACGGAGGGGGGCGGAGCTGAAGGGGCTGAGAAGGGCAGCATCCTCCTCTGTTTATAATGTTCAAGTTTAGGCCTTCTCTTTCACAGCCCCTGATGACAGATCTCAGGAAAGATGTCATGCCAGGTTACCTTGGCAAGAGTAAGCAGAATGCTTGCTAGATGCACAGATGCTGAGAATTATCTAGAAGAGAAGATTGAGGAGGTCTCTGAGGACCAGAAAGCTGGGAACTTTAACAAATTCCTCAAGGCAGTTTGGATGCTAACAAAACCAGCTTCCAGAGAAGCACTTGTTAATTTCCAGTAGCTACAACAAATGGTTCTTCCCATGGCTTATTTCATATCCTTTCTCAATGGCATCAGCTAGTGTCCATCCACCCTAGTGACAGGGAACTGGACTTGAAGGTCTTCGGACTTCCCAAGTCATGCCCAGGGCTGACAGGCGGAGCTGAGACTTGCTTAGTCTGCTTTCTTCTGAGCTAGCTCTCCAAGTCATCATACAGTAGTGCACACGCCTTAGTGTGCACACACACCGAGGATACAATAATCTGCTAAATAGTATCTGCTACTCATCTATCCAGAAAAGAAATGGGAGCAATACAGAGACTGTATTCAACAAACAACGTTTGAGTCAATACCACATGTGAGGCAATTTTTAAGTGTTGACATAGAGATTTTCTCCTCTATGAAGCTTTCCAAAGTAGCCCGACAGAATAAGCCAAACTCCAAGAGCACATTAAGTCTTTCGGCATGTCTCACTCTAACTTGGGAGGACCCTTCATATGCTTGGCATAGAGCTTGGTGCATAGCCCCGCCCTGACCACAGCAGGCATCAACATGGGTCTACAAAAAGGAAGACTAAAGGGCATGAAGGATGGCGAGTGGGTGAAGACTGACTACCATGAGGTGGCGACTCTCTCGAGAGAAGGCAGTGAGAGGGGAAAGACAAACACTGTCTTAACACTTTATTGTTTTACAGTTTGTTAAATTCTACTCCCTCAAACATGGAAAGTGTCGGTAGGGAAGAGCCAGTGACTTTAGGAGGGTGAAGCAGATGAGAGCTGATCTGTAACTTTGGTACGGGAAGCCTCTCAGAAGAGTGAAGAACTGGGTGCATAGGCAGGTAGCACACACGTGAAGGTTCGCCAGAGAGCGAGAAGAGGCTGCTCCCGAGCGCTCTGACTGCTGAGGTCTCCCCATCTCTTCTTTGCACATTTGCTGTTTGTGGTGTAAAAGCCACCATCTTCCTCTGCTGCTTCATAAACCAGAGCAAGGCTCAGTCCTTTCTAATGGACTCTCAAGGAAGACACAGTTGCTCTCATCATCAGAGGGCAAGGAGAAAGGAGATTCTTAAGACGAATCAGCGTGAAAGTGCATGTGTACTGAAGATCGCAGGGGTCTGACCCTAAGGCTCTGTGGACAGAGCAGGGATCTTTTCAGATCCTCAAATACACTTTTTATTTTTTATTCAAGAACTTTGCATTGGAATGTTTGTCTGCATGTACGTCTGTGCACCATGTACATACAGCGTCAACAGAAGCCAGAAGAATGCATCAGATCCCCAGGACTGGAGTTACACAGTTCTGAGACATCATCTGGGATCTGGGAAGCAAACCAGGCCCTCTGGAAGCGCATACTCTTAACCAGTGGACCACCTCTCTAGGTCCTATGCTCTCCAAATCTCTTTTTAGATAAGTAATGGAGGCAACCGTAGGCACAGAGGGTGAAGAAAAAATGTGAGAATATTTCTCAGAGGAGTCTCCATGGGGTCCACAGGCTTCGCTTAAGACTTCTGAATTTCCACTCCACACTATTTGCTTTCGTCACTGCTTCCCCTGCCCCTGGCACATTGCTGGGCTTCTCCTTCACTCACCCTCTGAACACTCTCAGATAAGCCTCTTTCTGGGGTATTTACCCCCACGGTGCCCTCTGCATGGAGTTCTCTGCCCCCATCATCTTGAAATGTGTCCCTTCTTGTCAGTGTCAACTTAACCCTCAGATCAAACGGTTCTAATTTGGTCACCAATCTCATCCCTCGCCTTTTGAACACTGCAAGTCCCTGTCTCCATAGTACTTTGCATGCTGTGAAAAAAATATTCATAGTTGACTTTCCTCTAATTTTTATAAATGTGTTTACTCATATTTTAAATGTGTTTAATCTGATTCTGCCTATTATTGCTTCCAGATCATTAACTACATGAATGTGGCGACCGTGTCTGATTCGATTGCTGTCACATCATGAGGCGGGTAACTGGGCAACAGGAACAGTAGCGAGACAAAGCCCTTGATTCTGGTGTTGCCCAAAGAAAGTTCACGGTACCCCTCAGAGCGGCTGGGAGGAGGCAAGACATCTGAGCAACCTCCAGGGTGAGAAATTTAAGTGGTGAAAAAGCATAAGTCCATACACACTAGCAAAGTAACATCTTGACGCAACACTGAAAACTAAAAATAGAATCCCCAATAAATGCGACACTATTTTATTAGGATAGGAGCAACATTACTGATTTTTCCTTTAGGCTCTAGTAGCCTCGAGACTCAGAAAGAGTACCATTCCTGTGGTTTGTACAGCTCAGAACAATAACAACCTCCTGTCTGCTTTCCAGGTGATATTCCCATGTATCTGTGGGGCTGGCAATAAAGGCGGTTCACCCAGAAAAGGCCCCTGCAGCTTATAGAGAACATTCACTTGAAAGAAAGCTTTCCTGGATAGGTCTCCAACACATCTGTGCTTCAGGTGTACGACACCATGACAAAGACCGTCACAGTGGGGGCACTGGACATGTGTTGTGGTGTGGGTGAGAATGTGTTCACTGGGTGCTCAGATCTCTCCCTTGAGATGTGGCACTAAGCCTCCTCTATGTGGCTGGAAGCAGTAAGTGGCTTTGTGCCTAGCAAGCTCAGTATCACTGGGCCGTACCGCGTATGGAGACGGTTTCTAATACAGCTTTCACAATGTTTATCATTTCTTACAAACGCTCCTGACTGATAACAAAACCACTGTCTAAAAGAAAAGTGAAATCTGAGCTAACAAATGCTGTCACAGATAAGGAGACAGAACTCCCAGCTGTTCATAAACCTGTGATTCAGACAGCTGTGCGGTTAGTCCAGCTCTGCTGCTGCCAGTGGTTTAGGGCTGGACCTGTGCCGAACACAGGAAGGTGGGAACTGGAGCCATGCTTAATTCTTATTTCCCGGATGACTTGGGCACTTGAACACCATCACACATGCCCTCGAAAATAAAAAACACATCCTCATCCTGTCGGTAACCAGGCAGGAGCTTACTTATTTACTGTTTTTGAATGCACAGATTCAGCAGCTATGCTTCCCCGGCTGTCTGTCGCCCTTGGAAGTGATGCTGCAAACAAACAAGTTCCAGACCTGACTTTACAGAATGCTGTCTAACCCAAAGCTGCACACAGATGCCTAGGGCAGGTGTCACCGCAGAGGCAGCCGAAGACACAGAACATGCCCTTTCTGATACTGAGTAGCAAGTAGAAGCATGGGAGCAACAAACCTGGGGCCAAAGACCAAGCAAAACAAAAAGTTTCTTCTTTGACTTGTGCTAAGTATGGCTCCTCTTCCTGAATGTCATACCCTGGAGGAGCCTTGGGGATGAAGTTGGGTGCGGGCAGGGCATGCAAAGGCATCTGAGGCTAAGGCAAAAATACATCCTGTCCTGTAACAGGTAGAATCCAGTTCTTAGGCCCTAGGGAACTGTGGGTTTGATGTCTGAGCACTCAGAGTGAGTGCACGGTGATACCAACCCACTCCCGGTTCTTCTATCAACCAGCAGGTCCTTTACTCCATGCTCAAAGAGGCAAGGAGCAAAATGAGACCTCATCTTTCCAGACAATAATGTTTGTCCAGAGTTAAGTAAGCAATGTTTTACCATCATTCTGACATGGAGAACTTCTGAGCGTTCCCTCTTCTAGGCATAGGCAGAGGAGTCAGAGAGTTGTGACCCCTGGAGTTTATTTCAATGGAATCAGCCCTTGGCCCTGCTGTAAGTATTATCAATGCCATGAGTGCACAGGGTGTGTGGGGATTTGCTAGTCAGCAGAGCTCGGAAAAAGCAAGGTACTGGGGTTCTCAGACCTTAACTCACTCTGCTCTCTCTCACCCTAAGGGCCATAAAAAATCTCAGCTGGCCACTGGAACTCCAGTGCAGAGAAAGAGCAAAGCCGGGGCTACCAGTCCTGAGAAGGAAGGAAGTGGACAGCCACCAAGAGAAAATGACAGAGGTGACAGGAATGTTTTTGTAAGTAGTCCCCTTCCTTCTTCACAGCCCTCTTAGACCAAAGAAACAGCAAAATCTCACAGCATCTTGTGGCTTTTTGGGGGGAGATGTATAATGTGTCTCACATGTTATAAAAACCTACCACAGAGGAACTTGTCCCTTGAAAATGATAATGGAAGCCACTTATCCCCTTAAAATCACAGCCACACTCGGAGACTGGTACCTGGGAAGGGAACATTAGCAGGAGTAAGGGCTACTGACTTCAGCATTAAATCCCCCAGTTCCACTGCCAATCACCAATACAAGCTTGCACGCATTCTGACAAGACCGTTCTCCCCCACTGAATTAGCGGCCGAAGAATGCATGTTCCAATCTGTAGAAATTTAAAAGAAAACATTTTTGCAGAAACTAGAGCTATATAAGCCCTAGAAGGACAAAGAGCATGAGGAGATGTCAGAACTGGGACCAGTAGGAAATATTGCTTCCAGATACAGATTAATGGGCACTGTGGCTGCTGGTCTTTACCAGTTAGCCCTAAGTGAGTTTGATTATCGCTGCATGTCGCAAAGAGCAAAAATGCAGCAGCATTTTATTAGTTAAACTATTTAAAACATGCATGTAGAACATCATAATCTCGCCACAGCCGCAGACCACGGCATGAAGAAGGAAATGGAGGTCACCTAACCATGAGAGGGGTGTGAGTGCAAACTGGTCTGCTTTGGTCACAAGCTACTCTGAAGTGGAAGGCGAGGTTTACTTCCAGCCATTAGTCAGGTGAGAGGCAGTTAGCTCTATCGGGCCAAGCTATGCCCGTTTAGCTTTGCATTAGACTAAATTAAACGGTCTTGATGTGAAATACTAAGGTGATGGACACATGACGACTTAAATGGATTTTTTAAAAATTTTGTTTTTAGAAAAAGCTGAGGTGTTTCAACTGCTGGCCTCAAAAGTATGAGGAGTCCCTAGAATTTGGTCTCCAGAGCCTATATAAAAGGTTAGGTGTGGAGAAAGACCATTTCATCCCACCAACGGTAAAATGGGAGTTGGAGACAGAAGGATTCCTGAAAGTCCCAGGACAGGTTAGTCTGGCCTAGGTGGAGAATTCCAGGCTATTGAGAGTCCCTGCCTCAAATAAAAAGGTAAAAGACACCTGAAGCCTGACCAAGGTTTCCCTCTGCCTTCCACACTCACACTATGAATGTTCACAGACACACACACACACACACATGTCTGTACACAAACATACACACAAAATAATAATAAATATCAAAAGAAAAATATATCCAATAACGGCAATTGATTGGTTTTCCTTCCCCCATTTCCTGGATAACCAGGATTGGCCCAGTCCCAGTTTGCAAAGCACATCCCAGGCGGTTATCAGCAATTTCTGAGAGTGGAATCAAGCACACAGTTACAAATGTACTCCCCAGAGCTCATAAGTGAAAACCACCTCAAATTGTACATACGGTCTCTCATCTCAAGTAGGATTCTCTTTCCTTGTAACTATTTAAAATGGGTTTATTTCCAGAAGTGCCACTGCCCACAACTTCCTAGCTAACAAAATTATTTGTCTCTCTCTGTTCCCTGGGGCAGAAGTATGTTGACCCAAAGGCTCTGTCCAACTCAGAGGACCACCCTTCCTGGAAGACTTTTTAAACAAGTGCAGGCTTTTCCAGGCTTCTTTCAAGGCATTCTGGAGTGTGTCTGATTGTTCTCACACACACCACACTTGCCCTGTGTTCAGACAAGGCATCACTCCTTTGTGGTTAGCCACGTCTGTTCTGATATCCTCCCCTGCCCAGTACACGGACCACAGCACCGACCCTTCCACCTTGTTCTGATATCCTCCCCTGCCCAGTACACGGACCACAGCACCGACTCTTCCACCTTGCAACTGAAACCCAGCCATGAATTTTTCTTAGTCAGGATGTCAGACACAGCATAACACTACAACAGCCTTCAAGGCTGGATAGGTTTGAGATTTCAGTTTTTAAAACTTGATTAATTCAGTCATTTTAACAACCTGTGGCCTCCCTTCCCACTCCCCCCCCACCTCCTTTCCACTCCCACCCAATCCACGCCTCCTCCATATTCTCAGGAAGGGACAGGCCTCCTATGGATACCAGCAAACCTGGCATATCAAGCTGCAATAATACCAAGCATCTCCCTTGTATTCAGACTTGGCAAGGCAATCTAGCACAAGGCATAGAGTCAGCCAAAGACCCAATGGCACACCCTTCTCCCTTTGCCAGGAACACCACAAAGAGACCAAGCTAATCACCTGTCACTTATACACAGAGGCCAGGTCGGTCTCATGCAGGTTCCTTGGTTGTTGGTTCAGACTTTGTTAGTTCTCTTGAGCAAAGGTACCCTATTTTGTTGGTTTTCCTCCGATGTCTGATGTCCGATAACCCCAACCCCCTCCCTCCTACAGTCCCTCCTCCTTTTCTTCTGCAGAACTTCTTGAGCAAGGTCCAACGTTTGGCTGTTGGTCTCTGAATCTGCCCCTACCAGTCACTGGACTACTGAGATTTCACTTTACAGTAGTTATCAAGGCATACAAGGACAAGCTCTCTGTGTCCAGCAATGAAAACTCTGACAATGAGTCCCACTATGTCAATACAATAGAGCAATGTTTGCCCCCACACAAAGTGTTGCTGAGAAAAGTTTTAATGATAAAATATATATAATTTATCACTAAGTACAGGATAGATTGTACCTATGAACCCAGCTTCAGTAGTAGGTGCAAGGTTTGACACAAGTCTGAGGCAGTCTGGTTTACACAGCAAGTTCCAGGTCAGCTAAGGATATCATAAAAACATAGGCTTGATTGTATGCAGTTCCCATAACATAACTTCATTGCGTCAAGTGGCATAAACACACAAAATGAGCATATATAAATATTGTATTGGGAAGTGTTCACAATCGCTACTTCAGAGTGGCCCCATTGAGGGTCCGATTTGCCCCTCCCTTCTTGGTTTATCTATATCTGTTTGCAATGTCCATTCACTGATTTTATAGTCAGAAAACATGCCAACTATTTTGTATTGTGATTTTGCTTTATTTTTCAAGTCATTGAAGGAAGGGATGATAAGTTTTTATGGACAAAAAATAATGAGAAATTAATGTTTTTGTCTATCATCTATCATTTTATCTGCTATCTCGGTATACATACATGCACATGAACGCAATCAGCAATGAATTATGGGTTACTCGTGTTGTGTGCTAGGTCAGCTTCCTCAGTGAAACTGTGACCATGTAAACAGTCTAACTTTTATAAAGAACCATAGTTTCTTGGTTCTGAGCTTGTATCACAGGCCAGGCATGACTTTGCATTTGTGATGTTTTAGTGCTTGTAGTGAGCCATCAAGCAGACACTTGTTACATGATAGAAGAAATCAAGTAGTGGATGACCTGCCAAGGCCACTTGGGAGGCAGTGGCGCAAAGAACCTGGTCACACCACTAGGAAACCATAGCTGCAAGATTTTCATTCACAGGTTCTGAAGATTCAAGACCACCCATCTCTCATTTGCCACTCCCTTTCTCCCACTGTTTCATGTGCCTTTTCCTTTACAATCAAAATAACAGAGTACCAGTTTGTCCAAGTAATTTTTCTGTACTGCTAAGTAAATAGCCATGTGCTGATTAACAGAAGGTAACATCTTTTGAATGTCCTAGACTAAGATTTCGTGCTTTATATGGACTCTGTTATCACTCTTCATGCTAATAAGGGCACGGAAGGTCCCTGAGTTCACGGTTCTGAAGGGACGAGCTGGAGCCAGAGTTCCAGTCTGGCAGACTCTCACTGGACAGTTCTCGGTCTTGTGTCAGCCCCAGGATGAGACTCCTGCTGAACTGCAGCTATGAGAGAGAGGTGTTCCACAAACGGCATTCTCTCCAGCCATAGTTATATCACACAACCAAGCTTGCAGAAGCCGACAACTGCCAGTGTTTTTCCTGGCCTCCCAGATTCCACTTCCCAGATCACTGTCTACAGGAAGCCAGGCTTCAGCCTGGAAAACATCAGCCCATGAATTAACAACATAATTACTTCATGATATCAGCTGACACCATACAGCAGCAAGCAGGTGTCCCGGTAGAATAAGATTAATGACGTGGCTGCAGCAGGAGCTTGTCGGCGCCACAACTTCTGGGGACAGAGGCATGCTGAAATTGCAAGGTATGGTTCAACAGAAGAGAAACGCAGAGTGAATTTGACATTCTAGGAAAAGATTCAAATGGTCTCACAGTTTTCAATGTTGGAATTTTACTATCTTCACATTCAGGTTATTGGAGAACATATGTGAACAATACTCTTATGGTGAGGACATCCAGGGATATTACCGCAAAAGATGCATTTTCCCCAGTAGTGTACATTTATACTATCCTGATTGAGCCTAACCCCACCTGCTCCTACAAGGTTGAAAATAGTTGGCCAGGTAGCATGCAGGATCTCCTGTCACAGGAGTCCCAAGATCGTGGTACTAAGTGGTGATGAAAACTGTGGAACAAGCCTACTTCCTATTTTCTTCTGCATCTTGATGCACTTCAAAGTCAGACGTGTCAGAGGAATGTGCAATGAACACAGAGATTGCCCTTAAAAGGCACTAAGCATTGATCATTACTATGTTCTCTTGCCTATGACCATACACAGACCCATGCTAGTCACACTAGGCATGTCAATTCTCCAGTCCTCAACGTCTGCTCTGTGGGTAGAAGGCTGTTGCTTCACTCCTGGCAGCTCAGATCTAAAATAACCACACAGAAACTACGTTATTTAAATCATCACTATACCAATCACTTAAGCACATTGCTAGCTAGCTCTTATATCTTAAATTAACCCATTTCTATTATTTTATATTTTATCACAAGGCTCGTGGCCCTACTGGCAAGTCTCCAACTGGTAGCTCACATCTTTCCCCTCTGGCAGCTACATGGTGTCTCATGACTCTGCCTTCTTTCTCCCAGCACTCAGTTTAGTTTTCCTCGCCTAGCTCTACTCTGCCCTATCACAGACCAGGGTAGCTTCTTTATTCATTAACCAATAAAAGCAACATTCATACAGAAGAACTTCCCATACCATCACTCTAGAATTCATCTTTTAAATCTTGATATATCTTAACTACACCCAGCTATATATAAAGCTTTCTATAAACTGAAGGTAAATGTAAGTGTGTAGCATATCTAAGTAAGAGCAATAATGTATCCCTACAAGGCTAAAAGACGTTTCTAGATTACTTACTCCTGCTTTCATTAATTCATGAAGATTAATACAAAGTATGTGCCTTCCCATTGGTGAACTTGCTTTAGGAGTTGAGTATAGTCATGTCCTCTACTTGGAGGCTTCACCAGTTAATTCCCGTGGCTGGTGGGATTCCAGGTAACATGGTGGAGGTGACATCAGACTGGTTGTACTACACAGCTGGAAGAAGGGCAGGGGACTTGTGCCAAGAGGCTGCTGAGTCCTTTGTGCTCCATACAGGACATAGGGGGAAAGCAAGGATTTTGAGGAAGTGGTTGAAAAGAATAAAAAAATCTAAAATAAACTGATTACATAAAAATAATAATAGTTTGGGTATAATAGATTAAATATACTTGTAAAAGTGTTTTACTAATTTCTCACTTTCATCCTAGAAGAGAAATAAATGAGGTATCACTGGCTGTATATGGCTATGAGAGAGTGCTGATGAAGACGGGATGAGGAAAGAGGTGTGTACTGACCCAGTGTAAGGCAAATCTGCTTGCCCACTTTGTGTGTGTATTTCCCTTTCTCTCATGTGTCTTCCTTCCTTCCTTCCTTCCTTCCTTCCTTCCTTCCTTCCTTCCTTCCTTCCTTCCTTCCTCCCTTCCTCCCTTCCTCCCTTCCTCCCTTTCATCCTTTCCTTCTTTCTATTGAAAAGGGGCTCTCACTGTGTTGTTCAAGGTGGTCTCTAATTCAAGAGTGTGTATTAGCCTTTGGCCTCAGCCTCCTCAGTGGCTTGGATTATAGGCACGCTCAGTTCATTGTTTTGCTCACTCACGCAGAAATGCATTTGTTGACTTAATATACTACCTGACCCCTGGATGGATGCTACTTTGAAAATAGCACAGAGAGCATGTAGTAGAAAGCCATGATTCTGCAATGCATTTCAAAAATGTTGACTCTCTCTATATCGACCTATCTATCTGCCTATCTATATTTCCATCATGCTGAATAAGGATAATAAAAGGTTTGATCATTAAGTTTTTAGACACATGATTTGTGTGTGTATACGTATGTGAGTATGTGTGTGCATTCATCTGTGTGTTTGTGTGTGTGTCTGTGTGTTCCTGTGTGTGTGTATATGTGTGTCTGTGTATTTGTGTGTGTATCTGTGTGTTTGTGTGTATCTGTGTGTTTCTGTGTGTTTATGTATGTGTCTGTGTGTGTACGTGCATGTGTGTGTGTGTGTGGATCTGTGGTAGGAAGGTAACTTAAAGGAGTAAGTTCTGTCCTTCTGTATGTGGATTATGAGGCTCAAACTCAGGTCTTTAGGCTTGGAAACCAGAGTTTTTCCTCACTTCCTGAGTCAGTTCCCTGACCAAAGTATAAATTTAAACGAAGCAAATGTCTTAGTTTAGGCCTTCCCAAAGGTTCCCTGACCAAAGTATAAATTTAAACGAAGCAAATATCTTAGTTTAGGCCTTCCCAAAGTTACTAAATGTATAGTGTATATAACACAAAAGACATGTGGTCACGGGCCTCAGATGTGCCTTCTTTCCTGTCCTTGGATTTCCCTTCGCCCTCTCCCTCCACTTCCCCTCTCTCTCCTCTCCTATCACCTCTCCTCTTTCCCCTCCCTCTTCTATTCTCTTCCCATTTTCTCTTATTTTCTTATAAAAAATAGCAAATTATTGTAGTTTTAATTTTAAATCTAAGAAGTTATAAGATATGAAAATTTTATCTCAAACTAATGAATTTGGAGACTGATTAAAACAGCACACTTCTAAGAAAAGATAATGATGGTGGTAATAATCTAGGATAGATTTTTAACACGTTTGGTCACGAGGAAGATGTGCAGCCTTGTGTACCCCTCTCCCTCCTGTCACTCCAGCACTGAGTCTGGGACCTGTGTTCATCCACTGGACTCTTTCTTAGTGTTCAGATCCTCTCAACAGTGATTTATCTGGGAAGAGGAGTCCACGGGCTACGACAAGTACATTGGTGGGTTAAGATACAGAGGAAAAACATGGCCACAAGTTAAGATCACTGTGGTGAGTGTTTCAACATTCCATTTCCCATCCAGCAGCACAGAACCATGGTACACAAGCAGAGTCCACAGGTGAGGCATCCCTTTGAAGAACCTCAGTCATAGCTCCCAGCCTGCCGACAAGGCTCATCAAATCCGTGCTCTGCCCTGCCCACTGTGACCAGATTTCACCCCTTAGGGCAAATGTATTAATAACCCAGAAGGACTCTCAGTACCTGTTGCTTCCACCATGCTCTTCCTCGGTAGTTTCCTTGAGGGTTCTAGAATCACTATGAAAACTGCACAAAGTCAGTCTTACAAACAGTTGGACAACCTTCGAACCTTCGTGATCACTGTCTGCCACCTAAACCCAAAGCTGGACAAAGACTCCTGGTGATAGACACACTGTTCTGAAAGTTCCAACAGGAAGCACTCAGAGTACAGGACACTCGTGGTGGCTGGCTGAGAACGCATCCGCAGCACGCTCTTCTTAACTCCTGTTGTCTGAAGGCAAACCCATATCAAAGCAATCTGGAGATGCTTATATATAGATTTATATTCTCGTAGGCTGTGAAGCTTTGGACTATATCTGCCGATCCATGAGTGAACTCGTGATGGGAACTGCAGAGGAACTGGTGCTGTGTAAAATCAGAGCTGCTGGACCAAGTCTTTAGAAAGACCAGTGACTGATTAAATTCTCTGTTCCAATCTCAGGTGTCTACTGTATGACCAGCTCCTATCTGACAAGGTCACAGTTGGGGAACATAAAAGGCTCACATACAATTGCTCTGGTCTAAGGATATATATAAAGAAATATAGTTTATGAACTAAAACACATGTCTGATGAGATCATGACTTTGATGGCCAGAAGCCACAGAAACCAAGTATGGGATTCATGTAATCCAGTCACATGGGAACTGAAAATAGCAAGATCCCTAGGGCTTGCTGGCCAACTGGCCTAGCTTACCTGATGATTTCCAGGCCAATAAAAGAATTGTCTCAAAATATGAATAAATGGCATCTGAAAAACATTCCTTGAGACTGTCCTCTGACAGACAGACATACACATCAATAAATAAATATGAGGCTGAATATCAGAAGTTGTTTAGCCCACAAAAAGTTAATAAGTTAATGTATTATACAATAAAATTCGTCTCCCTGTAAAGGAGTTTATCTGTTCTTATCTCTGGTCCTTGATTCAGATACCGATAGTTACTGTTCTGTATCATGTGATTGGTACTCCGAAGGAAAATGAAGAGACAGGGCACTATCAAACTCCAGAAGACACAGATGTGCAGGACGAGGAACACCCCTGCACTCCCAGCCCACATGACAATGTTCGTTTCTCCCTTCGCAGAAATGCCGGCTTTTTTCCTACTTTAATGTCTTTCATAAATTTGGTCTCCAGGGAGCTCAAGCTGCTGTTAATTACGCGTATCAAGTCTCTGCTGTGCCAGAGGAAACTTAATTATTCTAATTTTCAAGGTCATAGAAATATCCAAAGGGGCTAGTTTGATATTCCAAAGGATAATGCTCTCACAAAGGAATCAAAGACCGAGTCAGCCACGGAACACTGCTTACAACTCTACCTGCTGAGTGTACCCTGGTTCTACCCCCATGTCCAATTGTCTAGGACACCCTTCCCAGAGTGTCTCTCAGTGAATCTGGCCACAAGCTCCAACTCTTCTCCAGGGAGGCATGGGCACTCTGGGGAGGGAAGAATTCTCTTAATGAACAGACATGTGTTTAAGCAATCATCTGATGAGGACTCAGTAAGGAGGGAGAGAGAAAACTAGCATAATTACCTGAGCAAATTCTAAACAAAATTGATCGCATGCTTTTCCTCCACAAAACCGGTAAATCGTGAGCAGTAAAGATGGAGTTTCTTTTAGTCAGCTTCTCAACTTCTGGAGGCTCTTGAGTTTGGAAGCCCACGTGAAGCAGGGTTTTCTGTCTCGTGACTGAAGAAGGACAGACTGAAGGACAAGTTTGCAACAGTGCCAGTCTGTCTGCTAATGACAGCTCGAGGGAATACGGCCTACAACTTGTCCTCTTTCAGGTCAGCTTAGCCACGGAGGCAGGGCTATTTCAGGATTCTAAAATTACCATGTATGAAATAAGCAGTCTTTGGTGATTTCTTGGTTTGCGGGAACGGTTCTTGGCTCTGAAGGAGTTGTAATTTAACATTCCCGTGTCTCAGTCTGGTACAGAAGTCCCCACCTCCGCCCCACTTCTGCTTCTCATGCAGCAGTTCTCACTGCTGCTAACTGGTTGCCGCTACATGCGGTTTGCAAGGCCTTCTAGAAGCCAGCGGCTCTGACTCGGCATCTCCACCTGTTCTACTCTCCAGTCCATTCACCGGGCTCTCTCAGGAGCCCTCTCCGCCACAGCTACCAGCAACCCGTTCTTTGAGCACAGATGCAGACTGAAGCAGAGACCATCCCCGCTTGTTGCCTTTGATGAACATGCAGTTCAGACAACGAAGGCCAAGCTTGAGTAACTGTTTTGAAAGTAAGCATTTGTTTGCTTGTTTGTTTGTTTATTTGTTTCATACCTCAAGGCCATGCTTATGCCTGCAGCTGAAACAGTTCAGTGCTGAGCATCTCTCACTTGTGGCTAAGAAGCCAATTAGAATAAACCAAGATCAGGTCTGGGGAAGAGACATGAGATCCAGTGTGCAGTTTCAGGAGACAGAAGCTAGGGACCAAGGTAGCTCCACTTGAAGGAAGTGATCAGAACCACAAGAGAAAAAGTAGCTAAATCCATAAAGAAAATGCCTGCTTGTTCTTGGGGCGTCATCTAAGGTCTCACCTTGATTGGAGAGTATGAGTGACCCTCATTCCAAGAGCAGAAAGCGGGGGTCAGTAGCTCTGCACTGGGCATCTGACAAACTGGATGCCCACAGCAGAGACAAACAAGGTTCTTCCTATGACAGAATTCCAGCTTTTCAGTCGGGCACAAAGCTCCCACTAAGCAAAGGGAGGTGAGAAGATACCATTGGAGTCAGCGCCTGAGTTAAGGAACTAGAAAGCCTTCTGCGGGTTGTTCATTTTCCTCATCTGAGCTTCACTTTGTGCTGGTTTTCATGGGAATAGGTTGTCCTTGAATGCAGTCCTAGTGTCCTGGTCTCTCTCTGGTACTTGATTCCTTCCTTCCAAATCTAGGAGGGTTGGCACACTGATCCAGTACACAGAAAAGTGCTGCGCTCAGTTCTACAGCTCTATGTAATTGTAGGACTCCATGTTTGCAACAGCCTGCACTTCTAACATAGCCTACACCCGACATCTGCCTAACTGTAGGACTAGGGTGGGGTTTGCATAACTGTAGGGCTCCATGTTTGCATGAGCCTGCACTTCTAACATAGCCTACACCCGACATCTGCCTAACTCTGTAGGGCTTGGTGTTTGCAAGAGCCTTGCTTCTCATAGAGCCTACACCCGACATTTGCATAACTGCAGGGCTGAGTGTTTGCTAATTGTAGGGCTCAGGGTTCCCAGGAGCCTGCACTCCTCACATAGCCCACACCAGGCAGTTTTACATCTGTAAATCACAAGTGTCTCAGCCACCACCTCTTCAGCATGGAAACAAAGGTGATCATCGATGGCTTGACTCAGGCATGTCACAATCTCTCCCGGCATGCCTACAATTTTCAGATGGGATTAATTGAGATATAATGTCCCACTCTAAATGTGGGGGGCAATATTTTATGGATTGGGCTCCTGGACTTAAAAGGAGACGGTAGGCTGACCATCGGCACCCATCATTCCTGCTTGCTGATTGTAGACAGAGTAGCCAGTTGCGTCAGGTTCCACTGACACAACTGCCCTACCATGATGCATTGATTGTTGCACCTGAACTGTGAGCCAAAGAAAACACTTCCCACTTTGCTTTTGTTGGGTGTTTTGTAGAACCCAATGATGTCCCAAGGAGAAGATCAGCAGGCATCTGAAACCACCTAACAAGGAGCCAATTCTCACGAAAGGTTTCCCTGAGTGATGGATGAAGCCTACTCTCCTACCCTGTTGAACTACAACCCACCGAGCATCGCCTACCATTTAGCAGTGTGTGTCTCCAAACACCCAGCAGAGGCTGACATCTGAGCAAGCCCATGCTGCCATTTAGAACTATCTTGGTAGCGACATCTGTAAGGCTCTTCTGTGGAGACAGCCTGAGCACAATGCAAGCGTCACTGGCTCTCCACGAGGCTCGGTGACAATAAAATCCCTGATATTCTGAGACAGCTGAACATGGAGAAAGGAACCAAGGATACACCCAAGCTGCTTCCTCAATACACTTTTACCAATCAACAAGGAAGCTAGGATGTTGAAGTGGCCAGTGGGTGGGAGCTCAGTCCAGACTTCCCTCACCTGCAGCTAGACTTAAAAACAGTGTAGAGAATGAGACTACCCTTGGATCCTAAACAAATTCTCCTGTTAAATTTATGTTCTAACTACAGTGATGTTCGACTATTTAGATGGTTTGTTCTGCCCGAGAATGTGCTCTGTGCTAATGTGTGCTTATTATACCACAGACTTGGCATCTTAAGGATTAGAAAGGGTGAGAAGCAGTTCCTAACTGAGAAAGGAACTGTTTCCATGATGATAATTTATGTCAGAATGGGCTCAGGACTTCTAATTCAAAAAGCCTCACATCGATGCACCCCCAGAAAAGGATGACCTGCCAAGCATCATCTCTCACATGGAAATGCACCTAGGTCAAGGTTCAATTCATGAAAAAAAAAAAAAAGACAGCTCCTTGAACAGTAAGAACCTGGCCACGCAACCCTTGCATATGTAGGTTTGATATGTATGCAGAACACTGTTATTTCTTAGTATATATGCTCTGAGTATTTTCATAAGTAGATTTAATCATGCCTCCTTATAATAACCCTAAAAATTAAGTATTATTTTTATTCTCACTTTTAAAATAAGGGAACTTGCCACAGAAAACAAAACAAAACACTCAACCGAAGCCATCAGCTGTACCCCTCTTCAGCCCCGAGTTCCTGCCTGTCTGGTGTCAGAGAGTCACCACCCTGAACTTGCAGAAGCCCTTCTCTGTGGTGTAGACTGACCTGAAAAACAGTCCGAGCTGAAACCTCTTCCTAGCTCAGCCTCATCCCTACCAGCTTGTATTCAGCATGGACCCTTCTGGACCACCCTGGCTTCCTTTCTGGCTTTCCTATCATTCTTTACTCCTTTCTTTCAACTTCTGCCCTTCACACCCCTGAGCACTGCTATGTCTTGTAGCTGTGGGCAAGCATGGTCACATGAAGACCCCTGCCTGCCTCTGTGCACTGGGCAGTCTTCCCTTACAGGAGGACATTGCTTAGGTGTAACTGTCACCTCTACAGACTCTGTCCTGTGACCGTAAATGATCACTTATTATCAGACATGACACGTACGAGTTATCATTGCCATATCTAGTTTGTATTTCCAAGGGAATGTTTTTCCCCTTCATTTCAGATCATAGTTTGTTTAGTTGAAGATCACAGAGTTCAGGGTAAGGGTACTACAAACCATAAATGAATTTCCCCCTAAAGACGCCAAACAGTATTTGATAAAGACAGGATTACTGAACAAATGAATGAGGACTTAAAGTTATACTTCAGAAATAAGCAGCACAATTGGTTAGCCCCCAGCCTTCCCCGAAAGCACTGATTAACCTGAGCTCACAGCTATGAACCACCTTGCCGAAATGCCGCATCTGTTTGTTTAAATCAGCATCAATGACCTCTATATCACTGAAATAGCTACCACAGAGAAAACAGGCCTCCAAAAACAGAGACCAGAGAGTGAGCAGGCTCTCTGGTGGACTGAGAGGTAAGTTTTCCTTGCTGAAGATAAGGTTTACATAAGTACATACCCAACACACAAATGTCAAGCCCTTCTTAATCCATCCCGTTACCACAGTCACTGTCACAGAGATCATTGTAGGTACACACCCCCTGGTGTGACCCTGCCAGACTGAGAATGACAGAACTAGTTTCTTTGAATTGTATTTCTAGATACCCAGGCAATTCATGGAAGCCTGGTCTAAGCTGGACCACTACTGATACCCTTAGGATGTCTGATCTGAGACAGATGAGCATCAGTAACCCAGACAGGGGGTAGGAGGTTTTCTTCTCTCTCTGATAACAACTAGGAGGGAACATCCTTGAGAAGAAATGTAACCTAGTGATTCTCAATACCCACATCCTATGAGACTCCTGGGAACTTGTAAAAGCATGTGTATATGGCAGAGATCATGTTTTCCCTGCCCTGGGATGATGCTTGAACCATAACCCTGTGTGGACTGCTAAGTGACCATGAAACACTGTGATGGTTGGCTAGGACTGTCACCTGCCATGACCAAACACACAGGCCAGTGATGTTGAAAGCATAGTTTAATTCCTTACGCTCACACCTCTGAAGTGAAGGCACCAGCAGCTTTATCTTCTGTGGCCTCCTGATGGATATTTTCCCATTATGACTTCATTCTGTCTTCCCTCTTGCTTCTGATTCCAAATTCAGTGACTTTTTAGTAGATAGGATCTGGTGATAGATCCCAGTCTGGCCTCAAACTCACAATCCTCCTGTCTCAGTCTCCAATTGTTGAGGTTTCAGTGCAAGCTAATTTTCCCTTTTCATAAAGATGTCAGCCACATGGAATCAAGACCTCCCCCCCATGTTTTAGCCTCCCAAGAGCTAGGGTGACTGTAATTTAGTTCTTAAAAGACCTTTTCTTTTAGTACATCAGCTTGCTTGGAGGTTCTAAAGGATAAGAATTCAAGAAATGGTGACCTTTTAGTTTTATAGAGCACCAAAACAAAATGACAGAAACGTTCCTTTGGTGGCAGCATTTCCTGTCATAGTACCTTTGAGAAAGAAAAGGCCAAGTTTGCTGGAAGCCACCATGAAGCCCTCTCCTTTATGGGTCCATTCCTAGAACCATGTAGGAAAACTTTCCTTACTTGGAATTTCCCTGGCAATGCAATATTCACTGATATAATTAAACTGTTTTCCTCCCAGGAACTTGGTGGGACCTCTGTGGCTGAAAGGGCCTGTCATAGTTGGTTCTCCTTTCTGCCCATAGCTTAATTTTTGCTTTTTTAATATTAATCAAATTTCTATGTTGTACATGAGTAGGACATGGGCTTAGAGCATAAGCTCTCCTTTGGTTAGTTACATGAACAGCTATTAAATAAGCATGCATTCCACAGCCACACCATGGTGAAGATAAGTTGCCAGAAGACAGGAAATGCCCTGAGCGTTGAGGCTGTAGGCTTCAGAAATGTGGGATTGACTGATCGCCTTCTCAATCAGCCAGGTGGCTGTGTAGAGGAAGTCCTTTTATTTATTTTGTTTTCTGCGGTGCCTGATGTCAAGGATAGAACCTCATGCATGCTAGGCAGGTTTCCTCTCACTGAGTCACAGGATAACCCCGGGTCACCACCTTGCCCAGGTTAGTGTAAATTCCCAAAACCAAATACATGAGACAGAAGGGAGAAGGAACAGTTACCTAGAGAGGGTGCATGTAGTCGGGAGGAGGGAGAAGGGGGGCAGTATGATAACGGAATAGGGACACTTTCCCTCTATTTCCAAAATATTCTATTTACATATCATTTACCTTGTATTGTTTATTATAAATAAAAGAGTTAAAAACTAAAACAAAGCCTACTCTTAAAATATGGGAACTATATTCCCAAGAGTGGTATTGCTGGGTCCAGGTGTAGGTTGATCCCGAATTTTCTGAGAAACTGCCACACTGCTTTCCAAAGTGGTTGCACAAGTTTGCATTCCCACCAGCAATGGATGAGTGTACCCCTTTCTCCACAAC